>NC_134552.1:44234201-44566560 GCF_025594145.1 Primulina tabacum | reverse complement strand
TCAAAAATAAACTTAACCCTAACATCCTCCCAAAAAATATTCAAAAGTATCATAAGTCGGTAAAATCTTTAAAGTAGCTAAAATCTTAAACATAATTTTATTACAGAAAAACTAGCGACGGTCATCGGGTTGTTCTTCAGTCCAGTTAGATCAATCATCAAGTCCTCCATCAATATCATCTCACCTGCATCGATCACATCTAGTCTATTGACTCAACAAATCTTAATCATGATAACAAGTAATACATGTAATACATATATTCACAAGCAAAAGTGAAAATACTTTTATTAAAATAACTTTTCATGAACATAAACTTCAGCATTTTTCTTTCAACATATCATATCATATTTACTTTCATCATATACGCATACATTTCTTTTTTTATTGAATTCAGATCCTCAATGTGACTTCGTATTAGCTGTAGGTCGATGGATCCATCTACGTATTATCCGATACCCGGCGGCGGGGACATCAGTGACACTCTCACCCGTCAACTGAGTCTTGGTCTTACATATCATCATATCATTGTATTAGTTCTAATCAATTAATCTCCTTCAACTTTTCATATTTCCATCACTTATAAAAATCCATGCATATATATAATTTTCTTTTTTAAACGAAGCATGCAACATGTCTTTTAGTATTAACGTTTCATCATAAAATTTCATAAACATTTAAAATACACATTTTAATATTATTATATCATTCAAGGCATTGCCTAGACGTCTAACATTTTTCAGATGTAAAATGACTGTTTTGCCTCTCGAACTCTAACTTTACCAATTTATCCTTAAGCTTAAAATGACAACCCAATCCATCCAAACTTAACATATGACCTTAAAATACACCCATAATTATTTTTTAAACGTAAAATTACGCTTCTCAATTAATTTTCCAATTCGTTTTTAAACTTAGACGTACATCCCGTTTTGACTCGTATTGACTCGAAACTTAACCAAACTTTACAAAACTTGAATCATAGCTTAATAACACATAGTTATACCATATAAAACCCAAATAAAGCCAAGAAAGACCCATAGACCAGCCTAGGAACCTTATGAAATTTTCTGCACAAAACCCTAGCCCTAATTGGTTCGATCCCTAGCTTGGCTCGACTCCAGCTCCTTAGCCAACATGTCCAGATTTTATTTGACCCTCTAGGACCTAGAACAAACCCAAAACATGCTGGACAGAACCTTGCGCCTTAGAAGCCAACACTCTCAACCTGTCACCACCTACAAGGCATGCGTGGCCCCAAGCTCACGCGATCACCCTTGCCCTCGGTCCAACATCGTGCAGCCACCCTAGGACCATCACAAAGCCCCCTTAGGCCTCCTGGTCACGCTCTAACAGCAGCTAAGTCGTGGTTCTCAAGGTCCCCTAGCAAAACCCTAGTCCACATAAAAACACAATTTTCATTCAACCTAGTTGCCCTCTTTGTCCAGCCTTAAAACATGATCCTAAAGGTCCTTAAAAAACATCCCTTCAAGTTTCTCTACTATGACAGTCCCTTTGTGCATCATTAGGAAGAGTTTTAAAAAGAGAAAACTCTAGTTTTATGCATATATGGCCATAAAAAACGAAAATAAAAGTGGTGCATCATATTCCTAATAGAAACATAATTAAATATACATAATATGGTGTGAAAGATGATTAAGAAGATTAAGGTGTGTCTTTGCATTTATTACGAACAAAAAACTTAGCGATGCGAGGACTTCAACGACGAAGACCCTATGCTGATTTTCTTCAAAACCGTGACCTTCCCCTTCAATTTTTCTCGTGTGTCCGTGTCTTACTGCTAGGAAGAGTCCTAGTGTGTTTGACGGTGAGGGTCGTGAGTTGTGAGTGTTAAGGTTAGGGGTTTTGGCTTTTAATTTTAATTAAAACACATGGTGCAAGCTTAGGCCCATTAACCAAGTATAATAGACCCATTAATTAATATTTAAAATATTTTGTTTAGGAAATGTTGTGAAAATATTAGCCGAGTTCTCGAAAAGTTCATATTTTCGTCGAAAATCGAATACTGTTTAAAAATACGACTCGTCGTGTAAAAACACCTCATTTCGAAACTTCCATTTTAAATACACAACACATTAAACAACTAAATAATTATTTAATAAAAAAGATTTTTCCTTATATGGTTCCGGTCTCCGTTCCTCGATCGTGTCTCGAATACCCTTTAAAACACAGTTTTATACATCTAACAGAAACATGCCATTAAAACCATTTAATTAGTCATTTTCTATTTTTCTTAGATTTGCATGCAGTTGGGTTATGTTATCGTATTTTTGGACCATACAATGATTATTATTATTGCAACTCAAGTCACTACCACCTATGTTCAAAATTTGTCATGCTGAAATAGTTGGGGTAAAGTGTGGATAAGATAAAATTTTGATTTGTTTTCGGATGAGATCATTTGATTTGTGATCAGGTATAACTCGATTAATATTATGTTAATTTAACTAAATTAATTAAGAGTGAATTTGAAATTCTTCTTAAATAAATTAAGTCAGAAAATTGATGAAAAATTTCAAATATTTTCGTAAGTTATTCGAAAAAAATATTTAGCGATTGAGATTGGAAAATGAGAATAACCTTATTTCATTATTTAGTTAAATTGACGATAAATATTACGAAATACATTAATATGACATTTTATTTTTTTTAATTTCTTAAATTATGATATTTAATTATTGTTTCAATTTATATCTCGAACTTATACTTTTCTAAAAATGTCAATAAAAACATGTCAGTAAATGTCATTTTTCTTATTGTACTTTTTCAATGAAAATGAACATCAAGAGCATGTAGATTTTATATTTTTTTTGCATATTTTTTAATATTTTATTTGCAGTATAATTTTATTAGTTTGATTTATTTCAACTTTGTTCATAGAAAAAAAATTAATGAGAAATTAAAAAGAATGAAAATTATTTTCTATTTTTGAATTAAATTTATGATATAATCCTTATAGATTTTTTAACCAAGAAAATTATTCGAGAAATATATATTCAGGAATTGAGATTGAAAATGAGAATAACCTTATTTCGTTATTTGGTTGAATTGACGATAAATATTACAAAATGCATTAATATGATACTTTATTTATTTTTAATTTATTAAATTGTGATATTTCATTAATGTCTTAATATATATATCAAGCTTACAATTTTATAAAAGTTTCATTAAAAAGATGTCCGCAAATGTCATTTTTCTTATGATATTTTTCCAATAAAAACTAACATTGAGAGTATGTAGATTAATATGCTTTTTTGCAAATTTTTCCAATATTTTATTAGTAGTAGAATTTGGCTTATTTCAACTTCATTCATAGAAGGAGAATTAATGAGAAATTTTAAAAAATGGAAATTACTTTTCTAATTTAGAATTAAATTTATGATATAATCTTTATAATTTTTTAACCAAGATAATCCTTATAATAAATATGAACTATACTATAATTTATTAACATTTGTTAGAGATTAAAAATGTTACATGTGAGTATTATTTTATTTATATATGTTGTTAGACATACATATATTTGAGTAATATATTTAAAATTTTATTTCATCTGAAATTATAATTATCAATATTAAGTTACAAATAATTCTGATATAAAATTAACTATCTATATATAGGATTCTAAAAACAAAACGAATAAAGGGTAAACAAAATCCACAAGGGGGTTAAAAATTTAACAAAAACACAATTGATGTTTAACTTAATAACAAATTTAGTGGTTTTATTTTCACATTATTATGATAATTTAGTTAAGTAAGAGAATTTAGTTTAACAATCGTTTGTCTAGTGTGTACTTCATTAAGTACATGTGCGGTTGTTGTTTTAGTAAAATTCATTATTCTTTTATTTGAAATTTTAATTTTATTATTTTTCCATTAGAAATTATATTATATGAAAAATATTTTGCTAATTTGATAGAGCTCATTATGTTATAATTACGCGATTGAAAATGTGTCATATAATGAGTGAATATATATGATTTATTGTCTTCTGTATTTTTATTTATTGTATTTGATATATTTAGATTGATAAATACTCATCAACAATATCTATTCAAACAATTTTAAAACATTATTTAAAATCTCATGATTTATTTTTAAGTTTCACGTGCATCGTAAACATTCCTAGTTAGTTAAAATGTATAATTCTTAAAAAACAATGAATTCATTTTACATCAATTTTTTGTCATAAAAAAATTGATCAAGTAATGCTTGTGATCATATTTTGAATCATATGTAATATGTATGTTGTTCTATGATATATATATACTTGAAAAGATTTAAAAGTTAGGCAATAATATTTTTAAATTTCTATTTTTCCTTTATGAACGTGTATTTTAAAAAGATTTGCCAAGAATGAGAGGACCAAGATTCAAAAGGCTGCTGACAGAATAGATAATAATAATACTAATTAAGATAATACAAGAATTATGGTAGTTACATATACTGTTATTGAATACACTGCAGCAGTAAAAAGCTATCATGCAGTATCATGAAATTTTTTTGACAGTTGGGTGTCTTTCACAAATTGGTGCCTCATTTGTTTGTGTAGGTGGACTCTTCAGCTAATCTTGTCCCTTCTTTTTGTTCCTTCTTCTAATCTCTCCTCAGGTGAAGGCAATGTTCCAGTGGGAGGCCAACGAAATGTTAGTATCATATCCTGACAAACTGATGAATCTTTCTTTTAGATAAATTATCTTTCTTTTTTCTAAATCTTATTGATTTAACTCAAGAATCTGAGAAATTTTTCTGGGCTATCTGTATTACTTAATTTATATGGTTTGTCTATCTTTAAACTGCTGTGTCTCGGGTTCTTTTCTCGTTCTTTTTGCTTGTTGAAAGAAAGTTTCTTTAAATCCTACTGGTAACCTTCTGCTTTTTACCATCAAAAAAAGGATTTCTTTCCCCCCCTTTTGTCTTCTGTGAAAGGGTTAAAAAAAGTATACTCCTTTTGGAAGTTATGCTGTGTTCAAGATTATTGTCATCGTCAAGGACAATTTGTTCTTGAAGATCGGTGCTTTTTTGCTATATGAAAGAAGCAAAATTTTGTATTTTTCCTCGCTTGGTGGTGCTGTACAAGAATGGCCGACTGACACGATTGGTTGGTACGAAAAACATGAGATTTTGATGAAGGAAAGTATTTTGATGAGGGTTTTGTTTTGCAAGATTCACTGTCCACTTATTTGTTTCTGCAAACCCTCTGTTGCTCATCTTTATTGCTCCGAGCCACTGAAATGGAAAACAGTACACCCAATACTGTTCCAACAGAGATTGCAGGTTCTGATAGTTTTGATAATAAGTCATGTGGTGAAGGAAAAGAAGAGCGTGTAAATTGGAATAAGGAAGCTACTTTGTGGGCAAGAGCTGTATTAAAAAGCCACCGGCTATTGTGCCAAAATCTACTGAGAAATTGTCAGGAAAAGAGTACAATGGATTGATAATTTGGTAAAGAACTGGCTCAGATCAAGGAATTTGAATCAAGGTGTGATTTACCTTCTCACTATGAGAGTTTGAGTAGCTTACTTGTTGAGTTCTTGGTATAAAGCATGATTTAGGGGGAATTTTGAAGTTTCATCTTCTATGGGTCAAGTCTTGGCTGTCCACATGCAATAAAATTATGTTACCATTAGGAATGTAGTTCCTTTTAATCCATACAAAACTTTTTAACATTCCAACTCTTAAATGGAAACCAAAGGTCAATAGAAACTCATTTTCTTGTATGCATAAAACCCCTCTGCTAGCTATCGAGGCTAGAATTATTGGACATATTTACGCATGATTCTCCGGTCATAAATCTTTCTGGTTAACTAGAACTCATTATTTGGTTTGTAGATAGGTATCTTATATTCTTTAAAGTTGTTTCTTTCCAAGGATCTTATTTTGATTATTTTATGATTTCTTGTTTTTTCCTGAATAAGAACAGCATGAACTTGCGTTGATATTTGAGATTTGTACACGTTAATTGATCTTCTTTCTTGAAGTAGATGTGTAAGACCCTTAGATGCTGCCAACACAACTTCCAGAGAAAAATCTGCTAATTGATACTACAATAGCTTCATAAAAGGTGGTATATATTTGTCTCGATCGCATAAAACATGAGAAATAAATGAATGACAGCTTAATCTTTTCTTTAACAGTCATGAGAAAGAACCCATAGAATTTCAAGTCTATTATGTTGGCGTTAAAATCGTGCGGTGAATCCCTTCTCATGGAACACAATTTCTTGGATTAGTGAAACAGGTGACACGGATAACGAAGAGGAAAACAACCATTGCCTTTGTGTCATTCTTTGATACTGCTCTGCTTAATGGTTTATGAGAAGGATGGATAGAATCACAGATTCTACTGTGATACTTCCATATATTACCTTCCTATTCCATTCATCATACTGGCCACAGGTATAGATAGCATTCTCCAGCATGAGCCCGCCATAGTAGCAATTATTGTATCCAGAACCCGACTTGCACTGATACTGCAACCTCTGTGCCTAAGATGTGAAAGCTAGTATCCAGTGTCACATTACCACGGACGTATTTCATTCACCTATCTAGATGGAACAGACAGAAGACTGGGAAATAGAACTGGGCAGATGCTCTATATTTATCGAGTTCATCATTTGTAGTGTCCACTCTATGAGAAATGAAAATTTGTGTTTGTTGATCATAATTTTGGTTTTTCCCCCTTCAATGATGCTTACTATTAGAATCTCATTTTTCCTCTGTTTTGTTCCTATTACTTTGGATCATTTGAAATAAGCTCCCATTTTTCATTATTCGTTACAATTGATGAAATGTATTTGATCGTCCCGTATACTTACATGAAATCTTATGTGATTTTGGTTAGTTATCACTAGCTTTATATACTAAGTTTCGCAGTATGTTTGTTTAATTTTTTGGTTTGAGGATGTTGGATCTGGTTTTCTACACGCCCAAACGCAGCGGAAGTTTTTTAAAAATTTTAGATCTTGACATTCAAGATGTGTTTTTATTTGAACGCTCGTATGATTTTAACAAAACATACATAGGATGTTAGAATCGTTATACCTTTGGTGAATAAATCACTGGACACCAACTGATCCGGTATTAACGGATTAGCTCTTGTTGATTCCCTACGAACTTTCTTCGATGAAATCCTCCTATCATGTCCGCGACTGAATTGTGTGTTCCTCTTCCAAATTGCACTAGAAATATTGGAAGAGATTTACGTTGGAGATCAAATATCGAGAGACGGCTCAAACCCTAAAAATAATTCAAGGTGGCCGAAATATTTGAGGGAAGAGGTGAGGTGATTTTCGAAAATCACTATGAGGTGGTGGCTAGGGTTTTTTCTTCTCTACTTTTATTTATTTAACCCATGACCTAATTATCATAGTAAATAATTGGGGCCCTTTAATTAACATTAATTGGCTGATTAATTAATTGGCGCTAGTCACACTAGTTTAATCCATTAATCAAGGTCCCATTAATAACTTTAATTATTTAATATGTTGGACTTGTACTCTTACAAAGCCCATTAAACATATTATTCATCATATTTAATTTATTAATCAATAAGCTCAACTTTTGAGTTTAATAAATTAAATCATTATAATTCAACTACTTGAAATTTTCATCACCTCCAAAATTTAATATTTAATAAACCCAACATTGAGTTTAATAAATTAAATTCTCAAATTTTTATAATTCAACACCTTGAATTTATTCTCTCAAAATTTAATTATCATAAATTCAACTCCTTGAATTTACTAGATAATATAAATTCAACTTCTTGAATTTATTCTCTCACCTGGAACAAACAATCCAAGTACTTGTGTGACCCTCAATGGTTCAGGGATACAGCTAGCCGTGGGTTCACAACTCTTTGTGATTCAGGACATAATCCTTTATTCGAGCTTACCCTAGTTAGCCCCATTCTTTCATCAACACCTTGATCAAGAATGTCATAACTCATTTCTGATTGCACCCATCGGATCATGGTAGAGCGTCTAGTAGCATCGCCCCATGATCCCCTAGGTATCACTGATAGTGCCTGCAAGAACCAGTCGATTATGATTAACGTACAGTACGGTCCCTTCATATCATATATCCCGATCGAATCTGCAACCATTGGTTCATCGAGGGTTGTATAATAATTCGATAACTATGTGATAACTTTAATAGTGGCATCGCGTGTACTATTTGAGAACTCTTTCTCCAACATACATCTCATACTCTGGCCAGAGATCCATGCACTATTATTACATCATATCACATAGGATATCCACACCCGCAGGTGAGCGGTGAATCCCCGACCTACAATGCACTGGTTCCTATATGTGTCGCAACTGTATCCAACCTCGCCACCTGATATGACTACCCATCTGCATGGTTGGACATCTCCATGCCCTTACCAAGAAACGCAGTACACAACATCACAGCTGCTAGTCTCGAGCTCAAGCGACCTTTATCCCTGTTTTAGGCGGCTGAATCGACTAGGAACGAATTTAGAATATGCAGTGTTTACAAATGAGTTTTAACATCGAATTACGATTCATTTGTATTAAAGCATAATCAAGGACTTTACCTATGCTGTTTGCATTTGTATACAGATAAAGTATAACGAACCATGAAATAATGAATTATATTAAAATAAAGATTGTTAATTACAACTGAGTCAATAAAATCCCTAGCCAACAGTTGGCTTGCAGGACATCTACTCTAACAATCTCCCACTTGCTCTAGAGCCAACTACCCATAAACTTTAATCCCATTGCTTCGCGATGCTTCTCAAACAATGGTCCTGGCAAGGGCTTCGTAAGTGGATCAGCAACATTATCTGCAGAGGGGACTCTTTCGACTGATATGTCTCATCTTCCCACAATCTCCCGTATGATGTGGAACTTCCTCAGTACATGTTTGGATCGCTGATGAGACCTTGGTTCCTTTGCTCGTGCAATGGCACCAGTGTTGTTCCAGTACAACGGGACTGGATCAACTCCATTAGGAATAACGTCCAACTCTTGGACAAAATTCCTCATCCAAACTATCTCTTTGGCTGCATCAGATGCAACAATGTATTCAGCTTCAGTAGTGGAATCCGCAACGATGTCTTGCTTGGTACTTTTTCAAGAGACAGCCGCACCATTAAGCATGAATACAAAGCCAGAGGTCGATTTCGAATCATCTACGTCACATTGGAAGCTAGAATCAGTGTAGCCTTCCAATTTAATTCTCCACCCCATAGACCATGAACAAATTCTTAGTCTTTCTCAAGTACTTAAGAATGTCTTTCACGGCCTTCCAATGCATTGGACCGGGTTCGCCTGCTATCTGCTTGCAACACTCAAAGCATAAGCAATGTCAGGACGTGTCGATATCATACCATACATGATACTACCAATGGCTGACGCATATGGAATTCGTGTCATCATCTCTATCTCTTCATCAGGTTTTGGGACACATTGCCTTAAATAGAGTAACACCATGACACATTGGTAAGTATCCTCTCTTGGACTCTCCATAGAGAATCGTTTTATAATGGTATCGATATAGGTGGCTGTGGGTGAGTCCCAACATCCTTTTGATCTATCCCTATAGATTTGTATTCCCAATACATAGGATGCTTCACCCATGTCCTTCATGGAGAATTTACTTGCAACCATACTTTAGTTGATTGCAGTAATCCTACATCATTCCCAATGAGCAGGATATCTCAACATAAAGTACTAGGAATGTCACCGCACTCCCACTAGCTTTATTGTACACACACGGTTCCTCGGGATTCTTAGCAAAACCAAACTCTTTGATAGTGCTATCAAATCTGAGGTTCCAACTCCTTGACTCCTGCTTGAGACCATATATTGATCTCTGAAGTTTGCATACCTTATGCTCACTTCCTACTGATGTGTATCCCTCAGGTTGAGACATATAAAGTTCTTCTTTGATGTCTCCATTGAGGAATGCAGTCTTTACATCCATTTGCCATATCTCATAGGTCATACCATGATGCTATGGCTAGTAGTATTCTAATGAACTTAAACATAACAACTGGTGAAAAAGTTTCTTCATAGTCAACTTTGCCTTTGAGTATAACATTTTTGCAACCAGTCTTGCTTTGAAGATCACTACCTTCCTATCCGCCCCAATCTTTCTTTTGTAGATCCATTGTATCCTATGGGAACGATTCCCTCAGGTTGATCCACCAATGTCCAGACTTGGTTTGAATAAATAGAGTCCATTTTTGACTGCATGGCTTCAAGCCATTTGGTTGAATCAGTATCAGATATTACTTCTTTAAAGTTCATTGGATCACATCCAACACAAGGCTCATCATAACCTTGTTCATGAAGAAGTGTATATCTTGCAGGTGGTATAATAACCCTATCAGATTTTTTAGGAGCTTGTACTTAAACTACTGGTTGTTGGGGAGTAGGTTCAACTACTATATGTTGAGGGAGTATCTTAAATTTCTTCAAGTTCTATCATCTTGCATTTTCTATCTAATAGAAATTCCTTTTCCAAAAAGGTGGCATTTCTTGAAACAAACATTTTGCTTCATTGAGATGATAGAAATAATATCCAACATAATTCTTTGGATATCCTACAAATTAGCATAAAGTGGATCTACTATCCAATTTGTTTCCCACTGTCTGCTTCACGTAAGCAGGACATCTCCAAATTCGCATGTAAGAATATTTGAGAGTTTTTCCCATCCATATCTCATATGGTGTTTTATCCACTGCTTTAGTATGGACATTATTCAACAACATTGCCCGCAGTTTCAAGCGCAAAGCCCCAAAACGATGTAGGCAATTCAGTGAATCCCATCATAGATCGAAACATGTCTAACAAGGTTCGCTCATGACGTTCAGAAACACCATTCAATTGTGGTGTTGCTGGTGGAGTACACTGTGAGAGAATCTCATTCCCTTTTAGATAATCCAAATTCAGCACTTAAGTATTCTCCACCTCGATCATATTGAAGTGTCCTTTAATACTTCTTTCTAGCTGATTTTCTACTTCAGATCTGAATTCTTTGAACTTTTCAAATGCTTCAGATTTGTGTTTCATAAACGTACCCATACCTCGAATGGTCATCAGTAAAGGTAATGAAGTAGGAATGCCCATATCTGTGCTAACACTTAGCGGGCCAAAATTGTCTGTGTGGATCAAATCCAATAGACCATGCGCACGTTCCACGTTTCCATCGAATGGAGTCTTGGTCAAGTTTTCTTTTAGACAGAACTCACAGTAATAGAGAATGTATGTCTGACAACTCAAACATGTCTTCTCCCACTAGTTGTGCATCCTTCTTTGGGAAATGTGACATAGTCTAGCGTGCCATATTTGTGTGGGATTTGGATCATCTAACTTTATTTGTTGGTTGTTTTGAAGTCTGTTTACTTGGACATTCACTGATCATTTCCAGAACATTTCTGGCACATATCTATTTCTTATGTCCGGACTTCTTGCAGTGAAATAATATGTTCTAACTTATCGGGCTTTGTAGGCCTTTTTAAGTGTCTTTCAGAGTTTGCCTCTATTGGGATTGTTTTTCTTATGAGGGGCAGAACATTTCTTCCCTTACCTTGTGGGCCATTTTCGTCTGACGAGAGGCCCCATTAGAAAAACAACGATTCCTTGTTTTATGGTGATATCATAAGTTATAAGCGTATTGACTAGCTCTTCAAGGCTATCATCTATCTTATTCAAATTGAAGTTCACCATAACCCCGTCAAATGAGGAAGAGAAAAACAACAAATTGATGTCATCAATTAACTCGTTAGGAATCACATATTCCAGGCCCACCACATTTTCAATAAGCCCAATCATATGTATACCACGCTCATGGGCCAGAGCCCCATCTTGCATGCATGTAGTCATGAGCTTTTAAAATGTTGTGCATCACTGTACGAGTTTCATGTACCATGCAACTCTTGCATGTCTATTCGAATGTCAGCAACATTCAACATTTCCTCAAACTGTCCCTACTGTTATTTGACATAAAAGCGAGCACATCACACTTTAGCTTGCATACTATGGTCCTACCATCTTGCATGCTTTGTCAGTTCAGCAGGACTGACATTAGTGTGTATGTCATTTTCTCCGAATTTAGAACAATTTTTCCAACCAGTCTTGAAAATTAGATTCGGTTAGCTTGTTAATAACAAAAATGGATTACGTGACGAAATCGAAAATATACTGATATGGAAACAGAATAATGGTTGCTGATTATTTTAAAATAATTTTAAAATATAAAATATGGATTTCATTTTATAAATCTCCCTCCCACTATTTTGACATTTCCACCACCCTCTGATGAAAAGGGAAATCGTATTTCCTTAGTGGGCACATAGAGTCCAATTAGCCAATTATAATCCCGAATAATATCAGCCAATTATAATTTCTAAAAGGTAGAATCCAATTGCATCCCTATGCAACCTCCGCGTGTTTTGCCTCACGTTTAATAAGGACCCAATAATATGACGCCGTTTATTTTCGCGTGTCAAAGTTTCCCATCAATATTGAATTGTAGTAGACGGTCGCCATGAGTTCCCCCAATAAGATGAGCCGAAGTCATGGGAGTTTCACTCAATTCACATTATATGTCCGGTGAAAGTCACAGCTTTCCGGCATACAGGCCTCCCCAATAATATGAGCCAGACACTGTCCGCGGGTAGCGATCAACATGCAACCACGGTTGATGGAAGACAAGAAAAAATTAAACTCTTTTAATTTTTACTTTTTCGGTTTGATATAAATTTTGAATCATATTCAAAATGAGGGATTTTAATTTTAAAATTGTCTCATCATTTAATTTAAAATTGCGTGCCACGAGTTTTTATGTTTGCCGGATTCAGGCAAATATATTATTTAATAATATACATACATGCATACTACTATATATCACATATATCATAATATGACATTCAAAAATAAATAAGGATGATCGATCGCCAACACTATTAGATCCATGTGAGCAATACAATTAAATAAATAATAATTGATTTCTTGTAAAACTCATTTTACCATAAATAATTAAAATTATATTCTAATTATTTATTTTATAAGAAAATTTTTAAATTTCCAAAAATCAATTTTTCAAAATAAAAATTGAACCAATTTTCAAAAATATCAATTTTACCCAAAAATTTGAAAAATCAGAAAATTGCACTCTAGGCCCAAACAATTCAAGCCCATCATACAGCACGCTTCCCGAGACAATCCCAGGCAGCCGCCCCCGCTGCCCGCCCGCTGCCCGAACATTTCGGGCAGTGGGGGCACTCCTGTGCGCGCAGAGCGCACAGGCGCGCGCGGCGCCGCGCGCAGCGTGAGGACGTTCCGCACGCCGCGCTGCGCCGCGCGCCGCGCGTGCGGACGCTCCGCACGCTGCGCCGCCCGGCGCACACAATCTGCGCCCCGCGCGCACGTTGCGCGCTGGCCGTGCGCGCACCCGTGCACGACCCTGCGCGCACGGGCTGCCCGGAACAGTTCTGGGCAGAAACGAATTTTTTTTTTGTTTTCTAGAAAGATAAAATTTTATGGTGCTACAATTTTCTGAAAAATTTTCTTGTGTGGTTAGAAACAAATTATTCAATATAATTTAAAATCATACGATTTAGAAGCCTGGCTCGATACCATTGTTGGATCTGGTTTTCTACACGCCCAAACGCAGCGGAAGTTTTTTAAAAATTTTAGATCTTGACATTCAAGATGTGTTTTTATTTGGACGCTCGTATGATTTTAACAAAACATACATAGGATGTTAGAATCGTTATACCTTTGGTGAATAAATCACTGGACACCAACTGATCCGGTATTAACGGATTAGCTCTTGTTGATTCCCTACGAACTTTCTTCGATGAAATCCTCCTATCATGTCCGCGACTGAATTGTGTGTTCCTCTTCCAAATTGCACTAGAAATATTGGAAGAGATTTATGTTGGAGATCAAATATCGAGGGACGGCTCAAACCCTAAAAATAATTCAAGGTGGCCGAAATATTTGAGGGAAGAGGTGAGGTGATTTTCGAAAATCACTATGAGGTGGTGGCTAGGGTTTTTCTTCTCTACTTTTATTTATATTAACCCATGACCTAATTATCATAGTATAATAATTGGGCCCTTTAATTAACATTAATTGGCTTGATTAATTAATTGGGCTAGTCACACTAGTTTAATCCATTAATCAAGGCCCATTAATAACTTTAATTATTTAATATGTTGGACTTGTACTCTTACAAGCCCATTAAACATATTATCCATCATATTTAATTTATTAATCAATAAACTCAACTTTTTAGTTTAATAAATTAAATCATTATAAATTCAACTACTTGAATTTTCATCACCTCCAAAATTTAATATTTAATAAACCCAACATTTGAGTTTAATAAATTAAATTCTCAAATTTTATAAATTCAACTCCTTGAATTTATTCTCTCAAAATTTAATTATCATAAATTCAACTCCTTGAATTTACTATATAATATAAATTCAACTTCTTGAATTTATTCTCTCAACGGGAACAAACAATCCAGTACTTGTGTGACCCTCAATGGTTCAGGGATACAGCTAGCCGTGGGTTCACAACTCTTTGTGATTCAGAACATAATCATTTATTCGGGCTTACCCTAGTTAGCCCCATTCTTTTCATCAACACCTTGATCAAGAATGTCATAACTCATTTCTGATTGCACCCATCGGATCATGGTAAGAGCGTCTAGTAGCATCGCCTCATGATCCCCTAGGTATCACTGATTGTGCCTGCAAGAACCAGTCGATTATGATTAACGTACAGTGCGGTCCCTTCATCTCATATATCTCGATCGAATCTGCAACCATTGGTTTTTCGAGGGTTGTATAATAATTCGATAACTATGTGATAACTTTAATAGTGGCATCGCGTGTACTATTTGAGAACTCTTTCTCCAACGTACATCTCATACTCTGGCCAGAGATTCCATGCACTATTATTACATCATATCACATAGGATATCCACACCCGCAGGTGAGCGGTGAATCCCCGACTACAATGCACTGGCTCCTATATGTGTCGCAACTGTACCCAACCTCGCCAGCTTATGACTCTCCTGGAGCCGGTAAACGAGTCAAAGCACAGCCCTAGCACATAGAGCCTTAGTGTTGTCCCGGGTCGTAAGGACTAATGGTGTACAATCATAACCACGGACTTATCCTCTCGATGAATGATAACCACTTGGAAAGTCCGAGGGAGGGTTGCTCGGTATAATCATCATATGACTACCCATCTGCATGTTTGGACATCTCCATGCCCTTACCAAGAAACGCAGTACACAACATCACAGATGCTAGTCTCGAGCTCAAGCGACCTTTATCCCTGTTTTAGGCGGCTGAATCGATTAGGAATGAATTTAGAATATGTAGTATTTACAAATGAGTTTCAACATCGAATTACGATTCATTTGTATTAAAGCATAATCAAGGACTTTATCTATACTGTTTGCATGGGTATACAGATAAAGTATAACGAACCATGAAATAATGAATTATATTAAAATAAAGATTGTTAATTACAACTGAGTCAATAAAATCCCTAGCCAACAGTTGGCTTGCAGGACATCTACTCTAACAGAGGATTCTTAAAAAAAAAAAAGTTCTTGGCATTTTTGTAAAATTCAATACTTTGTTTGGAATGACTGATGGTCCTTACAGTACACGAGCACACACATGTGCAACTGTGGAAAATATGGTCTTTCCTGGCTGTAATGATGACGGAGACAGTAGAGTTGGTGAGTACTTAACTAATGATAATGAGTTCGATTTTTTCTACTAATACTTTTTCGTACGAACATGTTGCACCGAACTTGTCGAGTGTGATTTGCTTGATTAAGATGATTAGTAGACTATATTACATTGGTTTAGGGTTTACATAGTGTTTATCGAAAAATAACAGTTGTAAATTCTAGTATCGTGAAAAAATAAAGTCTTTCTTTCTTTTTTTAAATTAAAAAAGTCATTAATATGTGATATGACATATAGCAAGTGTTCAATACTAAAAAGATAATAATAAAAAAAACGAAATAGAAAGGAATTATCGCCAGTCCTTATGCCACAATGGATGTATGGTGATAATGTTGGCTCTGTGGACGTCACGTGAATTTATGTGGAACCCTTCACTTGTTTCGGGGATCCAACCATCTTAGGCGAGTAATTTCTCACATGGTTCAATTCAATTCGAACTTCTCCGCTTTGTTAATGAACTAATTACTATCTTGATTTTAATAAAATTATCAAAATAAAATCCAATGTTTAACTTTCCTTCACTCATGTGTGAATTTTCATAATGTCAAGACCAAGTTTTTTTTTTAATAATGGAGTCACTGACATGGAATTTTTTAATATAGAGACTAATACATTTGATCTAGTTCGGATTTGTCAAATTCGAGTGTGCAACTGATGCTCTAGAGAATCCAAAGAACTAACTTCGAGGGTCGTCATTTGCGTCACGAAACAATGTTAAAAGGTGCTGAGGCGTACCCACCAAAACCCTAAATCAACTGATGGTCAATTCAGCAAAAGCCCAAGAGGTCTCTGACAAAGCAAGAGAGCACTTGCATAAGTAAATGAGAGCAGATGACATCAATATATATGGGCTGACGACTCAACCATTGTTTTGATCGTTCGTAGCCTTTCTCTTCACATTCTCGATATTCAATATATTAGTTATAACAAACAAAGGCAAATCAATGAAGATTCTTCCTCTGGCAGCTCGATATCAATGGGACCTGAAATGATAATAATCGGTTAGGGTATAAGCGAGTCCATCCGCATATAAGTAGTTTGAGCTTCATTTTGAGACGAGCTCGAGCTTTAATATCTAATGCTTGAGACCCCATCGAGCTCGAGCCTTATTTTTTAATTACTTTTATTTTGAAACACTAATTTAATTAGACAAAATTTACTTTTATAATACATTATATACTCAACAATTAATTTTATAAAAAAACAAAGGAGACTTTCATAAATATGCATTCTAGTCCAATTGATGCTCAAGAGAACAGAGCTAGACAGGCTCCAGTTACTCGAAAATGCTAACGTACAACTTAAGTGACTCGAATTCTATTCAAGAGATCAAGCTCGAAAATATCTTTTCCTGAGTTGAGCTCGAGTACACTGCTCTTCTATCCAAGAGATCAAGCTTGAAAAAACCGATTTCCAACAGTTCGTATAGTGTAGGTACTCTTCCAAGTTCCGTCTTATATACTGCTCTTCTAAACTGGATTATGCTATTGGGACGTAACACATTTGTTCCGTGCCTTTTTCTTCATATTCTTTTGTGATAGCATTATGTCATGCTAATTCATGAAGTGGAAGCGTTTCCAGCAATTAGATCATATAACCTTTGAACCGGCCTACAGATTGTTTACGAGCATTCAAGAGCGGACAAGGATTTCAAAACTAACTTTCTGTTTGATGTTCCGTCAACAGAATCGTCTCAATTCTCTCAACGTCCATGTAACAAGATTCTTTAACGCAAAAAGAGCAAAGAAAGTTATCAAGAAAGAAATCCAAATCATAGTCAGGCAAACGAGAGTGGCTTCGAAGCAGAAAACTGCAGTAACTTCACAAGATCTTCGGCATATTTGCTAGTTAGCCCAATGATAACGGAAAACTTGTGCCTGAAACGGTTATTGTGAACTAACTATTTCTACTTTGGCTAGTCAACTTCAAGTTCTCGCACAGCTTCCTCAAGTATATGTGTTGAGACTTGAAAGGCCAGTTTTCGTCTTAATTTATCAACGGCTGTTTAATCTTGACAATGGATTGATGCACGATGGGATTAGCAAAACAGAGAAAAATGAAAACGTGTCATCGATAGATGCAGCAAAGTTTCGGCAATTGGATGCTATGCAGAAGATGAAGTACTCATGAATCGTAATGCCTGAGGTTCTGAGATTATTGCTACCATAATGGGTTTCTTCAGAAGCAACAGTGGATTTAACGTATGGAGGATACAACATACCAAAGGGATAGGAGGTAATTGATCCTCTAAATCTTGCCTAGTAATCAAAAGCGAAGAAGCAGATGTTATAATTTAGAGTGTTCGTAGCTTCATCGAAATTCTGACTCTGGTCAAAACATCTGGTTGCAGTTATATTGGAATACTAATACCAATACTAGCTCCTTTTAAGACAACACCAAATTTTATCCCTCATGATTCAAGGGTACAGACATGTGCCATATTCTTCTGTTCCTTTTGGAGAAACTCATATGTGATGGGGAAAAGAGTTTACCTTGTTAGAAATGAGTGCGTGTATTTTTATAGGCTAAACATCAGAAATATTAGGAATGAGTCGAACTATAATGACAGTCAGAATCAAGGTTTCTTGAATAAATATTCTTTTCAAGGAGATCCTTGGATAAATAATTAAAAATTCAAATCTTTTTGTAACCATAATTACATATGATAGAGAAATAAATGAAGGATTTCAGAAGCATTAGGATGTCACTGAACACTAACCTGAGGAAGATCTATACAGAAAATCCGAGAATTGGAACTCCAACTCGAGGCCAAGTAATGTCGCTAGAATAACACATCAATTCTGTTCGAATTTGTCTATGTAAATGAACCATAGTCTCTGGTAATGTGTACATGAAACCAATTTTCACTTCTTATTGAACCCAAATAGAGATTTTATCGCATTCATGGCGTTCTCATTTTATAAATGATTCGTCATGTTTCTTCAAAAGAGTCTCAAATTCTTTGGCTTCCCTTACATTGGCAAGGTCAGGGTTAGTTCGGATTCTCTGTCAACAGAGATAGGTAACATGGAAAATCAACTCAAAAACTATCTTAACAAGAGTCGAATGCACTAAGATAATCTTTGTGAAATTCCGCCGAATAAGAAAACATATTTCTATTATAGAATTAATGGTGATACTAACTGAAAATTTATGGTTTGATTCCAGCAGATGATACTAGTCCAAATGCAGACCTCGAATTTATTTTAGGCCTGAAATCACAGAGGAGACCATTAGAAGAGGGCCGATAGGGT
Organism: Primulina tabacum; assembly: GCF_025594145.1. Lineage (NCBI taxonomy): Eukaryota > Viridiplantae > Streptophyta > Magnoliopsida > Lamiales > Gesneriaceae > Primulina > Primulina tabacum. Next base: position 44,547,523 of record NC_134552.1, on the reverse strand, counting down.
GTCCCAGCGTAGCCTCTCTGACGCTCAAGTCAAATACTGTGAATGGAATGAGAGCAGCTAAGGATGCTTCTAAAAATCAATATAATAAATACATAAACTACGCTCTCATACCTGGTATTTATAGAAAATATCTAGGATCCATCATGGGCTTTCTACCTTTGCTATGGTTGGCCGGGGGTCCAAAATCTGGTTTGGGCCTGATCTTGATGGGCCCATTCATGGGGTATCACTAGTCTCCTCCTCCCGAGTCGAACTGAATCGCAGGTTCGAAGTTCGATTAATTTTGTTTTCCATACGCCTAGACATGCCATCCATCCATAACCCTTCACCCAGCAACTCGCCCACACTGCCGGTCACACCGCACACCCTTGAGCTATCACCATCGTCTGTCTCATCCACGCCCATCCTCGCTTTCGCCCGTCCGCCCTCGCCCATCCTCGCGCCATTGTGCTAGATGTCCACTCCATAGCCTCGCCCTTAACTACGCTCGCCATCCCCCGCCTATAGTCTCCTCGCCCGCAGCCCTTCTCCCTCGCCAGCAACCGCCTCGCCAAGCGCCCTCGCCCGCAGCCTAGCACCCTCTCCCTTCTCATTCGCGCACAGCCTAGCACCCTTGCCATAGCCGCCTACACCACGGTCGCTCTCTCCCACGCTCGCCCTCTCCTAGCACCATCTCGCAGCCCACGCCGCACACCCTTGACTCCTCATAGCCTCGCCTCTCCCCGAGCGCCTTCGCCCATAGCCCGCAGCCCACGCTACACACCCTTGCCTCCTCCCCGCCTCACCAAGCGCCCTCTCCCAGAGCCTAGCACCCTCGCCCTTCTCCTTCGCGCGCAGCCTAGCACCCTCTCCCTAGCCGCCTACTCCACACCCGTTCTCTCCCACGTTCGCCCTCACCTGGCACCATCTCGCCGCCCACTCCCTCGCAGCCCACGCCGCACACCCTTGACACCTCACATCCTCGCCCTTCCCCGAACGCCTTCGCCGCAGCCCACGCCACACATCCTAGCCTCCTCTCAGCCTCGTCCCTCCCAGACTGCCCGCGCCCTTCGCTCCCGGTCCTTCCCTCGCCCTCACCTAGCCTCTGCCATCCCCTCGTCCTCGCCTCACCTTCGCCCATCTCGCCTTCGTCTCCAAGGTCCTCTACTAGGCTTTAGGTAGAATAAACGAGTACTACACTCACCCTCTATACTTCAAGCACCTCACTCTCCACACTTCAAGCTCCTCTACCTAGGGTTCAAACCTCACCCTCACCACCTCAAGATCATCTACTAGGCTTTAATCTTCACCCTCACCACCTCAAGCTATTTTACTAGGCTCCAACCTTAGTAGGAAAATTATGAACCATCACCCTCCATATTTCAAGTTTTTCACCCTCACCACCTCAAGCTCATCTACTAGGCTCCAACCTTCACCATCACCACCTCAAGCTCCTCTACTAGGCTTCAGCCTTAGTAGTAATATTATGAATCATCACACTCCATACTTCAAGGTCTTCACTCTCACCACCTCAAGCTCCTCTACTAGTGTAACACCTCGTATTCGACGAATGTTTTTACTGTATCAAGATGAGTCTTTCTAGCGTGCTTATGTTCTCACTGAAACGCATCATAAGAAACTTCCCAAGGGGTCACCCCAGCCAAAATTGCCCCAAGTGAAGCATGCTTAACCTCGGAGTTTTATTTGACGAGCTATCGAAAAGAATATGCACATTTTTTATATGAGTAGTACCTATCAAATCTTTTAAACACTCCTTAACTGCACAGACCCATACCTGAACAGTTTTGGAATCTTTCTCCTTCCGGTGTAAGATCGGTTCATTCATGTTCCCTTCGCCTAGAAGCCTGCTAGGAGCCGCTCATTAACCGTGAAACCTCGTGGCACCCGCAATCACCCCCCGCCCTCTTCGGCCACGGGCCTAACAACTAGGCTTCAGCCTTAATAGTAAAATTACACTCACCTTCTTCACTTCAAGCTCCTCTACATAGGGCGAGCCATGGTAAGAAAATATAAATTCACTTTCATCACCATAACACTTCTCCTCTACTAAGCATTGCCCAATTAGGTAAAATTTAATTTTTAATCTTCCCACCTCCTCTCTTTTACTAGGCATAGTTCAAGTAGGTAAAATTTTAATTTTCGTTCTCCCCAATTCTTCTCCTCTACTAGGCATAGCTCAAGTAGGTAAAATTTAATTTTTAATCTTCCCACCTCTTCTCCTTTACTAGGCATAGCCCAAGTAGGTAAAATTTATTTTTCAATCTCTCCAAATCTTCTCCTCTATTATGCATAGTCCAAGTAGATAAAATTTAATTTTCATTCTCCACAACTCTTCTCTTCAACTAGACATAGCCCAAGTAGGTAAAATTTAATTTTCATTCTCCCCACCTCTTCTCCTCTACTAGGCATAGCCCAAGTAGGTAAAATTTAATTTTCATTCTCCTCATCTTTAACTCGTCTACTAGGCTCAGCCTCGGTAGGTAAAATTTGATTTTTCATCCCCCCACCTCTTCTCCTCTACCAAGCTCAGCCCCAGTAGATAAAATTTAATTTTAGTTTCCTCACCTCTTCTCATCTACTAGGCTCAGCCCAAGTAAGTAAAATTTAATTTTCATTCTCCTCACCTCTTCTCCTCTACTAGGCATAGCCCAAGTAGGTAAAATTTAATTTTCATTCTCCTCACCTCTTCTCCTCTACTAGGCATAGCCCAAGTAGCTAAAATTTAATTTTCATTCTCCTCATCTTTTCTCGTCTAGTAGGCTCAGCCTCGGTAGGTAAAATTTGATTTTTCATCCCCCCACCTCTTCTCCTCTACCAAGCTCAGCCCCGATAGATAAAATTTAATTTCAGTTTCCTCACCTCTTCTCATCTACTAGGCTCAGCCCAAGTAAGTAAAATTTAATTTTCATTCTCCCCACGTCTTCTCCTCTACTAGGCATAGCCCAAGTAGGTAAAATTTAATTTTCATTCTCCTCACCTTTTCTCCTCTACTAAGCTCAGCCTCATTAGGTAAAATTTGATTTTGGATCCCCCCCACCTCTTTTCCTTTACCAAGCTCAGCCTCAGTAGATAAAATTTAATTTTCTGTCTCCTCACCTCTTCTCATGTACTAGGCTCATCCCAAGTAGATAAAATTTAATTTTCATTCTTCTCACCTCTTCTCCTCTACTAGTGTCACGCCTCGAGACCTAGGCGTTGGTGACATCTGACATTGTTTATCAATTTGCATGAAAACAATTAAGCCTCGCAGCAAATGGCCAAAAACAATCTTTTTCATAAATCAAAATATTGTCTTTACAATGACAACAGAATAGAAATTACATCAGAATTCCGGAAGTGAAATGCAAAAGGAAAAGGTAAATTCTTGATCTTTGATCTTTTCATTCAATCACCATCCCCAGAATGCCTCTTGTTCCTCCTCATTCATTTGCTCCTCATTCTTATCTAGTGAGAGATGCAAAGGGTGAGTGTTTTGGGAAACACTCAACAAGTGGGGGCCGATCGATTTTCACAGATACATATAGAGATAATTTTAAAGCATCTTTTAACATACTTTCAAAACTATTTACATTGACTTATCATAACAGAACCGAATCAAATTCGAAATATGAGACAAAGATTATCAGACAATTCATAGAAAATAGAAAAAAACACAACACTGTTACTCATCTCATTTTCCATGGTCAAATTGTCCCAAATATATTAGTTCTCTAAGGTGCGAGGCCAGAACACAGTTTTATACCCACTAATAGGGGCCACAGGACACAGTTTTATACCCACTGATGGGGGCCAGAACAAAGTTTTATACCCACTGATGGGGGCCAGATAGAATTACAATTATCATCCCACATCAAATTCTAATTGTAACAGTGTACCACAGAATCAGATTTACCGAACAAAACTTATCAGAATTTTGAACTAATTTAGTGGAATCAAAGAATATCGAAATTAGGAAGAGCATTTCATACATCGATCGAGATTTTAAAACGAAGATAACATCTTTCGAAAGGAATAGACACACATACATGCATGTCATGATATATTTACACACAGTTTAAATTACGATAACAGTACATAACAAAAACCCATTTACTGTGTTCTCGAAGCTGCGGTTCGAAACTTGCTTAAACTTTGACTAATCGTGACCAAACTCGGACAGGAACTTAGCGATAACGTGGACAGCAAATTACGGTACTGGTTGACTGGAGCAACTCTTCCTTCTTCTCTCTTAGTTCCGTCGATCGAGAGCTCTTTTGATAGGGAGGGTCCGGAATTTCGAGGGGCTTGTGAGGGATATTTGGAGTGCATTTGATGTGAGGTTTAAAGTGCTATTTATAGGGAAAAAAAGGCTTTTGGTCTCCTTAATTCAGCAGAAACTTGGAGCCAAATTATGCATATAAATGTGGTCAAAATTTTATCCAATCTCAAGAGACACCTTGGTTTACTAAAGGGACAATTCTCGCACAATAAATTTGTCCAAACCTCCTAACTCTTCTCTTAGCTCCATTCTTGGTTCTTTTAGGACAAGAAGGGATGAGCTTCATTGAGCTAAAAGATTGAGTTCATGAGCTGGGGTTTTACTCCTCCAGTGATGACGCTTCAATTATTGTGATTTCTCATAGCATAACTTCCCGTTAAGCTCATGTTCGAGCTTTGGAGTTACTTCCTCGAGCCGTGTTAGATGATTCGCTTTGGAAATTCCGAGTTCTCACAACTAGGCTCAGCCTCAGTAGGAAAAATTTTATTTTGATCATCCCATCTCTTCTCCTCTACTAGGCTCAGCCCCAGTAGGTAAAATTTAATTTTCAACCTCCTCTCCTTTTCTCCTCTACTAAGCTCAGCCCAAGTAGGTAAAATATAATTTTCAGTTGTATCACCTCTTCTCCTCTACTAGGCTCAGCCTAAGTAGGTAAAATTTAATTTTCAGTCTCTCTATCTCTCATCCTCTACTAAGCTCAGCCCAAGTAGGTAAAATTTGATTTTTGATCTCCGCACCTCTTCTCATCTACCACGCTCAGCCCCAGTAGGTAAAATTTAATTCTCATTCTCATTCTCCTCTACTAGGCTCAGCCCAAGTAGGTAAAATATAATTTTCAGTTGTATCACCTCTTCTCCTCTACTAGGCTTAGCCTAAGTAGGTAAAATTTAATTTTCAGTCTCTCTACCTCTTATCCTCTACTAAGCTCAGCCCAAGTAGGTAAAATTTGATTTTCGATCTCCGCACCTCTTCTCATCTACCACGCTCAGCCCCAGTAGGTAAAATTTAATTCTCATTCTCCCCAACTCTTTTCCTCTACCAGGCTCAGCCACAGTAGGTAAAATTTAATTTTCAGTCTCCTCACCTTTTCTCCTCTACTAGGCTCAGCTTAAGTAGGTAAAATTTAATTTTTAATCTCCCCACCTCTTCTGCTCTATTAGACATAGCCCAAGTAGGTAAATTTAATTTTCATTCTCCACACATCTTCTCCTCTACTAGGCTCAGCCTCAGTAGGTAAAATTTTAGCTCATGTCATCCTCATAATACAACAATTTCCACGAACTTAATACAAGAGTTTGGTTTTATTAAATTTAAACCGATTACGTATGAAAAATTCAAAAAAGAAATACATCAACGATATAATTAAGAGTGGTATTTCCTAAGGTGGTAAGCATTCTAAGACCTCTTTAAAGCCTTGCCTTGCGCATTCTCCAAGTAAAAGGCTCCAGAATTAAGCTTCTCGATCACTTTGAAAAGACCCTCTCACTTGGGGTCCAACTTTCATCTCTGCTCTTCTTGTACCTTCCTCAGGACCAAGTCACCCACTTGGAAGCTTCTATGAATGAACCTACGATTGTAGGACTGAGCTATACGATTTTTATAAGCTTCCGTGCGAATGCTCGCAGCCTCTCTTTTCTCTTCCAACAGATCAATGTCAATGACCCGTCTCATACCATTATCTTCTTCATAGAACATCACCCTCGTTGATTCCAATCCAATTTCAGCCGAGAGCACCGTCTCGTTACCATAGACCAAACTGAAAGGAGTTTTTTTTGTTCCTATTCTTGGGGTGGTTCGGTACGCCCATAAGACACTTGATAGTTCATCCACCCAATTGCTCTTAGCGTTGCCAAGTCGAACCTTTAGACCTTGCACTAGCGTCCTATTAGTCACCTCCACATGTCCATTTCTTTTCGGGTAAGCTACAGAAGTAAAGACTTGTTGAATTTTCATTTCTTTACACCAAGCTTGGATTTTAGCTCCTTGGAACTGTCTTCCATTATCAGATATCAGTCTTGTGAGCACCCCATATCTGCACACTATACTCTTCCATAAGGATAATAAGACATCACTTTCAGTGATCCTAGCCAAAGGCTTTGCTTCCACCCATTTCGAAAAATAGTCCACTACTACCAACATAAATTTCTTCTGAGCGGGAACTACAGGGAAAGGTCCCACAATATCAATTCCCCACTGGTCAAAAGGACAAGCAGCTATGATAGTCTTCATCAGCGCGGCCAGCTGGTGATACAACCAGGCATGATGTTGAAAACTATCACAGGAAATCACTTACTTCTGGGCATCATGAAGCACCGAGGGCCAACAATAACCTGCGAGCAATACTTTCCTTTCCAAAGCATAAACTCCCCAATGATTTCCACAACATCCCTCATGAAATTCTCGGAGCACATAGTCAGGTTCTTGATAACTCAAGCATCGAAGGAGCGGCCTTGCAAAGGATCTAAGATGCAACACTTCTTCGATTACCACATAACGCCAACACTTTATCTTCAATTTACGAGCTTCCCTAGAGTCATCAGGAAGCTTTCCCGCCTTCAAATAACCAGTTATTACAGTTCTCCAATCCTCTTCTTCATGTTAGACTGCAGGCGAACTTATGTGAGGTGTGAGTTCGACCTGGAATACCACATCTCTAGTCTTCCAACATCCCATTGTCTCGGCCATTTTGGCTAGAGTGTCCTCCTTTTAATTATTTTTCATGGGAATCTTTTTAAACATGACCTCTGTGAACTTCTCTCTAACCCTGTGTACCTCTCGAGCATACTCGATAAGTTTTTAATCTTTCACATCATACACTCCCTTCATATGCTGCGATACCAGCTGTGAGTCAGAAAAAACAAGCACCCGGGCAGCTCCCACGTTCTTGGCTGCCCTTGCTGCTTGGAGCCCTGCCAACACAGCCTCATACTGTGTCTTATTATTGGATGCCCGAAAATCTAATCTTATAGCCTACTTGATAGGATCGATTAACGTATCAAGAGTGTTTAGAAGGGGGGGTTGAATAAACACTCACAATTAAAACTAATCTTTTCGAATTTTGAGTTCAGTTTGGTGACAAACTGATTCTCGGAATCTTGTTGGTCAATGACAATCAGTTAAACTAAAGTAGTTGCGAAAAATAACTGACTGAAAGATAGAATACGAAACTGAAATAAAATAGACAAGGGTTGTTTCTGGATGTTCGGAGAATTTAATTACTCCTACGTCACCCCTTCTATCTCAAGGATAGAATATCCACTAAAAGACTTTGATCAAATACAAGAATTGTACTGACCCACTTCAGTTTGGACTTAACACTGCCAAAAACTGAAACTCTTAGTATTACAGAATGTTCTCAGTGCGTAACTGATCTTAGCACTATCGAATTTCAACGATTATTACAACTTGCTAATGAGATCAAATTGTAGCCTTAACTGCTACGAATATATCAAGTAAGATTGAGCTGAGATTTTGACAGGGTGACAGCAAGCTTTTTGAATAGTGTTGACTCTCTCTTTTCTTCAGCTGTTCTTTTGCCATATTTATAAGCTTCTTTTCTCCAACGGTAACTTGAGATGAATTTGAATCTTTGTATCCGTTGATTTCTACTTGATTATTCCTTGGACATTGTTTGCTTCATTTATTGTGATGCGGCGTCTTAATTGATTTCGCCGAAATGCATTTTTCTAAGCTGTATTTATTGAAGTGCGGCGTTGCAATCTTCTATGTCTCTTGACGGTTGATTGTTCTTTCCCGAGATATGTTCAGTTGAAGGGTGCTTAGCATACGGCTGAATATATCAACTTATCAGTTTCCAACTGATCAGTCAGTTGATCAGTTTCCAACTGATCAGTCATTTGATTTCAGCTATTAAGTCCAGTTGCTGAGTTCAGTTTACTCGATCAGTTGGTTCATATTTTCATTTGATTCATATTTTGTCAAACGCCGGAATTTAGTTTCCAACAATTTCCCCCTTTATGGTGTTTGACAAAACTAAGTAAATAATGACTGAACATCTGAGCTCATTGTAGATAAAATAAGAAATTGAATTTCTTGAACTGAAAGAGATCTTGATTTAATAACAGCTGAATCTAATAATCTGATTAACTGCTTCTGCTGTTTTCTGTTGTTTTTCAAGATGCTCTTTGATTTTTGATTTCTTCCCCCTTTTTGTCAAACAAATCCATCTTCTCAGATAATTTTCGAACGTCAGTGGAAAGAATTTTGACATCTGCGGAGATACTTGAGACAACAGTTTGTAAACAAGTCTGCAACAATTCCATTTTATTAGAAACAGAAGTTTCCAATCGCTCAACTCGTTGACTGATTATATCCTGAGTTGTATAGAGACTTTGAGCTAGACCTCTGTTATTTTTCATCTCAAGTATAGTTCGGGTAAGAGACTCCATGTTTGCTTGAATGGCTTTCAGTTTTGCGGAGTCATGTTCAATTGAAGAATCCAATTTGACAGTATGAGAGAATTGTGTGGATTGAATTTTCTTGATTTCAGTAATCATCTGCTGCATATTGTGCTGCATATTCTGGATTTCTTCAAGAACAAAATTCATTTATGTGGATTGAAGAGGAGGTGACTGATTAGATGTTCTTGGTTCATGTGAGACTTGATCAAAGACCACCATGGTTCTATCAGATAATATTGTTTCAGAGACAGTCTGTGCTGGAACATCTGTTTCAGTTACTGCTACTTGGACTGAAGGAGATGAAGATTGATGTTGATCAACAGTTGGGCTTTCCTGCTGAATAAGATTTTCAGTGAAAGGGTCATGAACTGCCTCCATATTTTCAGCAATCTGTTGATTTGGTGATTGAGTAGGCACCACTGTTTGCTCCTTTAGTTCAGAAACAGCAGGCTGAACTGGTGCTTTTGTTGAGATAGAAACCTCTTCAGTGATTTGATCAGTTGAGTGATCAACTTCTTCAGAAACGGTTTCATTATTCATAGATTCTGTCACTACTGCTTGAATTATTTCATCAATGTTGGCAAAATTCAACTCGGCTTCAGAGTACAGCTGATGTTCCACAACAGATGATTGTGGCACATCCTGAACTGGTTCTTCAGTTGTAACAATAGTTTGTTCTGAGGAAGGCTCTTTCTGCTGAGAGGAGGGGTCTTCTTCTTCTTCTTCAGAGGCTTCCTCATGAAGAACTAACTCCTGATCCATTTCCCACATTTTTATCTGAGCTTGCAAGCTAGTAAGATCTGTATCTAGCTGAGTGATTACAGCTCGATCATTATAGGCAGTTGGATTGGTGGGAATGTAGTTTGCCTTTAATTTCTCAAGCAGTTGAGATAGCTTCTTAGCTCGAATTTGATCAAAAAAATATGTTTTTCTCTCCAAAGCCTGAACAATTGCAGCAGCTTTGACCATCTTGAGGACAATTGCTTCCAGTTTTATAAATTTGTTCAGCTGGGATTTCTTTTTCAGCTGCTTAGCAAAAATTTGAGTTCTGTAGACGGTCTAGTCATCATAGATTTTAAGTTTTGATGCTGCAAAATTATTAACCTGTTCCCAAACAAGGTCAATATGAGTTTGAATTGAATTGGATGGCCTGGGCTCTTCAATCAATTTGCCTTTGCCTTTTTCAGTACTGAGGATGTGTGGAATTTCCAATCCAGTACGAGTAATATCCACCAGTTCTATAATCTTTATACTTTTGGGTCTGGCAGGTGCTAGAATGGTAGGACGATTGATGTGGATTAGAGGAGCTTTGATTATAACTGTTTCCTTTGTTGCACCAGCTGAGATTTCTGGTGGAATAATCTTCAGAGGAACTGCTTTGATAGGCTGTTGGGCATCTGAAGATATCAGTCTTTTAGTAGGAATTGATTCTACTGTGGTTGGTAATTTTGTCCTTTGTGTTCTTGGTTTCTTGGCAATTTTTGGAGAGGGCGTCTTCTCAGAATCGGATTCACTAGTAATCAGTTTTCTTTTAACTGTCTTCAGTTGAGCCAATGTCTTCTCCTGTTTAACTGATTTGGGAGCAGCCTCTTGTGTCCCAATCTCCTTCTTGATCTTCACGAACTGATCAGGAGAGATATCTAGTTTAGTCTTGGGTGGCAGAATATTCTTCCCATTGAAAATTTTGAATTTAGATAATCGCTCCGAATCATCAGCCACCAACCCTTTGACTTTCATCAAATATCTTAGCGGCACTTCAAATACTTTGGATTGCTTGGTGGAGGAAAACATGTTCTTCAAGATACTAAAAATAAGTTGCTTCCAGTTGAATTTTCTTCCAGCCATAATGATCGTAATAGCTTGAAACTTCTCCAAAGTCAGGGCAGCATACGATCCTGCCTTGGCCAATAGGCCTTTGGCTACGATATCAGCCAGCAACTGAACCTCATGCTTCAGTTCCTTCTTAGGATCGGAAATTTTGATTTTCCGTCCATCAGCAGAGAGTGCAGTTTGCATTTCTTCAATATCTGATGCTTTAACATCAGCAAGGTGTACTAATCCATCAGAGGGTAATGAAAAGATTTCTCGGAAAGAATCTTCAGAAATGGTCACCGACTGACCATTAATAGTGGCAATGATGTTTCCATCAGAGTTGATATATCCATTTGAGTAGAGGTCTTGGAGTTCTTTTGGGTAAATCTCCTGCGAGTATTGTCCCAAAAACATTTTGAGACCAGCAGATTCAATCTTCAGAAAGACGTTCTTAATTTCAGCTTCATGAACTGATAAAACTGAGTCAAAATCAATGGACATAGCGTTCAACATGTGAGCTGGGATTTGATTCGCCATTGCTGAGAGTAAGGAAACCTGAAATTTTGCGAAATACAAGCTCTGAGTGTATGAGTTTGCTTTGAGAGATGATGTACGCGTAAGAAAGAAAGCTGAATTGAAGCGGGAAATTATTTATATGTATGTGACTGTTTAGATTCTGGACACGTGTCAGTCCATCAAAATTTTGAATAAAAACGTGTGTTCGTGTGCTATAAGCGTGTGTACAATTTAAACGGTTCAAATGCTTCCACGTTTTCAAAATGAGATTCATCATTAGATAATAGACAGTCACGTCACTTGATTTGGAATATAATATGTTTTAATTAGTTAACTTATATGAGAAGATTAGTGAAATACTCAACTGAACGATCAATTGTAAGACTGTGTCCTTTCAGTTGAGAGTTTACTAACATTTGTCTTCTCAGTTAACCTTTTAAAACCATTATTCCCCCTTAATTAGTGCATAAAATAATTAAAGTGAATAAATTTAAAGGTCAGAAAAATTTTCGTTTGCTGAAACGTTGACGACCCTTCAGCTTCTTTGATATTCTGCTATTAATAGAAGTAACATGGTTAGTTTCAGTCATATTGGTGAAAATATTCAAGACGAAAGAATGGCAGATGCGAGTAGCTCGAGTGCTTCGCCATTTTCTCTGGAAGCTAGGAAGGCTGTTATAGAAGACGAAGTCTTTTACAAGAGTCTTCCCTACTGGGAAAAGTTACAGGAGCTTGCGTTCCTGTATAATTCTGGAGAGGCTACCACTCCCGAACTGATGGCAGAGTTGAGAGAAGTGCGGGAGCACTTGAATATAGCTGTGTGGGTGGACATCTTCAAGGATGGTCATATCTATCAGCTGATGCTTCGAAAGGAGCTGGAGATCCTTACTCGCATAGCTTCTTCCCACAGCTTTCTCAAGACATCTACCTCACCTCTATCCGTTTGGTTGAAAATGTGGATAATTGATGTGGAAGAAAAATATGAAGATGTAATCCAAGCAAATATTTATGGTTGAATGAAACATTTATTTTGGCTTAACTTTGTTTTTTCTTTTTCCTGCAAATAATAAGTTTCATTAGTTATCATATATGAATTATGATCATAAACAGATGAACTGATGATTGGTTAAGCGTTAAGTAATAAATGTCAAACTGATATCAGTTGATAATGAACAACTGATAGTTAAGAAGCCTCGGTAAATGAGAAAGACGCTTCGGTTGATTTGAGTCTTTTCAGTTTCTTCAACATTTAAATTTCATCTGTCTATAAATAAGATGATAGAATGTGAGACAATAACAGTTCAATATGTCGGATTCAAGTAACTCTGATGCATGCAGTAGTTCGCATATTCAAGTTAATGAGCAATTAAGTCCTTATTTAGAAGAATTGAAGAAGACAATAGAAGAATATGTCTTGATGAAAGTGATGTCAACATGGTTCAAGATTCATGATTTGCAGAGGGTAAGTAGTAGTGGTGCTGTTCCTACTCGTGCTCAAGCAGCAACAACAAGAAAATACATTGATCGTTTTGAAGTTAGGCATGTTACAGATCTGATTGATGACAAATGTCTGTTAGAAGCAATGTTATGGAAGGAATGACATGTGGTTGAGAAGATTTCTACAACTAGGTCATTTTCTAGAATTCAAATTTATGAGTTGAATGATTGGATTAGAGAATGGCAGGATTCAGTTGGTTCTATGATATCTTCTGTAAACAGGGATCGATGGTATTCTTAATAAAGTATTATTTTCAATTTTTTGTGTTCTTATTTTCTGCAGATAATTCTATTAGTAAAGCAACATTAGTAATAATTTTAAGACAGATCAATTAAACCAAGAATATTGCGAAAGTAAGAAAACTTAATCTCGGGTAATGGTTTGGTGAAGATGTCAGCTGCTTGTTGCTCAGTTGATATATACTCCAGTCTGATGTCTTTCTTCAAAGCATGATCTCTAATGAAGTGGTGTCTGACATCTATATGCTTTGTCCTTGAGTGAAGAACTGGAATATATGTGATGGCAATTGTACTCGTATTGTCACAAAATATGGGCGAATTATTTGTAATTACTCCATAATCTCTCAATTGTTGCTGGATCCAGATCAGTTGTGCACAGCAACTACCAGCAGCAAGGTATTCTGCTTCAGTTGTTGAGGTAGCTATAGATGTCTGCTTCTTGCTGAACCAAGAGATCAGCCTGTCTCCTAGAAACTGACAAGATCCACTTGTACTTTTACGATCAAGCTTACATCCTGCATAATCTGCATCTGAATATCCAACTAAATTGAAAGTAGAGTCTTTAGAGTACCATAACCCAACATTTTGTGTACCCTTAAGGTATTTCAAAATTCTTTTAGCAGCTGAGAAATGTGATTGCTTAGGATTTGTTTGAAATCTAGCACACATACACACAGCAAATACAATATCATGGCGACTGGCAGTTAGGTATAACAATGACCCTATTAAACCTCGATATAATGTCGCCTCAACCGATATTCCCCCTTGATCAGTGTCCAATTTTACTGATGAGCTCATGGGAGTATTCGCAGCTGAACATGATTCCATGCCAAATTTCTTCAGCAGCTCTTTTGTATATTTAGTCTGACTGATGAATGTACCAGTTTCCAGTTGCTTCACTTGTAGTCCAAGAAAGAATGTCATTTCACCCATCATGCTCATTTCAAACTTATCCTGCATTAGCTTAGCAAATTTCTCGCATAAATTGGGGTTAGTTGACCCGAATATGATATCATCAACATAAATTTGAACTAATAAAATGTGATCATTCTTAGTAAATTTGAACAAGGTCTTATCAACTGATCCAACAGAAAAATCATGATCAGTTAGGAATTTTGAAAGAGTTTCGTACCAAGCTCTGGGAGCTTGTTTAAGACCATATAAAGCTTTGTTCAAATGATATACATGATCAGGAAAGTTGTGATTTACAAAACCTGGGGTTGTTCAACATATATTTCCTCTTGTAGCTGGCCATTTAGGAATGCACTTTTGACATCCATTTGATAAACTTTGAAGTTCTTGTATGATGCATAAGCAAGAAACATTCTGATTGCTTCCAGTCTTGCAACTGGAGCATATGTCTCATCATTGTGAATTCCTTCTTCTTTTCTGTATCCTTGTGCTACTAATCTTGCTTTGTTGCGTCCAACTGAACCATCTTCGTTTAGTTTGTTCCTGAAAACCCATTTTGTACCTATAACAGTTTTTGAAACTGGTCTTGGAACTATGTTCCAGACATTGTTATGAGTGAACTATTTAGCTCTTCTTGCATTGCATTTACCCAGTTAGGATCAGCAAGAGCCTCATCAGTTTTCTTTGGTTCTAGTTGTGATACAAAAGCTGAATGGATAAATAAATTTAGCATTTGATTGCGAGTTCTTACTGGATCAGATGGATTTCCTATTACCAGCTCAGGTGGATGTGATTTTCTCCATCTGTACCAGTATTTGTTGTATCAGCAATTTCTTCAGTTGGTAACTGAACACAGTTTTCAGTGTCAGTTGGTGCTTCGTCAACTGGTATTTGAATGTTATCATTATGCTCTATCAACTGATCATTAGGAATGGCTTCTGGTTCAGCTGATTGATCTGACACTTCTGGTTCGGGTGTTTGGAGATTGTTTTGATTAATATGATTGTCTTTTTCATCATCATCCTCCAAACTGATATCTGTAAATCGATCAACTAGCTCAACTTGATCAGTTGGCTTATTAGTTAGTTCAGTTTCATCGAAATCAACATGAGTTGATTCTTCAACATTTAGGGTTTTCTTGTTGAAGACTCTATAAGCTATACTAACTGATGAGTATCCAAGAAATATTCCTTCTGCAGATTTAGCATCAAACGCTTTTAAATAATTTTTACCATTATTAAGGATAAAACATCTGCAGCCGAATATTTTGAAATAAGTAATTATACTTTTTCTTCCATGCCAGATCTCATATGGTGTTTTCATATAATTCTTATTAATCATTGATCTGTTCTGAGTATAACACGCAGTGTTTACTGCCTCTGCCCAAAACCTTTGAGAAATATCAGAATCAGCAAGCATTGTTCTAGCAGCTTCTTTAAGGGTCCGATTTCTTCTCTCAGCTACACCATTTTGCTGAGGAGTTCTGGCTGCTGAGAGGTCATGCTTAATTCCAGCATTCTCTAGAAAATTTGAAAGAGTTTGATTGATGAATTCAGTTCCTCGATCTGATCTGATTCGATCAATTCCAACTGATTTTTCATTTAAAAGTCTTTTGAAGACCTTTATCAGTTGTGAAGCAGTATGATCTTTAGATTTGAGAAAAATAACCCAAGTAAATCTTGAAAAATCATCTACGACTACCAAGGTGTATTTCATTCCCCCTAAGCTCATGACTGGTATAGGACCAAAGAGATCCATGTGCAACAGTTCTAAGCATCGGGATGAAGATTTACAACCCTTGTTTTTAAAAGAAGATCGTACTTGTTTACCATACTGACATGCTGAGCAAAGTTTTTCTTTTGAAAAGTCTATTTTGGGCAAACCAGTTACAAGTTCATGTTTACTCAGATAGGCAATGGTTTTAAAGTTTAAATGGTTTAGTCTCTTATGCTACAACCAGTTTTTAGATGATTTGGAAGCAATAAAACAAACTGGTACATAAGTTTGATCATTCCAACTGATTTTATATGTATTTCCATAACGTTTGCCAGTTAGTATGATTTCATCAGTTGAAGTTTTGACTGAACATGAGTTTTTGTCAAAATGTACTGAGAATCCACTGTCGCATAACTGACTGATGCTGATCAAGTTATACTTCAGGTTTTCTACTAATAGAACATCTTTAAAAGTAAAGTTACCATGGATAAGCTTACCCTTACCCACAGTTCTACCTTTGGAATTGTCCCCAAAACTGATATTTGGACCACTGTATTTGATCAGTTGAGATAGCACACTTGCATCTCCTGTCATATGTCGCGAACATCCACTGTCCAAATACCATATTGAGTTCTTGTTTGTACCTGTTACCTGCAGTCACACACATAATATAATTTGGTACCCATATCAATTTGGGTCCTGAACTGATTAGTCCTTTAGGAACCCTTACTTGGATTAGTCTAACAGGCTTTCCAGTAGCTGTATTCCAAATGGTTTTGCTCGGCTTTTGTGTGCTTGTGTAGTGTACGAATGATACACTATGTGTTTTAGCTTTATTCAACTGATTGTTCATTCTATATCTCTTCTGAACTGGCTTGCAGTTATAGTAATTGGAATAGCCATTCGATTAGTTTTTGTAAAGTCTCTTTGATGACTGACTTTGTGAATCAGTTGAGAATTTTTTACTATAACCAATCCCATATCTTCTAGCCTTGTTCATATTCTCAGTAGGTTGCTCAATCAGTTTACTGGGCTCAATTTGTTCTTGTACCACTGCTGATTTGACAAAGTGAATGTATTTTCCTTTGTCTATTGTTAGCTTTGGTTGAGTATCATTTGGATACATTTCTCCTTGAGTGTTGAACCCTAAACCAGTTTTATCAGAAACTCATTTTTGTGAAATCTGCATTTCATTTAGTGCAGTAGATGATTTGTTCCAAGACTGAATAAGCTCAGTCTGTTTTGAGTTTTCAAGCATCAACTTCTGTATTAATGACTGATTTTTGTTTCTTTCTGCTTTTAACTCAGCAATTTCCCTTTTTAGACTCAACCCATCGACTGATTCATCAGTTTTGGTTTTATTGTTTGTGGGATCAGTTTGCTTTGCTTTGATTTCTTCAAATGGTGATGCAAGCTTTTGATACTCATTTACCATGTCATGTAGTGTTAGAATGAGTTCTTCTCTTGTGAAATCAGTTGAGCTGAAATCAAATACCTGTTGGCTAGATGATTCTTCTGCTGCATCATTAGCCATCAAACACTTTACTTCCTCATCATCACTAGAACTGCATGAGCTTTCTGGTTCCGACTCTTCACTGTCAGTTTCTGCCCATTTAGATTTGTTTTCTTCTGCTAAGAGTACCTCATGTTTCTTTCTGAAGACCTTCTTATCTTCCTTGGGTCTTCTTTTGCGTTCATATGATTTCTTTCTTCTGTCAGTTGAGCCTTGACTGTCCTTCTTGGGTTTAGGACAATCAGCAATGAAGTGACCTAATTTGCCACAGTTATAGCAGGCATTTGGTTCATCTTTGGAATTGTTCCTTTGGTATGGCTTCTGGAAGTTCCCTTGATTCTTTCTCATGAACCTTCCGAATTTTTTGATGAATAATTTGACATAGCATCATTACTCAACTGATCAGCAGATTTTTCGACTGAACAGATTTGTTCAGTTCTGATAGCAGCTAGAGCAGTTGTGGCTGCAGAGGTAGATGGTTCTCCTTCTCTGGTCTGCAGCTCAAACTCATAAGCCTTTAAATCAGCAAACAAATCATGAAGTTCAATCTGATTCAGATCTTTGGACTCCCTCATTGCCATGGTCTTGACATCCCATTCCTTGGGAAGACCTCTCATTACTTTTAGTGCAATTTCTTTATTGGTATACACTTTTCGAAGTGCATTTAACTCATTGATGATACTGCTCACTCTTTCATCATACTCGTGCATTGATTCTCCTGCTTTCATTTTGATGTTATCAAACTTTTGAACAGCAACAGAAAGTTTATTTTCTTTGGTTTGATCATTTCCTTCACACAGCTGGATCAGCTTTTCCCAAATTTCTTTGGCTGTTTTACACATCTTTATTTTGCTGAAAGTTACTTTGTCCAACGTTTTGTACAGAATGTCTTTAGCCACATTGTCAAGATTTGCTTTTCTTTTGTCTTCAGTTGTCCATTCATCTCTGGGCTTTTCTATTCTTTGTGGTGCCCCTTCTGTTATGGCAACTGCTGTATTTGCTTTTAGAATCTTCATGGGTCCATCAGCTATGACATACCACATGTCATCATCTTGTGCAGCCAAATGAGCCTGCATTCTGATTTTCCAATCATCAAATTTTTCTCTGGATAACATGGGAATTTTGTTGAATGAAGTCATGCTGGCAAGTTTTTAGATCAAAAGTATTCAAGAACAAGATTCAACCGCTCTGATACCACTTGATAGGATCGATTAACGTATCAAGAGTGTTTAGAATGGGGGGGTTGAATAAACATTCACAATTAAAACTAATCTTTTCGAATTTTGAGTTCAGTTTGGTGACAAACTGATTCTCGGAATCTTGTTGGTCAATGACAATCAGTTAAACTAAAGTAGTTGCGGAAAATAACTGACTGAAAGATAGAATACGAAACTGAAATAAAATAGGCAAGGGTTGTTTCTGGATGTTCGGAGAATTTAATTACTCCTACGTCACCCCTTCTATCTCAAGGATAGGATATCCACTAAAAGACTTTGATCAAATACAAGAATTGTACTGACCCACTTCAGTTTGGACTTAACACTGCCAAAAACTGAAACTCTTAGTATTACAGAATGTTCTCAGTGCGTAACTGATCTTAGCACTATCGAATTTCAACGATTATTACAACTTGCTAATGAGATCAAATTGTAGCCTTAACTGCTACGAATATATCAAGTAAGATTGAGCTGAGATTTTGACAGGGTGACAGCAAGCTTTTTGAATAGTGTTGACTCTCTCTTTTCTTCAGCTGTTCTTCTGTCATATTTATAAGCTTCTTTTCTCCAACGGTAACTTGAGATGAATTTGAATCTTTGTATCCGTTGATTTCTACTTGATTATTCCTTGGACATTGTTTGCTTCATTTATTGTGATGCGGCGTCTTAATTGATTTCGCCGAAATGCGTTTTTCTAAGCTGTATTTATTGAAGTGCGGCAGTTGCAATCTTCTATGTCTCTTGACGGTTGATTGTTCTTTCCCGAGATATGTTCAGTTGAAGGGTGCTTAGCATACGGCTGAATATATCAACTTATCAGTTTCCAACTGATCAGTCAGTTGATCAGTTTCCAACTGATCAGTCATTTGATTTCAGTTATTAAGTCCAGTTGCTGAGTTCAGTTTACTCGATCAGTTGGTTCGTATTTTCATTTGATTCATATTTTGTCAAACGCCGGAATTTAGTTTCCAATACTACTTCACTTCATCCCCAGCTGGCGAAATCAATACCACCCCCACCCCACTTCCATCCTTTGAAGAGGATCCGTCCACGTACACCTTCCAAGGGTCCTCATTCTCATGATGTATAGTTTCTGCCAGGAAATCAGTTAAGGCTTGTGCTTTAATAGTTGTTCTTGGAATTAGTTCATTTAACCCAACGATTGGACATATCTGAATGAGTTAGGATCCTACCCAATGGACTGTCGGTGAGCACCACAATTGGATGAGATAGGAAATAGGGTCTCAAGCGTCTCGCCGTTATTACCAAAACCAGAGCCAACTTCTCAAACCCAGAGTACCTTACCTCTGTCCTTTGAGTGCATGCCAAACATAGTATACATGTTGTTGAGTTGATCCCTCTTGCTTTATAAGAACCAAACTCACAGTTCCTTCGGTAGCAGATAAATATACCCACAACGGCTCACCCGCCCCGCTGCCGGTTTGGCAAGGACAGGGAGCTCAGCAAGGTGCTTTTTCAATTCAACTCTTCAAAAGCCTTCTCGCAATTCGGACCCCATTCAAATTTTTTTGCCTTGTGCAAAACTCGGAAGAATGGTAAGCTTTTATGAACGGACCTCGAGATAATTCACGATAGCACGCAATCCTCCCCGTCAGCTGCTGAACATCCTTGGTTCCTCGGGGGGAAACCATATCTTGGATAGCTTGTACCTTCTTGGGGTTAGCCTCAATCCCCCTCTCTGTAACCATATAACCCAAAAACTTCTCACTTCTCACACCAAATATACACTTCTGCGGATTCAACTTCAGCCCATAGGACCTGAGGGTGGAAAAAGGTCTCCACTAAGTCAGGTATGTGCTGGGTTGAGTCCTTTGACTTCACCATGATATCATCCATGTATACTTCGACATTCTTTCCCACATGCTCGAAAAATACTTTATCCATTAATCGTTGGTACATGGCTCCGACATTTTTGAGTTCGAAAGGCATGACCACGTAACAGAAGGTCCCTTCTGAGGTAATAAAACTCACTTTATCTTGATCATCCATGGCTAAGGGGATTTGATGGTATCTCTGATAAACATCTAACACATACAAATATTTATGACCAGTCGCGGAGTCCACCAACTGATCTATCTGAGGCAGAGGATAACAATCTTTAGCCTTATTAAGATCTCTGAAGTCTACACACATCCTCCAATTTCCTGAACTCTTTGGTACTAGGATGACATTCGATAGCCAAGTATGAAATTGCACTTCTCGAAGTTGCCCAGCAATAAGAATCTCCCCCACTTCTTTTTTTTATAACTTTATCTTTCTCGGGTCCGAAGTGTCTCTTCTACTGTTTCACAGGGCGAGCGTTCGGCGAGATATTCAACCGATGCTCCGCAATATCTGGGGTTGTGCCTTTGAGTTCTTGGGATGACCAAGTGAATACATCGAGATTAGCATGTAAACAAGTAATGATTACTTTCTTAACCCCTGAGTCAAGGTCAGTGGCTAGTTTGAGTGTCTTCTTCTCGGACCCCAACGCTATAATCTCAAGGCTCTTCATCCACCACCTCCTGAACCTCCTTCTTCACTTTGGGTAACCGCTTCTTCCTCTCTTGATCATGTTAACCTCCACCCGTGCTCTCTTTCCTTCTTCTTTCACTACCCCTTCATAACAACGACACACAACTTTCTGGTTCCCACACAAGACTCCAACTCTTTTTTCCCACATGAAACTTAAGCTTCTGATGATAAGTGAAAGTTACAGCTCTGAAAACCTTAGGGCTAGCCGTCCCAGAATTTCATTATGCGCTGAGGGGGTGTCCACCATAGTGAAGATTATCATCTTTCTTACCCGTCGAGGATCATTTCCCAAGGATATGGGAAGAACAATTAGACCCAATGACGAGATGGCATGTCCTGCAAACCCATATAGAGGGGTAGAGACTGGCTCAAATTCGAATCCTTCAACCTTCATTTGATCCAATGTGCTCTTGAACAAGAAATTCACGGAAATTCCATTATCAATAAAGATCATTGCCACATCGTAATTGGCAATGGCGGCCGTCACCACCAAGGCATCGTTATGTGGAGCCATAACGCCTCGGAGGTCTTTTGGCCCAAAGCTGATGACGGGATCTTGTGGTAAGTCTGCACCCCTAGATATCTCAAAGTTCTCCAAACTTCTCATGTGTGCTTTCCGAGCTTGCCTAGAGTCTCCATCAGTAACACCATCTGAGATCATATGAATCATTCTTCTCGTAGGAGGGTTATCCTCATCCATTCTCCTCCTCGGATTGACTGGCTCTAGAGGAACATCTTGATCCTGCCCTTCCCTTATCTGCTCTCCTACCCTTTGATTTATCCATGGAGGGCCTCGACCTCGTCTAGGGGATGGACGAGACCTCGGTCGACTCTTGGATGAGGATCCTCGTTGTCTGTAAAATGGAGGCAATCTGGCATCACTCTCAACCCTCTTTGATTTCTCCCATCTCCCTTCTGATTCTCTCACCTCCATCACGTTGTCTCGATTCCTATTCAAAGGAATGTGGGATGAGAATTTTCATCTACATCTGTCTTTATCCTCTTCTCTTTCACTCACGCCTCTCTTCCTACCTCCCCTCTCTGGTCCCTCTACCCTATTCCCCCCGGGACGCTGCTCCATCCTCTTATGTCACTGGGCATCTTCTAGATTTACATACTTTTCTGCCTGAGCTATAAGATCATTGTAGCTCAACGGAGGTTTCTTGACCAGCGATTTGAAGAATTCCCCTCCTCTCAATCCTTGGGTAAAGACACTTATCATGATGTCGGGGATAACAGTCGATATATCTAGCGCTGCATAATTGAAACGCCTAAGGTGCCCTTCACCAATCACGGTCTTTTGATTACCTAAAGATTCTGGCAGCTTTACATCAAAGAAATTATTGCCGAAATTCAATAAATTCTCGCAAAGTTTCAGTTTCTTGTTGCTTCATCACAAACAGGTTCAAGTAATTTTTCTGGTGCCTTTTGCTGCTAGAAAATCGGTGCAAGAAAGCCGTGGAAAAATCCTCAAAAAACCGTATAGAGTTGGACTGCAGCGTATTAATCCACTGTTGTTCTGATCTCATCAACGTGCCCATGAACACCATACACCTAACTCCATCTGAGTCATTATGTAACAAAGGCGCATTCTCAAATACTCCCAAGTGTTCTTCTGGGTCTGTACGTACGTCATACTCTCCAACGCTCGATTGTTGAAAACTTGGTGGAAGCCCTAATTCCAAAATGGGGGGTGGGAGGGACTCTCTCTCTTGGGCGCTGGAGCCCTGTTTCCCAACTGTTGTCTCAACATTCTTATCTCCTTCCACATATCCTTCATCTCAGGATTCTCCCCACTTGGGAGGGGCTACGTCTCTTCAACTCTACTCTGATGGCCCTCGGCATTCTTCTCTCGTTCCTGGCGAGTAGCCTGTTCTTCGGCAAACATAGACTCTTTGTTCTTCTTCATGGCCTCGTCTACTTGTCTTGGTAACGAATTGGCCTAATTGTTCCACGATTAAGTTCCCCACATTCTCATTAGGACGAATTTGTTCAGCTCTCATCTCAGGACGAGGTTGTTCATGTCTCGTCTCAGTACGAGATTGTTCGGGTCTCATCTGAGTACGTGATGATACTGAGTTAGTTCTTCGGCTTCCTCTCCAGACTACCATCTCTATGTTTCAGCTCAAGCTTCCCACAGACGGCGCCAAGTAATACTCACTGAAAATTTATGGTTCGTTTCAGCTCAAGCTTCCCACAGACGGCGCCAGGTGCTGCTTTTATCTGGCACGAGTAAGAGAAGACGATAAGGGATCTAAACTGTAAACCACAACGATTATGATGAGATTGAATGCCATCGGAGTGTTTGACTATGTTTATTGACAACTTAAAACTTAAAGAAAATTTTCTATTACTATCGCGCCCGAAAATTAGTCCATGTAAACCACATGTATGAAAATTATTTAAATTGCTTGTTTATTTTATTCAATTAATTTTAAATGCTTAAATGATATATTTTATATGATTAGATGTTTAAATTGCATGATTTCATGAAATTAAAGATTTTGTCTAGATTTTCGATATTAGGCCGGGGAAAGGAGATCGAGGACAATCAAGATGAGAATATTTTTCGATAAATGTTTTTAAGGATCGATAATATGATAAAATAGGATTAAAATTTTTTAAAAATGTTGGAGTCCAAATTATTTCACGATCGAGCCTTATTTTATCCGAGAAGCTAGTTTTAGTCAAACAAAGGACTTTTATGGACCCGAAAGTTATTATTTTTGAAAACGATTTTTGTAAACTTTATTTTATATTGAATTGGGTTTTAATGGACCTAATTTACGTAGGATTGACGGGCCTGATTATTTCCAAACCAAAAACCTAGAAACCTAACTTTTAAAAACACTAGAATTCGAAATCTATAAAAGCAAACCTAGAGTTGAGCTCCTACCAGAAGCCAAAAAACACACAAATCACACACTAAAATTTTGAAAAAATTGGAGAGCAAAATCCGAGGTGGTTCGTCGTCCGTTCGTTATTTTTCGCAACCCACCCCAACGATTGAATATTCGGACGTTTTAAACGCAAAGACACAGTTTCTAAACTTTATTTTTTCACCATTCAATCCATAATATGTGTGTTTTATACTTTGATGCATGGAAAATATTTAGATCAAAGTATGCAACGTTTAAGGGTTTTGTTTTCAATGTTTTTGACATTTCTATGCACGTATGAGTCGTATTATATGATCTAAGGGACACGTTGCCAACATGAGAAGTTTATGGTTCATAAAAATAGTAGTTTAATGGAGGAACGTAGGCTGGAAACGTGCTAGGCTAAGGCAAAGTCGAATCTAGGGTTTGCTATGGTATCTCTTGGATTGTAGTGGATGGCTAGGGGGTGGCTGGACCAGGGGCTCAACCAAAATCGATCATGGCACTGTGATGGTTGTGCCCTAGGTCTAGGGAGAGTCCTAGCATGGCTAGACTCAGGGAAGTACAAGGGAAGAGGAGATGTGGCCTTGGGATGGGTTTTAGGACCCGGATGTGGGCACGGGTTATGTAGGCGAGGGAGGAAAGGGCTCGGCTAGGCTGGGTTAGAAAGGTTCATGGTGGTCCTAGGGAGTGGACTGATGGGCTAGTACAAGCCTAGGCGCGGCTGGTCAGGAGCAGGGGCTGAGGTGCACGCATGGTGAAAGATAAGGGGGATCGCGCAGCTTGGGGCTGGCTCAGGCTAGTCAGGGCGAGTCCAGGGTGGTACAGGAGGGTGGCTGGTGGTCTGGGCATGGCCAGGTCCTAGGTGGCTCAAGGGTGGTTCGAGAGATTTGGTGCGACGGCTCGATTTAGGGTTTAGGGTTCGATCATGGCTTTGATAAGGGAAAATGGTTCGAACCGTGGTTCACGGGGGATGGTTCACGGTTCATGGGGGTAGCTTAGGGGTGAAAAGCTTATGTTTAAAGTTTGGGAAGAAAATATTAAATTTAGAATTAATTCGACTTTAAAACGCTTCACGGTTTAGTTATTAAGTCATAAAATCGAAAGGCACGGGTTACGTCTAAGAAAAAAATTAAAAGTCAAATTTAAACTTACATTATGGTTAGGGATAGGTTCGAGTCAGTAAAACTAAGAAAAAGTCAAAATCGGGAAGTTCGAGGTCCAGGGTAAAATAGTCATTTTACATCCAGGGTAGTTCGAAAGGTCTGACAATGTCCCGAAGAATCATAATACATGCTAAATGATATTTTAAAATGTTTATGATAAAAATGGGATATTTTTATGATATATGTAAAGGTTGTACGATTTTTCCTGAAAAATGTTATTTTACGACTTTTGGAAGAAAACGATATTTATATAAATAAAATGAAAGGAAAAAAATATTTTTATGGACCTGAATTGAGTGTGACACAGAAGATATAATGGGGATATCATGAGGAAAAAGGCCCAGAAGGAGCCTGTTTAAGGGAGAAGGCCCTAGAGGGAGTCTAACGATCGTATTTCCATATTTGACCACGGCCCAGTGACGAGAGTTGCTGACGCCCCGCCCACAGGTACTTTGTGTATATAGATTGATCAGTCAACCAGAGGATGAATGATAAATGATAAATGATAGTCACTTTCAAGGATTAACTTCACCCAAAATGATATATACTGTGGAAATGATTTATGATGTTATATGTTAAAATGATTTATGAAAATGATATATGTTTACAAGTTTTTATGCAATCTTATTTTATTAAAAGATTTATTTTAAAGCTGCATGTGCCTGTATATGTATTATTTGCTATGTATGGTTAGAACGTGCTGAGTCATTAGACTTATTAGGTTTGAATGGTCGCATGTGAGGATGATTTTGAGGGAGGCGCTGACGCTTGAATGGATCAGGTCCAACAGTACACTCCCAATGAACTTTTATTTTCCACATTAGCTTAAGATTTAAGATTTTAAAGCAAAGATTTTTAGGATTATTTATTTAAAAAAGTTATGCTTTATTTTGAAGTTTATTCATTGGATTATTTTAAAATTGACGTACGATTTGTGGTTGATGATTTATGAATTTTTATGCATTTGATGTTTTTAAAATATTAGTTCTTATGTTGGATTGTTTTGAAGTTAGAAGAAAACGTTTAAAAAAAATTTCCCTAGTATTTAATTAAATTTTAAAGTTAAAAGTAAGGGACGTTTCAATTACGCTTGGTGTCATAGTATTTTCTCTATTCAATAGATATTTGTCATGTGCCCTAGTATAATAGATATGATAAATATCCATCTAAAATACAATATATGTGGAGAACAATGGGTTAATATAGTGGTAAGTGTAGCAGAAGACTTGCAAATGGTAAAACATCCACCTAAAATGGATTTACAGTATGTATAATACTACACCTAATCTTTCACAAAACATTTAGCTTGATTGTAATAATACATGTCAAGTGATTTATAGATCTTGGAGTTTCACATGGAGGTTTGTTCAAAGTGAAAACTATAAAATTCTCATGTCTACTTACTTCGCAGCTTTTAATTTCCTCAATTTAACCGCAACTTCTATATTTTTTCAATACATCCACTTACTTGACGTACTAACCATTTCCAACCTGCAACTTTTTGCAACATTAGAGGTAATACTGTTTTGAACTGATCTGGTGTGCAGGAAACTTTTTTGAAAACAAAATTCTTTGAACCATCTAAATTCATGCCTTTGCTTTTGGGCCATTTTCAATTACCAAAACTTTTTATAACAAGGTCTCATTAATTTACAAAATAAAATGATAGAAGCATGCAATCTCATTTCCTAAAAGGAATTTAAAATCCTGCTCCATTTTTTCAGCATTAAACTAGCAAGATTGTCAATGAAGCATCTAATAAGCTTGCGGAATCTAATACAAACCGGCATAAAAGAGAACTTTTAGCACAAATTACAAAATAAGTAAATATAAAGGAGCTGATACAGGAATAGTGCTAGTGGTGGAGATTAAATGAGACCTTTAGAAACATAATATTGAACTTCAAACAAAAATTGGTTTAAGCATCTACAAAATACCTGATTAAGCTTTGAATAACAGCAAGCTACATTATAACTTGCTGTCACGCCCCGGGACGGGGGTTGGTTGACACCGGCGTTGCTCTCAAATTTACATTCGAAAACAACAAGCCTCAGAGTACAGAATTCAGAAACCAGTCTTTTATTCATAATACGAAATAAATCAATTGTATGTTACAACTCGAATACTGATGTTTTACAACGGAAATGTAAAACCAGACATAACATTGTCTTAACAGATACAGTGGAATTAACATAACATAAACTGAGAATAATAATCTTCTTCACCAGCCCCAGAATTGGATCTGCTCTTTTTCTTCTAATATTTCTTCCTCGTTCTTATCTGAGATATGTTTGGTGGGTGAGTGATATGATTGTCACTCAGTAAGCAGGGGCGGGAATAACTCCTAGTTTTCGAAATCGTTTTCAACAGAAACAGTAATACAATAATATACAGAAGACTCGTATTTTCATAACAGAAATCAGAATTCAGAATTTACATGTTTCAGATCAGAAATCAGAATTAATAAGCACTGAGCACGTTAGTGAATTTCATGGCTAAACTGATATCAGTCCCCTATATGTTCTCTCCTCTAAGGGGTGAGGCCAGAATCAGAATCAGAATTCAGAAATGTTCAGAATATATATTCCTACCATTAGTTCACTAGGGAGTTTCAGTGCTTCAAATCATATATCAGAAATCAAACATACAGAAACTGAACTTTAAAACAGAATTATCAAACGGATTTCAATATATTTATATATAAGCCCGCTTACTGTGATTTGCTATAAAGTTTCGGTTGAAGTCTACTTGAATTTGGCTGCTCTCGCTACTGGATTTTACTGCTTGACAAAGGCACTCTCTCTTAACTCGAAATTTAAGTGATAATTTCAAAGCTTGTGTAACCCATTTCAGAGACTTGAGGGTGTTATTTATAGGCCAAACTCTTACTGTTAGCCTCCCTATTAATGATCATAATCTATCATTAACAGCCTTTATTCCATGTTAATGCTTCAGTTACAAGTCTAAGCTGAATCAGTAACTGTCTGCTGGAATTCGCTCTTCTGCTGCTGGATTCTGTCTGCTGGATTCTAATCTGCTGGAAAGATACCAGCTTCTGAAATAATAGCGTCTGCTGGAAAATATCATCTTCTGAATTATTGACTGTTGCTGGAATTGTTAGCTGCTGGGAATTCGGTTCTCACATCCCTCCCTCCTTATGAGAAGTTTCGTCCTCGAAACTTGGCTATACATGATCTTCAAAGAGATAAGGGTATTGTTCTCGCATCTTTTCTTCCAACTCCCAAGCTTCTCTTTCGGTGTGGTTGGACCATTGTACTTTGACATATGGAATAGTTCGTCGCCTCAGTACTTGGTCTTTGAAATCCACAATTCGAATCGGAATTTCTTCATACTTCAGCTCTTCATTCAGATTGCTCTCAACCAGAAGTGGTCCAGCTTTCAGAATGTGACTCGGATCAGAAATATATCTCCTCAGCTGCGAGACGTGGAATACATTATGAATTCTTGACATGTCGGGTGAGAGTGCTAATCTATAAGCAAGTGTTCCCACTTTCTCAAGAATTTCAAATGGTCCGACGTATCTGGGATTCAGTTTCCCAGCCTTATTGAATCGGATTACACCCTTCATGGGTGACACTTTCACATATGCCTTCTCTCCAATTTCGAATTCCACGGGTAAACCCACAATGAAATCCATAGAAATGTGTTCTCATTTCCATTCTGGAATTTCTAGAGGTTGCAGAAGTCCTCCAGGTCTTTGGTGCTCTGCCTTGACTTGCTGGCACACGTGACACTTGGAAACAAATATTGCCACGTCTTTCTTCATTCCACTCCACCAAAAACTTTTCTTCAAATCTCTCTACATCTTGGTACTGCCAGGATGGACTGAAAATTTTGACTTATGTGCCTCAGACATTACTTCTTGTCGAAAGTTATCGATGTCTGGTACGCACAATCATCCTTTCATCCACAAGATTCCTTTGTTATCCTTCTCAAAATCTGGTGATTTTCCTTCTTTAACTTGCTCTTTTAGTTTAACCAAAGCGGAATCTCTATCTTGACTTATCTTGATTGTCTCTCGAAGACATGGTTGTGCTGAAAGTGATGTCAGGATCACCTTACTCATATTTTTTCGACTTAAAACATCTGCTACTTTGTTGGCTTTGCCTGGATGGTAGCTTATTGTCAAGTCGTAATCCTTCATGAGTTCGATCCATCGTCTTTGTCTCATATTTAGTTCCTTTTGTGTGAACAAATATTTGAGACTTTGGTGATCGGTGAAAATCTCACACTTGGCTCCATAAAGATAATGTCTCCAAATCTTTAGTGCGAATACCACTGCAGCTAGTTCGAGATCATGCGTTAGGTAATTTTGTTCATACGGCTTCAACTGCCTTGATGCGTATGCAATCACCCTTCCCTCTTGCATGAGTACACATCCTAAACCTTCTTTAGATGCATCACTGTAGATGGTGAAGTCTTTGCCTTCAGTTGGTAATACCAACATTGGCGTGGATGTAAGCTTCTTCGTCAAAGACTCGAAGCTTTGCTCACATTTTTCACTCTATTGAAACTTAGAGTTCTTCTGTGTGAGCTTGGTGAGGGGTATTGCTATTGAAGAGAATCCTTCAACAAATTTTTGATAATCGCCTGCTAGTCCCAAGAAGCTTCGAATTTATGTCACATTCATTGGTCTAGGCCAATCTGAGATTGCCTCTACTTTCTTAGGGTCCACAGATACTCCTGCTGCTGATATTATGTGTCCCAAGAATATGACGCTTTCTAGCCAAAATTCGCATTTCTTGAACTTGGCGTATAGTTCCTTTTCTCTCAGCTTCTGGAGGGTGAGACGAAGATGTTCTTTATGGTCTTCTTCACTTAACGAATATACTAGAATGTCGTCGATGAATACCACAACAAACTTGTCAAGAAATGGTATAAACACTCTGTTCATGAGATCCATGAATACTGTCGGAGCGTTTGTTAATCCGAACGGCATCACTGTGAACTCATAGTGTCCGTACCTTGTTCTAAAGGCTGTCTTCGGAATATCGTCTGATTTGACCTTCAATTGGTGGTAGCCTGACCTTAAGTCGAGCTTGGAAAAGACTAAAGCTCCTTTGAGTTGGTCAAACAAGTCATCTATCCTTGGAAGCGGATACTTGTTTTTTATTGTAATCTTATTCAGCTCTCTGTAATCAATACACATCCTCATGCTTCCGTCCTTCTTCTTTACAAATAGGACAGGAGCTCCCCACGGAGATGCGCTTGGTCGGATTTGCTTCTTGTCCAACAATTCTTTAAGTTGCTCTTTGAGTTCTTTCAACTCTGCCGGAGCCATTCGGTATGGTGCTTTTGAGATTGATGCAGCATTGGGCACTAAATTAATCTCAAATTCCACCTTGCGGTCGGGAATTTCGCCAGGGAGTTCTTCAGGAAAGACATCCGGGAATTCTTGTACTACCGGAATCTCTTCTAGTGTAAGTGTGGTTTCTCTCTTTACCTCGCTTAACATAGCTAGATAAACTTCTTCTCCACTTTTCATGGCTTTCCAAGTTTGAGAAGTAGAAAGAAGAGTCTTTCGTTCTTTGGTCTTGCCATGAAATAAAAGTTTCTCTTGGTGTGGAGCTTGGATGGTTACCGTCTTTCCATGACAGTCTACTAAAGCATGATTCTTGGCTAACCAATCCATTCCAAGAATTACGTCGAATTCCACCATGTTTAGTTGAATCAGGTTTGCCTTGAAATTTTGATCTTCTATGAGAACACCAATAATCCGATATAGAGTGCGAGTTTCTAAAATTCGATTTGCAGGAGTTGCTACTCTATATGGTTCTTCTAAGTTATCTGGCTTAGCTCCTAACTTCTTGGCAAATCTCTTAGACATGAATGAATGCGTAGCACCACAATCAAATAACACATAAGCAGGTATATAATTGATTAGAATGGTACCAGCTACAACATCATTTGAGTTGTCGGCCTCCTCTTGAGTGATAGTATAAACTCGAGCATTTGGCTTATTCTCCTTTGGCTTATTTGGAGTTGTCCCACCTGTTGGACCATTCCTTGGATCTGGAAAAGGACATTGACCGATGCGGTGGCCCATTTTTCCACAACGAAAACAAGCTCCAGAATTCTTACGGCATTCACCAGTGTGAGTGAATCCACAATTTTGGCACTTGACTCCCTCTTTTCTTGATGGAGAAGAAGTGGTTCCTTTGACTGGATCACTGGTGAATTGGTTGCTTGGAAACCTAGGCCTCTTGAATTGCTGGCCCGATTGGTACTGGCTTGGCTGAGGACGTTTGAGTTTGTTCTCGCTTTCATGCCTCTTGATGTCATTCTCAGCCCTGATGGCGGCTCCCATCAATTCATCAAAACTATTGGGCTCGATAACGGCAAGGGCAGATTGAATACGGCTGTTCAATCCCTTCTTGAAGCGATGCATCTTCAAGGCCTCGTTTCCCATTATGGTTGGGGAGTAATTTCCCAATGAGTGGAACTTAGATGAATACTCTACCACTGTCATGTTTGGTTCTTGAACCAAGCTTTCAAATTCTGACAGCTTCTGCACTCGGACTGTTGTCGGGAAGTACTGCTTCAGAAATGCCTCTCGGAACCTTTGCCAAATGATAGGTCCCACCCTTATCATAGCTGGTGAGACTCCTTCCCACCATTTGGCTGCTTTGTCCACAAGAAAAGGTGTAATCACATCTACTTTGATCCCTTGTGGAACCTCAAGTAGCCGAAGATGATTCTCCACTTCCTTCATCCAATTTTGTCCGACCTCAGGATCGGAGCTTCCATCGAAGTTTGGAACTCTTGCTCTTCGGAGAGCCTCATAGTGCTGTTTCGTCCCATTCTGAGCTGGAGGTGGTGGCGGTGGCTGGTTAGCATTAGGGTTGACCAACCCTTGTAGCGTGGTTGCCACAATCATGGCTATAGCCATCAAATCCACTTGACTGAGGCCAACTGCTGGTGGTTGCTGTTGGGGTTGTTGTGCCTCTTCGTCATTACGGTTGTTGTTACGATTGTTGTAACGAGGGTTGCGGTTGTTTCTCACTGGTCTTCCGTCCATTTCCTACAATTATGAAAGTTCTAAGGTTGATGACAAAATAGATACTAAACAAAGGAATGACAATGATTGAGTAATTGCTCCAAAAATTAAATATGAAACAAAAGGATAAAAATAACTTTTATTGATTTCCCAAGAAAGTGCAATTACAACTGAACTTCGAAATGAAAACAGAAATGCAAATGGGACAAGTGTTATTACAAAGAACTACTACTGATGTTCTAATCTATCACTTCTCCCAAATCTAAATCCATATGATCCTCTTCAACTTCTTCTTCTTCTTCGGGATCCTCCTCGGGTTCATCTTCACTGGTTGGCTATTACTGCTTCTAGATGTTCAATATGACCATGCAGAACTGCATTCTGGTCGCTAAGAACTTCAACAGTGTCTTGCAACTCATGAATCTGAGCATTCGTCTGCCCACAATACTGATTATGCTGATGCACAAGTTGCTGATTCTGATCCTTAAGCACTTGGATCTTCTCAACTAGTGTATCACGTAACTCGATGAATTCTGCGACAGTCTCTTGGGAGGTTCAAACTCTTCTTGAGCCTTCCTATTCCTCTCTTCTGCTTCATGCTGATAATGAGCATAACGTTGAACATCACTTCTCAAGTGTTCTGTTCGCCGCTCTAATTCATCTTTGTCCAGCTCTAGACAATAGTTATGTTCCTTGAGCTTCTCTAGCTTCCTCTCTAAACTCTTAATATAGCTATTTTGGTCAGCCATATCCTACATCGAAAACATAAGGGTAAAGGTTCAGAAATGATCTCAAGAATATAGGTCGAGTTATAGACAAATACTGGAATGAACAGAATCAGTACTGTCTATACAATTAACAGAAGAACTAGCTCAAAAATTTTCGGTCTCAGAATTACGTGAAAAATTTACTAAAAATTCTTGACATCAATAACATGAATGGTGCCAAGTTTGGTGCAAAAATACTAAGCCATTTGGAAATGAAAATTCTTCAAAATTTCGAAAATTTGGAAAATTTCACGGAAATGACGATATCACTATCTAAACGATGGATTTTGGGGTTCGTCGGCGGTGCTAGAACGATTGAATCGTTAGAACGACCGAATCGTTCTAGATTAGGTTCTCCTCGTCGAGAGCTTTCCAACGCCTACTTTTAATAGTAAAAATTTCTCCTGGATCAAAAGTTATGGCCGTTTGAAGTTTGCGCGAAAAACACCTCAACTTTCATGCCATTTGCAAGGTCTACTGCATTCGCTTGCTGGAATCCACTGTCTACTGCAATTTTGATGCTACTGCAATCAGTCTGCTGCTTTTCCAGCATTGTCTGCGGCTTTCCAGCACTATTAGAACCAGTTCTGATTTCGGCTACTGGTTTGATACTACTGGTTTCCATCTACTGGTTCTTGTTTCAGATCTACTGGTCTACTGCTTTGTTTCCCTACTGATTTTCCTAACTGTACGTATTCAGTCTATCATTTCAGTAGTCTATTACAGTAGCTTATTTTCAGTAGTCTATTCCCGAAATTTTCAGAACGTATTTTCAGAAGTCTATTAGAACTTATTACTTCTAGTTCATCCTCCCCAGATTATGAAACCCGGTTTTGCTCTGATACCACTTCAATGTCACGCCCCGGGACGGGGGTTGGTTGACACTGGCTTTGCTCTCAAATTTACATTCGAAAACAACAAGCCTCAGAGTACAGGATTCAGAAACCAGTCTTTTATTCATAATACGAAATAAATCAATTGTCTATTACAACTCGAATACTGATGTTTTACAGCGGAAATGTAAAACCAGACATAACATTGTCTTAATAGATACAGCGGAATTAAATAACATAAACTGAGAATAATAATCTTCTTCATCAGCCCCAGAATTGGATCTGCTCTTTTTCTTCTAATATTTCTTCCTCGTTCTTATCTGAGATATGTTTGGTGGGTGAGTGATATGATTGTCACTCAGTAAGCAAGGGCGGGAATAACTCCCAGTTTTCGAAATCGTTTTCAACAGAAACAGTAATACAATAATATACAGAAGACTCGTATTTTCATAACAGAAATAAGAATTCAGAATTTACATGTTTCAGATAAGAAATCAGAATTAATAAGCACTGAGCACGTTAGTGAATTTCATGGCTAAACTGATATCAGTCCCCTATATGTTCTCTCCTCCAAGGGGTGAGGCCAGAATCAGAATCAGAATTCAGAAATGTTCAGAATATATATTCCTACCATTAGTTCACTAGGGAGTTTCAGTGCTTCAAATCATGTATCAGAAATCAAACATACAGAAACTGAACTTTAAAACAGAATTATCAAACAGATTTCAAGATATTT
Source organism: Primulina tabacum (assembly GCF_025594145.1). NCBI lineage: Eukaryota > Viridiplantae > Streptophyta > Magnoliopsida > Lamiales > Gesneriaceae > Primulina > Primulina tabacum. Next base: position 44,513,487 of record NC_134552.1, on the reverse strand, counting down.
ATATATAAGCCCGCTTACTGTGATTTGCTATAAAGTTTTGGTTGAAGTCTACTGGAATTTGGCTGCTCTCGCTACAGGATTTTACTGCTTGACAAAGGCACTCTCTCTTAACTCGAAATTTAAGTGATAATCTCAAAGCTTGTGTAACCCATTTCAGAGACTTGAGGGTGTTATTTATAGGCCAAAATCTGACTGTTAGCCTCCCTATTAATGACCATAATCTGCCATTAACAGCCTTTATTCCATTTTAATGTTTCAGTTACAAGTCTAAGCTGAATCAGTAACTGTCTGCTAAAATTCGCTCTTCTGCTGCTGGATTCTGTCTGCTGGATTCTAATCTGCTGGAAAGATACCAGCTTCTGAAATAATAGCTTCTGCTGAAAATCCGTCTGCTGGAAAATATCATCTTCTGAATTATTGACTGTTGCTGGAATTGTTAGCTGCTGGGAATTCGGTTCTCACACTTGCTACTGCGGATTCCTCTGGTTCTGGTTTAGAACCTAAGCCCGATTCTAAATTTTCCAAAGCCTCATTGTATTTTCCAATCCTACGGTAAGTGTTCAGACAAACCAAAGATTGGTGATTGGTTTAAGGAAAAGCATAATCATGATCAGATATAGGGTCTTCCTTGTAAAGCTGCAATCCTTCACGAAGGTCCTTCTCTCTTTGCTTCTTCAGTTATTTTCTCCTTGTGTAGTTTTGCAACTATACACGGTCAAGTTCGAAGGAGTGCTTCAATGATTAATAATTGGGTTGTTGAATAAATACAAAAATCAGCTTGTAGTTCCATATTTCAAGAAATATAGAACTCACTTGTATTTCCCGAACTCTGCTACAAATAAAACTGACGCTCCTCTCATTTTTTATGATTTCCTTTTCAGTCAATTCACCGGTGGTATCCAACTTTCCTGATAATGCAAGGGGAAAATGATACGGATAGTCTGAATAAATCTCCCTGATACTCACGGAAAATTTAGGGTCCGATTCTAGCAAGTGTCACTAGTCCAGACGCAAGTTTCGAAAATGCCCTGAGCTTGAAATTACAAATAATTAGAAGGGGGGCCAGGAGGGTGTCCCGACGTATCCCCTCCGACGCTCAAGTCAGAGAATGAGGATATAAGTGGAGAGCAGCTAAGGGTGATGCTGAAAAATAATATCGTGAATGAATCATACGCTCAAACCTGGTATTTATAGGTGAATACCTTGGCCTGTCATGGGCCTTCCACCTTGGTTGGAGATGGGCCAGAGCTCCCAAATATGGTTTTGGCCTAGTGTGAGTGGGCTCATCCATAGGGTATCACCAGTCTCCCCCTCCTGAGTCGAACTGAATCGTAGATTCGAAGTTAGATTAATTGTGTTGCCCTCGATTTACAGCATGTGAGTTGCGTATTTTTCCTCTGCTGCTCATTAGTCTCCACAAGTTTGGAAACATATCAAATCTCAATCATGTTCTGAAAGGAAAGATTTGGTCTGGGCTCCCCTATACATAATCATCCACTCCTCATTTCATTCATATCCCTCCAACATAATATCCGCTCCACCCTTTATCCAGCTTTCGCCCACGCCGCTTCACGGCCTTGTCCGTCTCGCCTACAGCCCATCCTCGCCTTCGCTTACTGCGCCTCGCCTACAACTCATTCACCTCACCTGCAGCGCCTTGCCTTCGCCCTGCTGCCACTCCCACCAAAGCGCCCTTTCGCCCCGCCAGCCCTCTTTTGCAAGCCTTCACCCTCGCCCTGCTACGCCATCTCTTGCCATAGCACCGCCAGTCTCACACTCGCCATAACCCTGCGCGCGCTCTCACAGCCAGCCTCACCTCGCCCCTCCAACCGCGCGCAAGCTCACCCTGCCAGGCTCACTCTCGCCAGCCCCCTACGCCTACCCTAAGTCTCGCCCATCGCACAGCTCCCGCCCATATCCTCCCTCACGCAAGCCAATCTCCTCGCCTCTCGTCACATAGTCTCGCCAGCCCTGTCAGCCTTGCCCAGCATGACCCAGCGCCTAGCACGCTCTCGCCCCTTGCCCAAGCCATCACCCTCGCCTAGCCGCCAGCCGCCCTCGCCCTCACCGTGTGCTCGCATGCTCGTGCGCCCCCGTCGCTGTCGTGCGCATCAACTTTGCCTTGTCTCTTCGTGCCTCGCCTTACTTCAGCGCGCTCACCCCACGCCCAGCACGCCCTCTCCCTCGCCCTCACTGTGCGCTTGCCCAAGCCATCACCCTCGCCCTCGCCCTCACCGTCCGCCCGCCGAAGCAATCACCCTCGCCCAGCACCTACCTCACCCAAGCCATCACCCTCGCCCAGCACCTACCTCACCCAAGCCATCACCCTCGCCCAGCACGCCTCCGCCCCAGCCCTCACTGTGCGTTTGCCCAAGCAATCACCCCCGCCCAAGCCATCACCCTCGCCCAGCACGCCGAGCGCTCGCCCTGCACAGCCTCGTCCTCCGCCACTTGCGAATGATTATGTGGTTTCTGAAAAACTTTTGGGGGCTTGCCACGACTTGACCGGGCAGGTCGATCCCCCGATCCCCGTAATTTTCGCAGCGGCAATCATTGTTCATTATCGACAAATCAAATAAATTTTTCTAACACAGTATGCCCTCGTCGCCCCCATCTTCAAGGTCATCTACTAAGCTTTTGAAGGAAATTAATTCTCATTTCCCCGCACCCTTGACTCCTATACTAAAATAGACCTTAGCGCGAAAAATAAAACTTCAACCTCCTCACCCTCTAACTCCATTGCTAGGTGATACCTTAGCAGAAAAATAAAACTCTCACCTCATCATCTCATAACTCCTCTGCTAAGCCGGGCCTTAGCATGATAAATCCAACTTCAACCTCCTCACCCTCTGACTCCTCTGCTAGGCGATGCCTGAGCAGGAAAATAAAACTTTCACACCGTCACCATCTGACTCATCTGCTAGGCGATGGCTCATCATGTAAAATTTAACTTTTCTCCTCTCCAACTCTTCTCATCTACTAGGCTCAGTCCAAGTAGGTAACTTTAATTTTTCTCCGCCACTCTACTCCTTTAATAAGCGATGCCTCAGTAGGAGAAATTTAATTTTTCTCCTCCACTCTACTCCTCTATTAGGCGATGCCTCAGTAGGAAAAAGAACTTAATTTCCAACTCCTCACCCTCTGACTCCTCTGCTAGGCGATGCCTCAGTAGGAAAATAAAACTCTCACTTCCTCACCCCAGTCTCCTCTGCTATGCAATGTCTTAGAAGAAAAATAAAGGTTTCACCTCCTCACCTCTTACTCCTCTACTAGGCTTAGCCCAAGTAGGTAAAATTTAATTTCTCCTCATCAACTCTTCTTCTCTACTAGGCTCAGTCCAAGTAGGTAAATTTTAACTTTCTCCTCCACTCCGCTCCTTTACTAGGCGATGCCTTAGTACGAAAATTTTAATTTTCTCCTTCACTCTACTCCTCTACTAGGCGACGCTTCAGTAGGAAAAAAAACTTAATTTCCAACTCCTCACCCTCTGACTCCTCTGCTAGGCGATGCCTCAGCAGGAAAATAAAACTCTTACCTCCTCACCCCAGTCTCCTTTACTAGGCGATGTCTTAGTAGGAAAATAAAGGTTTCACCTCCTCACCCCTGACTCCTTTACTAGGCTCAGCCCAAGTAGGTAAAATTTAATTTCTCCTCATCAACTCTTCTCCTCTACTAGGCTCAGTCCAAGTAGGTAAATTTAAATTTTCTCCTCCACTCTGCTCCTCTACTAGGCGATGCCTCAGTAGGAAAAATTTAAATGTCTCTACTTCACTCTGCTCCTCTACTAGACGATGCCTTAATAGGAAAATTTTAATTTTCTTCTTCCCAACTCTGCTCCTCTAATAGGCGATGTCTTAGTAAGAAAATTTAATTTTTCTCCTCTAATATTCTCATCTACTAGGCAATGCCTTAGTAAGAAAATTTTATTTTTCTCCTTTTCGACTCTTCTCCTCTACTAGGTGATGCCTTAGTAGGAAAATAAAGTTTTCTCACTTTAATAATACAACAACAATCATGAACTGAAAAGAAGAACTTGATTTTATTGAATTCCAACTGTTTACATAAGAAAATTCAAAGATGAAATACATCAACGATAAAATCCGAAATGATATTTACTCAGGTGGTAAGCATTATAGGGCCTCTTTAAAGCCTAGCTTTGAGAATTCTCCAAGTAATAAGCTACATAATTAAATTTCTCCATCACTCTGAAAAGACCCTCCCACTCTGGGTCCAACTTTCCCCTCTGCTCTTCTTGTACCTTCAACAGGACCAAGTCACCCACTTCTTCTTTTCCTGATCATGTTAACCTCCACACGCGCTCTTTTTCCCTCCTCCCTTACTACCCCTTCATAACATCGAAACAAGACTTTTTGGTCCCTGCACAAGACTCCAACTCCTTTTCCCACAGGAAACATAAGCTTCTGATGATAAGTGGAAGTTACGGCTCTAAAATCCTTCAGGGCTGGCCGTCCTAGAATTCCATTATACGCTGATAGGGTATCCACCACGGTGAAGGCTATCATTTTTGTTACTCGTCGAGGATCATTCCCCAAGGATAGGGGAAGAACGATCTGACCCGAAGGAGGGATGGCGTGTTCTGCAAACCCATACAGCGGGTTGGAGACCGACTCAAACTCAAATCCTTCCACCTTCATTTGATCCAACGTGCTCTTGAACAAGACATTTATGGAGCTTTCATTATCAATAAATATTCTCGCCACATCATAATTTGCAATGGTGGTCGTCACCACCAAGGCATCGTTATGTGGAGTCACAACGCCTCGGAGGTCTTCCGGTCCAAAGCTAATGACGGGGTCTTGTGGTAAGTCTTCACCCCTAGATATCTAATATCAGTAGCACCCCCGAGATCATATGAATCAGTAGCACCCAGAGTCTCCATCAATAGCACCCCCGAGATCATATGAATCATTACTCTCGTATGGGGGTTATCCTCATTCATTCCCTTTCTCTGTTCGACGGGCTCCTGAGGGACATCTTGACATCGACCTTCTCCTCTCTGCTCCCCGACCCTGTGATTTATCCATGGAGGGCCTTGACCACGCCTAGGGGACGGGCGAGACCTCTGTCAACTCCCGGATGAGGAAATTTCTTGTCTGTCCCGTGAAGGCAATCTAGCACTGCTCTTAACCCTTTGCGACTTCTCTCATCTCCCCTCGTGCTCCCTCACATCCATCACCTTGTCACGACTTCTTCCAGACGAACATAGGATGAGATAACAGATGGAGGTGATGGAGGTTTCTTGACCAACGATTTAAAGAACTCCTCTCCCCTCAGTCCTTGGGTAAAGACACTTATCATGATGTCAGGGGAAGCATCTGGTATATCCAGCGCTGCATCGTTGAAATGCCAGATAAATTCTCGCTTTTAGTTTCTTGCTGCTTCATCACAAACAATCTCAAATAATTTCTTTGGTTCCTCTTGCTGCTAGCGAATCTGTGCAAGAAAGCAGCGGAAAAATCCTCGAAAGATCGTAGGGAGTTGGGCTGTAAGGAGTTAAACCATTGCTGGGCTAACCTTACCAACTTGCCCAGAAACACCTTACACTTGATTCCATCTGAATACTGATGCAACAAAGCTGCGTTCTCAAACCTTCCCAAATGTTCTTCTGGGTCAGTATGTCTGTTAGGTCCAAAATTAAGACGACGTAACTCAACTGCATGCAAATCTAGGAAAAATGAAAAAGGACTAATTAAATAATTTTAATTACTTAATTTATTGTGTGACATGCATGATATTATGTTAAATAGGATTTTATTATCATTATGCATAAAAACTGTATTTTAAGGATTATTCAAGTTGTGATCGAGGAACGGAGACCGATGGCTGAAAAACGTAAAATGTTTTTATTAAATCAGTGTTTCTAATTATTTAAAATATGGTTGATGGTTTTTCAAATTTTTGAAAATAAGGGGCTTTGAGATGATTTTATACGGCGAGACGTAAATTTTATCGGTGTTGCTTTTTTCAACAAAAATGCAAACGTTTAGGAAACCCGGCTATTAAATTTACAAACTTCATTAAACAAAGTATTTTTATAATTTTGATTAAGCACTATTGGGCCTAAACTTATGCTTATTAGGCCTAAAGCCTTATTAGTATAATATTTAACTATATTATATGTAAACCCTCCCCATTATCACACAACTCACGCCTTAAAAAAATCAGAATTTTCAACAAAAATTGCTTCCAAACACACGAAAATACACAGATCGGATTTTGAAGAAAATTTCGAAGGGAGCTTCAAGGATTCAGCCTAGGGTCTTCCTCGTCATCGTTCCTCAAATCGCCATCGAATATTCGTGCGTTTAAAATGAAAATGCACGTCATACATCTCCTTTTCTCATCTATCACATCGTTTTATCGTTTGAAACATCATTAGTATGAAAAGCATGACACTCATATTATTATTTTCGAAATATTTCTCATACATGTCATAAACTTATGAATTTTAATCCATAATCATGTTCTATATATGTTAAGAGGCTGCCATGATGTTAAGTCATGATCAAGCAAAGTTTTTACATGAATTAGAGTCCTACACACACACCAAACTCACGGCAATCACAAAAGAAACAAGGTGGAATCGATTTTGCTGTCTTAGGGTTCATGGGGTTCCGTTTTCATGCCTTGGTAGCTTGTCTTGGTTGGGTTGGACCAAGACTGGGCTAGGAACTCGTGAGGGGTCAGAGAAAGGCTCCTAACCACGTTAGGGTTCGAATCAAGAGGGCTGGGAGGAGTCCTAATCAACTAGAACTCCTACCACAGAAGCCCTTGTGAAGCGCGCAAATCGCGCAGCTTGTGCAGAGAGGTGGGCTCGGTCCGGGGCTCAGGGGCTGGGCTAGGGCGAGTCTTTAGGGTCCTAGGGAGAGGTACTAGAGCTTGGTTCAGGGGTTGGGCTCGTTGACTAACTCTTAGCAGCAGCAACATGGAGTCCATGCTTGTGGGGAGTTCTCGGCCAAGCTGTTGGTTTGTTGGGGGGCTTCGAGTTTCTCTTTGGGAAGGTTCCTAAGGGTTCCAAGGGTCTAGTAGGGTGTATTAGGGGGTTGGTCACGGTTTGGTCCACCATGGCTCGAGGGTGGCTCGAGAAATTCGCACTATGGCTCGAGGGGTTCAAACATAGGTCAAGTTAGGTTTTTTTAAAGTTAAAAATAATAGAAACAGGGCTCAAGGGGGTCGAGTTTTGGTTCATAAGGGATAAAATAATATAAAAAGGCTAAGTTTTAAATTTAGGAATTTTATTCTAAGGTTTGGGATTTTTCGGGATTAAAACGCCTTCAAAACGATTAATTAAATATTAATTAAAAAGTCTAGTATTTAAGCTAAGTAAAATTATGGGAATCTTAAATTAGGCTTAAATAATTATTTGGGACATGTTAGAGTCAATGAAATCATGAAAAAGCCAAAACGTGGAATTTTATATCTAGGGGTAAAACGGTCATTTTACATCCGGAAATTAGTTAACGTCATGGAAGTGCTCTGAATGCTGTTTTATATGCTAATATGATTATTTCAAATGTTTATGAATTTTTAAATGTTAAATTATGATTTTCAAAAGTCCATGGATTTTTATGATTTAATGTTGACATTTAAAAGATATGTTGCATGCTTCGTTTCAAAAGAAAAAAAAAGATATGTTAAGCATGATTTTATAAAGTGATGAAAATATGAAACGTTGAAGGAAGTGAACTAATTGTGACTAATGAGGATATGAGGATATGATTGAGGATAGGCCAAGTTTCAGTTGATGAGCATATGTCGTTGATGTCCCCGCCGCCCAGTACTGTGATTACATGTAGATGGATCCATCGACTTTTTGAGGATTGAGAAAAGTCATAATTAACGATCTGAATTCAATAAAAAGGAAATATGTTTATGATCATGATGAAAGGATACATGTTATGATTAAGGTAAAGGAAAAAGGTTGAGGTTTATGTTATGCATATCATGAAAATATTATTTTTACGTAAAAGTATTTTCACTGTTGCTTGTGGTTTTATACGTATTATTTGTTATAAAGATTATGGTGTGTTGAGTCTTTATAATTACTAGGTGTGATGGATGCAGGTGAGTTTGAGGGAGGTTTTGATGGTTGACCTAACTGAACTGAAGATACACATAACCCGAGGACCAAAGCTTCTACTTTTTCCGCACTTACGATTTATGAGTACGATTTAAGTTAAAAGATTTTTAAGACCATTTATTTATGCTTTTGAGTGGTTTTTGAGAGGATGATACTTTTCACGTTTATTGCTTTTTAGGTTTGGTAAAACATTTGACAATTTCATGTTTTGACTATTTCCTTTGGATTTTCAAATATTAGTTGGTTGATGTTTTATATTAAAAATGGTGCAAAATATTTTATGAAAAAATTTTTAAGTACATGTGAGTGGTCGGCCGTTTCATGTTAGGTTTTAAAAAAAAATTCTAGTACTTTTTAAACATTAAGAAAGACAGACGTTTCAGTTGGTATCAGAGCAAAGATCCTGTAAAGGGTTGTGCCACCATCAGCGCCGGGAAGATCAGTCGTCAAGCCTCAATTTGTATGTTTTACATGCTTTATATGATTCATTATGATATTACATGCATGATGACATGAATAATATGTTTACGTTACATGTTCCCTAGCTTTTTGAGTATATATGCTTTGCATGCGTAAATTGCTAAATAAATAAAGATGTCACATGATTAGAAAAAGTAGATTTAAATGCATGTTGGTTACGTTAGAATTTGGAAAACGTTCAGATAAAAAGCCTCCTAGACGTGCCCCTGTTAATGAGAATCAAGCCGAGAACAGTGTGAACCATCAAGGGAATGCACCCCCACCACCACCTCCAGGAGATGGTGCTACTCGTGTGTTAGAAGGTATGGCTCGTTTCTTCAAGCAACAGTTACAGCAGCAGCAGTTACAACAATTACAGCAGATGCAGCAGGCACCTAGGCTACATCATGACATATATGATCAGTTCCGGAGGCTAGGGCCGAAGGAATTCTCTAGCACCACCGATCCCTTTCCTGCTGAGAGCTTGATTCATTCACTCGAGGTGCACTTTCATTATCTGAATATGGGAGATGCGGACCGTGTGAGGTGTGCCACTTACCTGTTTAGGGATGATGCTTCTTTATGGTGGGAAGGAGCCGAGCATGGTGTTAACCTTGCTACTATTACTTGGCCTCGTTTCAAGGAGATATTCTACGAGAAATATTTTACTGCTGATGTGAGAGGGCGACTGAAGAGGGAGTTTATGAGCCTCGGTCAGGGAGACTTGACTGTTGCTGCGTATGTGAAGAAATTTGATAGGGGTTGTCACTTTGTACCCTTTATTGCGAGGGATCCTGCAGAGAAGCTTAGACACTTCATGGATGGTCTACGACCTACCTTACGAAATAATGTTATGATGATGAATCCTTTGGATTATGCTACTGCTACTACTTGTGCTTTCCAGTCTGAGCAATATTTGAGGGACATTGAGTTTGAAATGCAGCATAAGAGGCAACAGCACCATAACAACAATCAGCCAAACAAGAAATCATACATGGGTCCTCCTAGACCTCAAGGGCCTCAAAAGTCCCAAGGTCAAGTCAAGAAGCAAGGACAACAAAGGCCACAAAATCCTGGAGCACCAAAGCCTGCCGAGAGACAACCATGCAAGGAGTGCAATCGCTTACATCTTGGCAAATGTGAATGGGAAACATTCAAGTGTTTCTACTGCAAGGAGAATGGGCACAAAGCTGCTGATTGCCCGAAGAGGAAAGCAACTACTGCGGGACGAGCTTATGTTATGAATGTCACGCCCCGAGACCGGGGTTAGTCGACATCGGCATTGTTTATCAATCACACAATTAAAAACAACCAGCCTCGTAGCACAGTATAAACCGAAAACCAGTTTATTTCATAATTTCTCAAAACTTATGTCTTTACAACTGAAATAACTAATGCGGAAGCGTCTTACATGAAATTAAAAACAACGAAATTCGAAATAATGATAACATGACTAACACTAGATCTCGAAGAATCACCATCCCCAGAATTGTTCTGATTCCTCCTCTTCGATTTCCTTCTCGGATTTCTCTGGGACAGGTTGTAAGGGGGGTGAGTATTTTGGAAATACTCAGCAAGTGGGGGATATTGAAAACAACATAAACATTTTTTATAACATTTTCGAAACATACATATAAATACAACATGCTTTTCATAATCGTAATATCGTATCCGTAACATAATAACACTGCGATTTTTCACCTTTAACGGTTTACTGACGTCAGTTCCTAAGTTTTAATCCTCTAAGGGGGCGAGGCCATAAAACAGTTCTATCCCACTGTTAAGGGCCATATGCTGGAATTCCACCCATTTTCAGGGAATCCTCACAGTGCCAAACAAAAACGTACCAACTTTCGTAAAAAAACGTATAGACGGGAGACAGGGCTCGACCGAATTTTTAAAACTAAAAACCGAAACATTCATATGCATAAAACCAAAATTTAAAACAGCCCACTTACCTTAAATCTTAGAGAAAAACGTGAAAATAGAAGGGTTTCTTGCACTGAAATTTCGAAATTCACATGGATCAATATATACACTGATTAATTCGAATCCTAGTGATTTTATTATCTCATGCTCGATCTTTTATCCCGGTATCTCCATCTCAACTCGAATCTTAGATCTTTTAGGTACTTATTTTCGAAATTCCTTAATAAGTTCTTGGATGGAGATAGATTTATTCCTCCCAAAATTTTAAAGTTGCACGGTAAATAATACCATCTAAATTTCGAGCTTCAAAACTCTGCACACGATAAAATTATCTACACGACTTAGATAACCTCAAAAGATATCTTTATATAGATAATAATATCAATATCCAAGATTACATCATCCTAGTATAATCAAAGCATTAATCTGATAAGATCACGATTGAACCGAATCTCGGGTTTTACATCCCTCCCTCCTTATGGGAAGTTTCGTCCTCGAAACTTGGGTTGGCTTGATTTAAGAAGAGGTACGGGTATTGGTCCCTCATTCTTTCTTTTAGCTCCCACGTGGCTTCTCTTTCCGTGTGGTTAGACCATTGCACTTTGACGTAGGGAATGATTCGCCGCCTTTGTACCTGGTCTTTGGCGTCCACGATCCTGATGGGAACTTCTTCGTACTTCAGTTCTTCTCCCAAGTTGCTTTCGATCATGAGCGGTTCTGCTTCCAACACATGGCTTGGGTCCGAGATGTATTTCCGTAGCTGGGACACGTGGAAAACGTTGTGAATTCTAGACATGCTTGGTGGCAGTGCCAATCTGTATGCTAGCGTGCCTACTTTCTCCAAAATCTCAAAGGGTCCCACATAACGAGGGTTTAGCTTCCCAGCTTTACTGAATCGGACAACTCCTTTCATAGGCGATACTTTTACGTAGGCCTTCTCGCCAATGTTGAATTCCACTGGCCTTCTCTTCAGATCTGCCCAACTCTTTTGTCGATCTTGAGCTGCCTTGAGTTTTTCTCGAACTACGGTAACCTTGTCTATTGTTATCTGTACGAGCTCGGGTCCTACTATTGCTTTTTCTCCCACTTCATCCCAATATAAGGGTGATCGGCATTTCCTCCCATAGAGAGCTTCGTATGGAGCTATCCCAATACTGCTGTGATAGCTGTTATTATAAGCAAACTCGATCAATGGTAGCTGATTGCTCCAATTGCTACTGAATTCTAGGGCGCACGCTCGCAGCATATCTTCCAAGGTTTGAATTGTTCTCTCGGTTAGACCATCGGTTTGAGGGTGATAGGCCGTACTAAGAGTCACTTTTGTTCCCATGGCTCCCTGAAAGCTCTTCCAAAAACGTGAGACGAACCTTGGGTCTCGGTCAGACAGGATGCTCACTGGTACTCCATGAAGTCGTACAATATTGTCCATATACAGTGTAGTTAACTTGTCCAGATTGTAGTTCATACGGACGGGTAGGAAGTGTGCGGATTTTGTAAGTCTATCTACGATTACCCATATTCCGTCTTGCCCTTGTCTCGACTTCGGCAACCCTACCACAAAATCCATGGAGATATGCTCCCATTTCCATTCAGGTATCTCCAAAGGTTGCAATAATCCTCCAGGTTGCTGGTGCTCTGCTTTGACCTATTGACACACTTGGCATTTAGCGACAAATTCCGCTACATCTCTTTTCATTCCGTTCCACCAAAAATTGATCTTAAGATCTCTGTACATTTTTGTACTCCCTGGATGGACTGAAAACTTGGACTTGTGTGCTTCTGACAGTACTTCTTGGCGAAGGTTATCGCTGTTTGGTACACACAGTCGTCCTTTCGTCCATAAGACTCCTTTGTCATCGATCTGTAGGTCTTGAGACTTCCCACTTTCAACTTGTCCCTTAAGTTTCTTTAGCTCAGGGTCTCGGTCCTGGTTTAACTTGACGGTCTCTTGCAGATATGGCCGAGCGGAGAGTGAAGCCAGGGTGGTCTTGTTCCCACTTTTCCGACTCAGAGCATCAGTCACCTTGTTCGCTTTACCTGGATGGTAACTTATAGTCAAGTTGTAATCCTTCAGTAGTTCGATCCATCGCCATTGCCTCATGTTCAGTTCTTTTTGGGTGAACAGGTACTTGAGACTCTGGTGATCTGTGAAAATTTAACACTTGGCACCATAGAGATAGTGCCTCCAAATTTTTAAAGCAAAGACAACTGCTGCTAGCTCCAGATCATGCGTAGGGTAGTTCTGCTCGTGCAGTTTCAACTGCCTTGACGCGTAGGCAATCACTCTTCCCTCTTGCATGAGTACCCATCCCAGACCTTCCTTAGAAGCATAACTGTAGATGGTGAATTCTTTATCCTCAGTGGGTAAGATTAGTACTGGCGTGGATGCGAGCTTTTCTTTTAATGTCTGAAAACTTTTCTCGCAACCTTCGTCCTGACGAACTTGGAATTCTTCTGAGTGAGTTTAGTCAGTGGTATGGCAATCGAAGAAAACCCTTCGACAAACTTTCTGTAATAACCTGCCAGTCCAAGGAAGCTCCTGATATCGGTGGTGTTCTTAGGTTTTGGCCACTCTGTAATTGCTTCCACATTCCTGGGATCCACTGATACTCCTGATGCAGAGATCACGTGCCTTAAAAAGGATACACTGTTTAGCCAGAACTCACATTTCTTAAACTTAGCATAGAGTTCCTTCTCTCTCAAAGTCTGAAGTACAATGCGGAGATGCTCTTCGTGATCTTTCTCGTTTAAGGAATAGACGAGTTTGTCGTCAATAAATACCACTATGAACTGATCCAGGAACGGTTTGAATACTCTGTTCATTAGGTCCATGAAGGCTGCAGGCGCGTTGGTCAGTCCAAAAGGCATCACTGTGAACTCATAATGCTCATATCTTGTCTGAAAAGCTCTTTTGGGAATATCTTCAGCCCTGACCTTCAGTTAGTGGTATCCAGTCCTCAGATCCAATTTAGAAAAGACTGCGGCTCCCTTAAGCTGATCAAATAAGTCGTCAATCCTCGGGAGGGGATACTTGTTCTTGACAGTGATCTTGTTCAGTTCTCTATAGTCGATGCACAACCTCATACTCCCATCTTTCTTCTTTACAAAAAGTACTGGAGCTCCCCATGGGGACACACTTGGCCGGACTTGCCTTTTGTCCAGCAATTCTTGGAGTTGTTCCTTTAACTCCTTGAGTTCTGCTGGCGCCATCCTGTAAGGTGCTTTCAAAATTGGTGCTGCACCAGGAACCAGATTGATTTCGAACTCAACTTCGCGGTCCGGGACTGCCCCTGGGAGTTCTTCTGGAAAAACATCTGGGAACTCACGTACTATCGGTATGTCTTCAATCTTCAGTTCGACTTCTCCCTGCACTTCGCTAACCATTGCTAGGTAGATATCTTCTCCGGACTTCATGGCTTTCCATGCTTGGGAAGCGGAAAGGAGTGATTTCCAATCCTTGGATTTACCATGATACACGATCTCTTCCTGATTTGGGGTTCGGAGCTTAACTCTTTTCCCTTTACAGTCCACTATTGCATTGTTTCTGGCTAACCAATCCATTCCTAGAATGATGTCGAAGTCGGCCATAACTAATTGTATCAAGTCTGCACTGAAAGTCTGATTACCGATACTGATTAAACAGTCCCTGTGAATCTCTTGAGTTTCGATGGCCTTACTTGTCGGTGTGGCTATTCGAAAAGGTTCAGCTAATAATTTGGGCTTAAGTCCTAGTTTCTTAGCAAATCTCTTAGATAAGAAAGAATGCGTAGCACCACAATCAAATAATGCATAAGCAGGCACTTTTTGAATTAGGATGGTACCTGACACGACTTCATTGGCGTCGTCGGCCTCTTCTTGAGTCATAGCAAAGACCCTGGCGTTAGGCTTGCTTTCCTTTGGCTTGTTGGGGTTAGCTCCTGAATTTGGCCCAGTTCCCTTACTGAGCCCGGCGGCTTGGTTGGCGGCAGTAGGGCATTCGGCAATTCGGTGTCCCGCTTTCCCACATCCGAAGCATACACCACTGTTTTTTCGGCATTCTCCCAGGTGTCGTAAGTGACAAGTTGGGAAATGCTTAATATCCTTGTAGCTTGAGGTAGGCGAAGGCCCTTTAGATGGTCCACCGGACTGGTTAGGCTTCTTGAAAGTCTGATTGCTGCGTGAGGACTGACTATTCATGGGCCTTTTGTTCTTATTTTTCCTTCTCTCTGCGCTGGATGTCAGTTTCAGCTCGGATAGCTGCGCCCATTAGGTCTGAAAAATTCGCGGGTTGGTAGACTGCTAGAGCTGATTGGATCCTGCTGTTCAATCCCTTCTTAAAACGGTGCAGTTTCAAAACTTCGTCCGCCATGATTGCCGGAGCATAAGATCCAAGGGCGTTGAACTGGGAGGTGTATTCTACGACTGACATATCCGGAGTTTGAGTGAAATTTTCAAACTCACTCAGTTTCTGTAGTCTGACCTCGGCCGGATAATACTGTTTCAGAAAGGCTTCTCGAAATCGCTGCCAAGTGATTGGTCCTGCAGCTGTCATGGCTGGCGAGATTGCTTCCCACCATTTTCTTGCTTTATCTTCTAGGAACGACACAGTCACGTCCACTTTCAGTGCCTCGGGAACTTCCAATAGTCGCAGCTGCGTCTCTACACTTTTCAGCCAGCCCTGGCTGACTTCAGAGTCTGCAGCTCCACTGAAGGTTTGACACCTGTTCTTGCGAAGCGATTCATAGTGGAACTTAATTCCATTTGGTGGTGGATGTGGTGGTGGCTGATTGGCATTCTGGTTTCCCAACCCTTGCAGTGTTGTTGCCACAATGGTGGCTATGGCCATAAGATCAGCTCGGCTTAAGTTGACTGCAGGCGGGGGTCCATTTCTCTGCCCATTCTCCTGTCCGCCTTCACGGTCGGTATTAGCATAACGCGGGTTGCGGTTCTGTCTTGGGGGTCTGCCGGTCATTTCCTACAATTTCAAGTTCTAAGAATTTGTTGTACGAGTAGGATTCATGCAATAGATCGCGCAGAAGTAAATTGAAATCAATGGAACAAATAAAATATTTTATTGATTTCTCAAGCATAAAAAAATAAATGAACATGACCAATCTAAATGATATAAAAGTCGTACTGAATAAAATAGCAATAATGGAAAGATAAACTCCTAGAAAAAAATCACTAAAACATCCTAATCTAATCCTCTATCTCTCCATCTCAGACGGCTGCGATAGGCTCCTCAATCTCTATAGGTTCTTCCGCTTCCGGCTCCTCATCCGGCTCTCCTTCCTGCAGTAGCTCTACCATATGAGTGAGCTGGGCATTGTCTGTATTAAGCTGGGCCACCTGTGTCTTCCATCCTTGAATATCTGCCTCTGCCTCGTCCAACAGATCTATGGTCATCTGATGGCGCTGTTCGTATTCCCTCTTATTCAGCTTTATCTTGTTCTTCAGTGTTTCACCCTGTTGAGTCAGTTGATGGTTCACCTTAGCAATGCAGCTTATGGCTTCACTTAAATTTTCCAATCTCTTTTTGCTCCTGGCATTCTACTGCTTTTCTTCCTCCAACTCTTTTCGGTACCGGTCGATATCTTCTTGCAGCTTCTTCTCTCGAGACAGGCCATGCTCTATGCCATCTCTCAAATCCATGTTATCTCCTCTTACCAACTCTCCTTGATAGATCGCCTTATTGAGTTGGACCCTTATGTCCTCCTTTTCCGTGGTTAGAGTCTGAATTTCTTGTCTCTTTTCGCCTAATCGGGCTCGAAGTCGCTTAATCAGGCGCGACTGATTGTCAAGGGCAAGCTGCTTCATACGGATGGCAGCTTGGGCACGGGTACGGAATTGGGGAGACATTTCCTGAAAATAAATAAAAAGAAAATGCTCAGAATATCATTAATATGACAGAATAAAATATCAGGATAGAGTAAGGTACTAAAAATTAAAAGTTCTCGAAAATTTCCAAAAATGGAAAGTTTTGAGATAGACATATGGATTCGAAGCATATGTTGAGAGGATTTCGGAACAGTTGACAGAATCGAATTCGGAGTTTCCTACGAGAAGTCAAAGGATGTACGCAGCGGGTTGACTCGTTGATTTGGCCAGAGCATGGTCGGAGCATCGGCGTGTGCTGGCGACGGGGTCAGGATCACGGAACCGGTGGCGGCACGGAAAGAATCGGTCGGAAAACGACCCAAATGGACCGGGAAATCGCTCAACTCGGTTGACTCACTCGAAATTGGGCGTTTCCGATTGGTTGATCCGAACTCAAAATTGATGGCTGGGAAACATTACCCATGGATAGTATAATGTTTGGGTAAAAGGAATTAAGAGTCGGAGTAGGATTGGTAGGGTGATTGGACGAAATACCATTCGGCGTTTAGGGTTTCGGATGCCCCATCGTAGATCCGAAATTCCGGTTGCACCCAAACGCAAAATCTAAAATTGTTTGAGGGCTTGTGTTCGTCTCATCGAGGCGGTTCTGGAACTGGTCGCCGATCGAAGAAAAAGTACCGAAAGCGGTCGGAACCGGAGGAAACGCGGCGGCGCGCGTAGACGCCGTTCGCCAGAATTTCCCGAAAATTTTCCCTTTTTTTTTAAAAATCGATTTTTTTTCCCACTCGGATTATGAACCTGGCGGCTCTGATACCACTTAAATGTCACGCCTCGAGACCGGGGTTAGTCGACATCGGCGTTGTTTATCAATCACACAATTAAAAACAACCAGCCTCGTAGCACAGTATAAACCGAAAACCAGTTTATTTCATAATTTCTCAAAACTTATGTCTTTACAACTGAAATAACTAATGCGGAAGCGTCTTACATGAAATTAAAAACAACGAAATTCGAAATAATGATAACATGACTAATACTAGATCTCGAAGAATCACCATCCCCAGTATTGTTCTGATTCCTCCTCTTCGATTTCCTCCTCGGATTTCTCTGGGACAGGTTGTAAGGGGGGTGAGTATTCTGGGAAATACTCACCAAGTGGGGGATATTGAAAACAACATAAACATTTTTTTATAACATTTTCGAAACATACATATAAATACAACATGCTTTTCACAATCGTAATATCGTATCCGTAATATAATAACACTGCGATTTTTCACCTTTAACGGTTTACTGACGTCAGTTCCTAAGTTTTAATCCTCTAAGGGGGCGAGGCCATAAAATAGTTTTATCCCACTGTTAAGGGCCATATGCTGGAATTCCACCCATTCTCAGGGAATCCTCACAGTGCCAAACAAAAACGTACCAACTTTCGTAAAAAAACTTATAGACGGGAGACAGGGCTAGACCGAATTTTTAAAACTAAAAACCAAAACCTTCATATGCATAAAACCGAAATTTAAAACAGCCCACTTACCTTAAATCTTAGAGAAAAACGTGAAAATAGAAGGGTTTCTTGCACTGAAATTTCGAAATTCACATGGATAAATATATACACTGATTAATTCGAATACTAGTGATTTTATTATCTCATGCTCGATCTTTTATCTCGGTATCTCCATCTCAACTCAAATCTTAGATCTTTTAGGTGCTTATTTTCGAAATTCCTTAATAAATTCTTGGATGGAGATAGATTTATTCCTCTCAAAATTTTAAAGTTGCACGGTAAATAATACCATCTAAATTTCGAGCTTCAAAACTCTGCACACGATAAAATTATCTACACGACTTAGATAACCTCAAAAGATATCTTTATATTCGGAATAATAATATCAATATCCAAGATTACATCATCCTAGTATAATCAAAGCATTAATCTGATAAGATCACGATTGAACCGAATCCCGGGTTTTACAATGAATGCTGAAGAAGCTGAGGAGGAGGCAGACACTACACTCATTACGGGTAACCTAGTCATTTAACATTTTTATATTGCTTTCACTGCATGAAATGTTAAATTGGTTATTAGAATTGAAATTGGGAACAAGATTTAACCTAGTGAAAATTAGGTTGTATGTTCTACTTAGTTGGACTTAAGATATGTTTTTAGACACCATAGAAATTGGTATTGAATTTTGTGCCTTAATTTATGTGAAGGATGTAATATTTCCAATAAAAAGTTTTAGGGCCAAAATTAAATGAAAATCATAATTAAGAGATTTTTTTAAGGTTTCGAATTTTAAGGGGGTCAAAGGTGCAATTTCCGAAATTTAGGGACTTAATTGAAGATTTCGAAATCATGAGGACTTAAATGTAATTTTCGAAAGTTAAAGGACCCATTTGCAATTAACCAAAATATAAAGGGCTTAAATGCAATTACCGAATTCTTAAGGACCATAATATAATTTCAAAAATATAAGTGCCAAAATGCAAATATCCAAAAATTTGGAAGATTAGAATGCAAAATTTCGAAAAATTTAAGGGCAAAAATCCAATTTTTCAAGAAATGCTTAAGTTCAACACGCAATCTTCATATAACTTTGGGGAAATTAATGATAGTAAATCCTTAAATTCAACACGAAAAGATTTAAAAGACATTTTCGCCGCAGAGAGGATCATCATTCTAGGTGTAGCTACCTATGCATTGCTAGATTCAGGAGCTACACATTCATTCATATCTGAAGCGTTCATCAAAAGATTGAATATTACTCCTCAAGATATGGGTTTGGGTTTCAAAGTTTCTATTCCTTTCGGTGATCAAATGCTCACGTCTAGAAATTTCAAGAATCTGGAGCTTCATTTATTCAAAGATGTAGTTCGGGCTGATCTTATTGTGCTCTCTATGCCCGAATTTGATATTATACTCGGTATGGATTGGTTATCAGCAAATGGAGCTTCAATTGATTTTAGTTAGCGATCAGTATCTATTAGACCACCTAGTAGTAAATCTTTTGTCTTTGAGGCGGCGAGAAACAAACAAATGCCACACATCATCTCTTGTCTTTGTGCGAGGAAGATTATTAATCGTGGATGCCAAGCTTTTCTAGCATGTGTTACTACCGCACTTGCTTCTATCAGTCAGAAATTGGCGGATGTTGATATTGTCAGAGATTTTCCTAACGTCTTTCCCGATGATGTTTTTGGCATTCCACCCGATCGTGAAGTGGAATTCTCTATTGATCTAATGTCGGGCACTATACCTATATCTAAAGCGCCTTATCGTCTAGCACCTGCCGAAATGAAAGAACTAAAATATCAAATCCAAGAATTGCTAGACAAGGGTTTTATTCGCCCTAGTTATTATCCATGGGGCACACCGGTATTATTTGTGAAAAAGAAAGATAGCAGTATGCGTCTTTGCATTGATTATCGAGAGCTCAATAGGGTCATTATCAAGAACAAGTATCCACTACCAATAATTGAATATTTATTTGATCAGTTTACAAGGAGCATCTATATTCTCAAAAATTGATCTTCGTTCTGGATACCATCAGTTGAAAGTGAAAGAGTCAGATGTTCACAAGACAGCGTTCAAAACTAGATATGGGCACTATGAGTTTATGGTCATGCCATTCGGTCTGACTAATGCGCCAGCGATCTACATGGATCTCATGAATCGCGTATTTCAGCCGTATCTAGATCAATTCATCATAGTCTTCATTGATGATATTTTGATCTACTATAAGAGCAAAGAGGAGCATAGTCGCCATTTGAGGACAGCACTGCAAGTACTGCAAGACAGGAAGCTTTATGCTAAATTCAGCAAGTATGAGTTTTGGCTTGATAAAGTGGCATTTTTAGGCCACATCATTTCTAGCAGTGGAGTGGAAGTCGATCCAAGTAAAGTTGAGGCAGTAAAAGAGTGGCCAATACCAAAGAGTGTTATTAAGATTCGCAGTTTCTTGGGACTAGCGGGCTATTATCGCAAGTTTATTCAAGGATTCTCATCTATAGCGTTACCCATGACCGCCTTGACAAAAAATGCAAAGTTTGTATGGGGACCCGAGTGTCAAGACAGTTTTGACAATTGAAAATTCACAAGAAAAACTACCCTACTCATGATCTTGAGCTTGTAGCAGTAGTTTTTTCATTAAATATTTGGAGACACTATTTATATGGGGAGAAGTGCAAAATATTCACCGACCATAAAAGTTTGAAATACTTCTTAACCCAAAAAGAGTTGAACATGAGACATCGTAAATGGTTTGAATTAGTAAAGGACTATGATTGTAACATTAGCTACCATCCGGGAAAAGCTAATGTAGTGGCAGACGCATTGAGTAGAAAAGCAGCAGTTATCACTCAGCTATCACTTCAAAGACCGTTGCAGTCCGAGATACAGCGGTTTGAGCTTACAGTGTATGCTAGGGACGAGGCCCCTAATCTTGCCACATTATCAGTACAGTCGACTTTGAGAGATAGAATTCGTGGTGACAGTCCACTGATGATCAGTTGCAAAAGTGGAGAGCTAGAGATGAAGCCAAGGGTCGGAAATTATATTTTGAGATGGATAGTATAGTTCGTTATCGAGATCGGTTATGGGTTCCTAGTGACGATTCTTTGAGAGATCTTATTATGAGGGAAGCTCATGACACACCATATTCCATTCATCCGGGAAGCACGAAAATGTACAAAGATTTGCAGCAGTTATATTGGTGGCCAGGCATGAAGAAAGACATTTTGAGATTTGTATCCGAGTGTTTGACTTGTCAGCAAGTTAAAGCAGAGCATCAAAAACCAGCGGGGAAACTTAAGCCACTTCCTATTCCCGAGTGGAAATGGGAAAATATTACTATGGACTTCGTTGTGGGATTGCCGAAGACTATTAAGGGATTCAATGCAATATGGGTGATAGTGGATCATCATACAAAATCAGCACATTTTCTACCTATTAAGACGACATTCACCATGATTCAGTATGCAGAGTTATATGTTCGAGAAATAGTTCGTCTGCATGGGATTCCTGTGTCTATTGTTTCTGACAGAGATCCGAGATTCACGTCAATTTTTTTGGAAGAGTCTACATGCAGCGATGGGGACCAAGTTATTATTCAATACAGCATTTCATCCTCAAACCGATGGTCAGTTCGAAAGAGTTATTCAAATTTTGGAAGATCTACTGCTAGCATGTGTTACTGATTTCCAAGGCAGTTGGGAACCAAAATTACCTCTAGTAGAGTTCACCTACAATAATAGCTATCAATCATCAATTGGGATGACTCCTTTTGAGGGACTTTATGGAAGAAAATATAGATCTCCTATTCATTGAGACGAGGTTGGTGAAAGAAAAGAGATTGGTCCTGATGTGATTGAAGAGACTGTCGAGCTTGTAGTCAAAATTCATGATAGAATGAAGATTGCACAAAGCCGACAAAAGAGTTATGCTGACAAGAGACAAAGAGACTTATAGTTTGCAGTGGGAGACCATGTATTTGTGAAAATAGCACCTATGGAGGGTGTGATGCAATTTGGCAAGAAAGACAAGCTTAGTCCAAGATTTATTGGTCCGTTTGAGATTTTGGAGATGATTGGAACACTAGCTTATAGAGTGACATTGCCACCAGCTCTTTCAGGAGTTCACAATGTTTTCCATATTTCGATGCTGCGAAAGTACATGTCAAATCCATCACATGTACTAAACTATGAACCTCTACAATTAACTCCAAATATGACATATGAAGAAAGACCTGTCCAAATCTTCGCAAGGCAAGAAAGGAGACTGCGAAACAAATTCATTACAATAGTCAAGGTCAAGTGGCTGAATCACTCGGAAGAGGAAGCTACTTAGGAAACCGAGAGGGACTTGAAGAGTCGTTATCCCGAACTATTCAGTAAGTTCTAATTTCGAGGACGAAATTTTATTTAAGGGTGGAGGAATTGTAAGGTCCAAAATTAAGACAACGTAACTCAACTACATGCAAATCTAGGAAATATGAAAAAGGACTAATTAAATAATTTTAATTGCTTAATTTATTGTGTGACATGCATGATATTATGTTAAATAGATTTTATTATCATTATGCATAAAAACTGTATTTTAAGGATTATTCAAGTTGCGATCGAGCAACAGAGACCGAGGGCTGAAAAACGTAAAATGTTTTTATTAAATCAGTGTTTCTAATTATTTAAAATATGGTTGATGATTTTTCATATTTTTGAAAATAAGGGACTTTGAGGTTATTTTAGATGTCGCGACGTAAATTTTATCGGTGTTGATTTTTTTCAACAAAAATGCAAACGTTTTGGAAACTCGGCTATTAAATTCACGAACTTTATTAAACAAAGTATTTTTATAATTTTGATTAAGCACTATTGGCCTAAAATTATGCTTATTAGACCTAAAGCCTTATTAGTATAATATTTAACTATATTATTTGTAAACCCTCCCCATTATCACACAACTCACGCCTCAAAAAAAATCAGAATTTTCTCCCAAAATTGCTTCCAAACACACGACAACACATACCTCAGATTTTGAAGAAAATTTCGAAGGGAGCTTCAAGAATTCAGCCTAGGGTCTTCCTCGTCATCGTTCCTCAAATCGCCATCGAATATTCGTACGTTTAAAACGCAAAGGTACGCCATACATCTTCTTTTCCCGTCTATCACATCTTATTATCGTTTGAAACATCGTTAGTATGAAAAGCATGACACTCATATTATTATTTTCGAAATATTTATCATACATGTCATAAACTTATGAATTTTGATACATAATCATGTTCTATACATGTTAAGGGGCTGCCATGATGTTACGTTATGATCAAGCAAAGTTTTTACATGAATTAGAGTCCTAGACACACACCAAACTCATGGCAATCACAAAAGAAACAAGCTGTAATCGATTTTGCTGTCTTGGGGTTCATGGGGTTCGGTTTTCATGCCTTGGTAGCTTGGCTTGGTTCGGTTGGACCAAGACTGAGCTAGGGGCTCATGAGGGGTCAGATAAGGGCCCCTGACCACGTTAGGGTTCGAATCAAGAGGGCTGGGAGGAGTCCTAATCAACTAAGACTCTTACCCGAGAAGTCTTTGTGCAGCGCGCAGCTTGTGCAGGGAGGTGGGCTCGATCCGGGGCTCAGGGGTTGGGCTAGGGCGAGTCTTTAGGGTCCTAGGGAGAGGTACTAGAGCTTGGTTCAGGGGTTGGGCTCGTTGACTAACTCTTAGCAGCAGCAACATGGAGTCCATGCTTGTGGGGAGTTCTCGGCCAAGCTGTTGGTTGGTTGGGGGGCTTCGGGTTTTTCTTTGGGAAGGTTCCTAAGGGTTCCAAGGGTCCAGTAGGGTGCCTTAGGGGGTTGGTCAGGGTTTGGTCCACCATGGCTCAAGGGTGGCTCGAGAAATTCGCACCATGGCTCGAGGGGTTCAAACATAGGTCAAGTTAGGTTTTTTTTAAGTTAAAAATAATCGAAACACGGCTCACGGGGGTCGAGTCGTGGTTCATAAGGGCTAAAATAATATAAAAATTCTATGTTTTAAATTTAGTAATTTTATTCTAAGGTTTGGTATTTTTCGGGATTAAAACGCCTTCAAAACGATTAATTAAAAAGTCTAGTATTTAAGCTAAGTAAAATTATTGAAATCTTAACTTAGGCTTAAATAATTATTTGGGACATGTTAGAGTCAATGAAATCATGAAAAAGTCAAAAACGTGGAATTTTACGTCTAGGGGTAAAACGGTCATTTTACACCCGAGAATTAGTAAACATCATGGCAGTGTTTTGAATGCTGTTTTACATGCTAATATGATTATTTCAAATGTTTATGAATTTTTACATGCTAAATTATGATTTTTAAATGTCCATGGATTTTTATGATTTAATGTTGACATTTAAAATATATGTTGCATGCTTGGTTTCAAAAGAAAAAAATATATATGTTAAGCATGATTTTATAAAGTGATGAAAATGTGAAACGTTGAAGGAAGTGAAGTAATTGTGACTAATGAGGATATGATTGAGGATAGGCCAGGGCTCAGTTGACGAGTATCCCCGCCGTCCAGTACTGTGGTTACATGTAGATGGATCCATCGACTTTTTGAGGATTGAGGAAAGTCACAATTAACGATCTGAATTCAATAAAAAGAAAATATGTTTATGATCATGATAAAAAGATACATGTTATGATTGAGGTAAAGGAAAAATGTTGAGGTTTATGTTATGCATGTCATGAAAATGTTATTTTTACGTAAAGGTATTTTCACTATTGTTTGTGATTTTATATGTATTATTTGTTATAAAGGTTATGGTGTGTTGAGTCTTTAGACTCACTAGGTGTGATGGATGCAGGTGAGTTTGAGGGAGGTCTTGATGGTTGACCTGACTGGACTGAAGGTGCACATAACCCGAGGACCAGCGCTTCTACTTTTCCGCACTTATGATTTATGATTACGATTTACGTTAAAAGATTTTTAAGACCATTTATTTATGCTTTTGAGTGGTTTTTGAGATGATGATACTTTTCACGTTTATTGCTTTTTAGGTTTGGTAAAACATTTGACGATTTCATGTTTTGACTATTTCTTTTGGATTTTCAAATATTAGTTGGTTGATGTTTTACATTTAAAATGGTGCAAAATATTTTATGAAAATATTTTTAAGTACATGTAAGTGGTCGGCCGTTTCATGTTAGGTTTTAAAAAAAAATTCTAGTATTTTTTAAACATTAAGAAAGACAAACGTTTCATATTGATACTTGGAACCATGGTGACTTCCTCTCATGACATTTTGGGAAATAAATATTTAGGATCTGAGATACCATACGTCCATGCTCTTGAGAAGTAAAAATATAGCCATCTTATCTTGGTGGGGCATTCAAATTAACCAATGTCCTCGCACCTTTTGTTGAGCCGAAATTTTCTATCGGACTTCCCGTGCATTTGCTTTCTGTAGAGTCGGGAAAGTCTGTTTTTTTCCAGATTCTGTACTCATGGCCACTTGTTCACAAGATGTAAGTGATGGAGACCCAAATTGAACTAGACGTTGGAAATGGGAACGGACACAGAAATGAACTAAGATGTAGGTGATTGGAATGGTTAAAAGTGTACCAGATTTGTGTTTCGGGAGATGTTCAATTTTTCTAACCATTTTTCAAGATGTTAGAGAAATACTCTTAACTCGTTCATATATTTCCAAATTTTCAAAATCGGATTGGATAGATCGGTCTGACTAGTTCTATCAAAAATCGTTCATAGATCCAGTCCAAAAGTACTAAAAACAGTTTGATCGGCTAAACCGATCAAAATCGGTCAAGACCGACCAACCCGATCCACCGATTTGCTCATTTAAAAAAAAATCAATTTTTTATTTTTAAAAAATAAAATTTGTTTATATTTAAAATTTAATATTTTGTGGTATATATATTATATAATTATTTGATTTTGAATATTATTAAAAATATTATCTTAATAATATTTTTTATCATTTAAATTTAATATATTTAAAATTTAAAATATATTATTTATTATATTTTATTATTATTTTATATAATATAACGATTTTTCTGTCTATTTTAAAATTAAATCAGTTCAATCACCAGTTTACATCAAAGATCTCTTGAATGACTGCCATATTGGGAGGATAATGGAATATTATAGAAGATGTCTCGTACAAAATTGCATCAATTTAATTAATTGTCAACAACAGTACAATGTAATCAAAATTTCTAACATTGCATTTGGAGCCATATTCATTCAGATTACACTGAACTCATAGCCAAGCCGAACCAACACTAGTTAACCTTGCTTCAATATAAATCAACACCACCTATGTTTTTCAGGCATAGGACTAAATCCATTTTCCTAAACTGGTCTCTATCCGCCAACTATTGAACTCTCCAGCCTCTAAGATCATGGAAACATAACATGTTGACCATTTACTTTGTCCGGGGTAAGTTCACTTTGTTCAGTAACCATATCCTGAGAAAGGAGGAATGATATTTAGAGTTTGAATGCATTTTGTAAACGATAAAAAAGCACCTTGCATGAGAAAAAGAAGTATGCACCTGAATTGTCCATTGGGCTTCCAGCCACAGCAGTTCCAGGCTCCTTGATCTCGACAACTACACAATCTGACATCAAAAATGTCTTTGCCACAGATGATGCATGTTCCAAGCAACATCTGACGACCTAATTAAAATAATGGAAATTTCAAAGATCAAAATAAGGACGCATGGAAAGTGCAGACCATACGAGTATAAGTTGAATTAACAATGGATCAGACGCATGTGACTGACTAACAGAGTGCATGTAAGAAACTGTGAATTGAGGATATGTCCTCGAGTATTCACTGCTCAGTATCAGGTTGTTCTATTAGTTGCAAGTAATTATAATATAACTGGGAGTCAGATAGCAAAAAAGCAATAATTGGCCACGCTGGTGCGACGCTAGAAACATTGTATCTGAGACACTATACAAAAAATCTTGTTGCACCATTAATAAAAGCTATAACTTTTAATGCATCTATCAGCGCAATCCTATGCCTTTTGAGAGCATTTATGCACAATAAACTACGACTCCCCATCTCAATACCGTTCTCATTTAAAAAAAAGGGTAAAATATTGATATGCTTACCTTATTGAAGTAAATAGGTTGTGATTTTAGGCAAAAGCAGAAAAACAAGACACACTTGTCATTTGCATTTTTATACTAGCATGGACAACATCAAATGGACAGAACATTAATTAAATTTAAAATCTCACCTTAGTTGGATCAATTATCCCAGCAGCCATTAAATCTTCATATTGTCCAGTAGCAGCATTGTACCCATACTTAGGATTATCACTTGAGAGTACCTGGATGGAGAAATGGATCCAATTGTCATTTACATTTTAAATATGATCCATTAAACTACATACAGAACTCAAAAGTTCCAACATATTAATGTGTGGCACAGGTCAAGAAGTCATAAGTCATAACCTTCTCACTAACAACACTTCCGTTCACACCAGCATTCTTGGCTATCAACTTCAACGGGTAACTTAAAGCTCTTTTGACAATATCTGCTCCGACCTGCAATTCAGGAGGTAAAAACTGTGTTATTATTCATTAAATAATTTTTTATAAAATAATGTAAAAAATTTCTGAGTTCAAATGTTAAAACATCACCTAAAACACTATAATATTAAATTTCACACAAATCGAAATTCATCAGCAAGTAGCTTAGATAATGAAAAAGTTTACCTTCTCCCCATCGTTTTCAAAAGTTTCCTTGATAGCGTCAACTTTGGACGCCAGCCTCAACAAAGTACATCCACCTCCAACAACAATTCCTTCCTCAACAGCTGCCTGTATGTCGGGTGTATTTTGTGTCACCTCTATACCAGCGAGTGAAACATGAACTAGACTTGAACCACATAGCTTAATCAAAAGCATACCTTTGTTGCATTAAGAGCATCTTCGACTCTAAGTTTCTTCTCTTTTAGTTCTGTTTCGGTTTGTGCTCCGACCTTCAGATAGAAATCAGAGTTGTGATGAAAGTGAATTCATCAATAACAATCACCTTGTAAGATGCTGAAATTAACAAAATTAATGAAAGATTAAGTTTACCTGAATTACAGCGACACCTCCTGATAACTTTGCAATTCTTTCATTGAGTTTTTCTTTCTCATAGTCTTGATCAGCTGCCTGCTAGAAAACAAATACATGAATGGGGGGGACTAGAGTTTCCAGTGAACCAAGTCCATAAATCAGTAAAAGGCAACGGAGACAGACCTCAATAAGGTTTTTTATCTGAGCAACACGCTTATTTACGGCTTCCTGAGTGCTCCCATCACCAACTATTGTTGTGGCGTCCTTAGTCAACACCACCTTGGCAGCGTGGCCCAAAACTTCCTTGTCAGCCTTGTCTAAGGTCAGCCCAACCTCATCCCTAACTACCGTTGCTGTATTAAAAGGGGACAAATTCATTGAGATAACAAGTACCAAATAGGTAACATGAACACAACCACCACGATAAAAAAATACAGAAACAAGAAATAGAGGTGAAAATGAGGAACAAAACGTGAAACACAACTATAACACAGGAATGACCACGAAGAGGGACAAGACACAAAAAACAAATGATTACCTCCGGTCAAAATTGCAATATCATCGAGATACTGACTTTTCCGTTCACCAAACCCAGGAGCTTTGAGAGCAGCAACCTTCAGTGCTCCTCTCAACTTATTTACAACAAGAGTTCCGAGAGCCTCTTGTTCAATATCTTCAGCAATAATCAGAATAGGATATCCACCTCTAATGGCATCTTCCAAGGCATTAATTAGATCCCTTGCGTTGGTTATTTTTTTATCAACCAGCAATAACTACAAGTAAATCCATTTGTTAGAAAGATAAAAGACATCACTAGTGTTTGTGTAGATTAGGATAAGTTTAGATGATAAAATAAAGAAATTTAAATTTGTATTTGTAAATTAGTAAGATAAGTTGTTATAACTCTATCTATAGGATACGATTTGTACCTATAAAAATTCGATTCTATAAAATTACGTATATCCCCATTGAAGTAATACAACATCGATTCATTCATTGATTTACATGGTATCAGTTAAGCAGGATCTCTAATTCTCGCACCATCCTCGAGATTTCAAATTTCCGCATCCCTTTCTTATACTTCCTCTTCTTCGGCGGCTCCGTTCCAGCACTACGTCGACAGATTCCACTGTCTCTGCGATTTCCACCAACACAGCAGGTGACAATACGATGGGCAGCATCGCCTCTCTTTTTGGTGGGGATTTCTCTTCTCTGCAGATAATCACGGAACCACCCACAAATTAAATGGGCGGAACCATCTTCAGTGGGCAAAATCCATCAAGATCGTGATCTGTGCACGTGGAGAACTTGGTTATTTCAATGATGACCTACCTGCAACAAAGCTGTCTGAACCTACGTACAATACTTGGATGGCCGAGAACTCCATTGTTCTTGCATGGCTCTTCAATTCAATTGAGCCCAACATCAGTTGGCGATACTTGTGGTTTCAAACTGCAAAGGAGGGTATGCGACGCACCAAAAAAAATGTATTCAGATCCTGGAAACTCATCCCAATTCTTTGAGCTTCGTACAAAAGTGAAGGACATCAAGCAAGGGGAGAATTCTGTCACCCGATACTTCTCTGACCTATAGGATATTTGGCAGGAATTAGACTTGTTCCTTGAGGATTCATCATTGTGTTCCACCTGCTGTATCAAAGCCCGCCAGTCCCTGGAAAAGGAACTTGTTTTCAACTTTCTGGCTGGCCTCAACCGCAATCTTGATGATGTTAGAGGCCGAGTGGCTGCTCGTGATCCATTTCCCTTGCCTGAAGATGCATTTGCTTAGGTTAGGCGTGAGGAAATGCGAAGGAAGATGATGTTTTCTGATGATACATAATCCCAGCACCCTTGTCACTCACAAGCTGTCCCCCACTGCTCCGCGCACGTACAAACGCCCATGATGTGACTTGTGAGCACTGTAAGCGTTCAGTCCATACGAAAGATAAATGCTGGGTGATTCATGGAAAACCCGCAAACTGGCAACCCCGGAAGAAAGGCGATGCATATGTGGTTCAGCCTCATACCACCCAGGATGTTCCTGGTCAATCTGCCACGTCAAAACCATTCACCAAGGATCAGATTGAGCAGACTGAACAGTACTGTCACTTCCTCCGCCAGATGTCTCTCAATCCTCCATCAACCCCTCCTGTCGGATCATGCTCTTTGACCCAATCTGGTATGGTTTTTTTGGCCCTTTCTTCCAATTGTGTTGGATTTTGGATTGTTGATTCAGGTGCTTCGGATCACATGACACCCAATCCCAAACTATTTTGCACCTTTACTGCTTATTTTGAGTCCCACACTTGTAAAAATTGCAAATGGATCTTTGACTCCCGTGGTTGGATTTGGTCGCATTCATATTTCAAAAGATATTATCCTTCATTCTGTTTCGCTGGTGCCTTACTTATCTTGTAACCTCATTTCTATCAATAGGTTCACACATGATAATAAATGTGTTGCTAAATTTGTGCCAGTATCATGTCAATTTCAGGACCTACTATTGGGGAGGATGATTGGCGGTGCTAGTATTCACAATGGTCTATATTATCTTCAGGAGGCGCCGTCTGAAGGTCTTCCTATTGCAGTGTCTCATATTGCGTCTACTTCTGTTTCTAGGTATAGGGAAATAAAGTTATGGCATCACCGATTGGGCCATCCCAGTTTTGTGTATTTAAAACAATTGTTTCCTTCGTTATTCAATAATAAACATCTTGGTTCATTTGATTGTGATATTGTCCTCTGGCTAAGCATGACGTTCTTCGATTCTTGCCAAAACCATCACACCTACCGCACCATTTACACTGATGCATTGTGATATTTTGGCCCCTCCACAGTCTCTACACACAAAAAAAAAAAATGGTTTCTGACCTTCATTGATCATCACACAAGGGTTATCTGGGTTTACCTTCTTAACAACAAATCTATGTACCACCTTCAAGATTTTCCACAAAATGATCCAAACACAATTCCATTCAAATATTCAACTCTCCGCACAGATAATTGTAAAGAATACTTCAATACCATCCAAGGGGACTATTTCTTGACTCATGGGATCATTCATCAAAGTACATGTGTCAACACTCCGCACAAAATGGGTTTTCCAAAAGAAAATAGCGTCATCTTTTAGAGGTTTCCAGAGCCCTAATCTTCACGATGAATGTCGCCAAGTTTTTTGGGAGGACATTGTCCTTACAGCTGCATACCTTATAAATCGCTTACCAAGCCGACCTATCAATTTTGAGATCTATCTCAAACACACAAGCTCCCAATCAGAACATTTGCTTGCACAGCCTTGTCCGTGTTCATAATCATAACCGAAGTAAACTGGATCCACGAGCCATTAAAATGATCTTTCTCGGGTACTCACCTACCTAGAAGGGTTATCGGTGATATTGCCCAAGAACCGGAAAAAAAAAATTATTTACGGATGTTAGCCTCTTTGAAAACACTGATTTCTACCCATCCACTTCACTTCAGAGGGAGAGTGTGAATGAAGCTTGTTGAATAATCCACCTCTTCCCACACCTGATCCTATACATCTAATTTTTCCCACTGAAAAGCCAGTTGATCCACATACCTCAGAGTTGATAGCAAGGAGAGAATCAACACCACTGCGAGACTTGAAAATCTACGCAAGACGGAAGCCTCAAGATAAAAAGACCCATGCAAATCCTAACCTAGTCAAGAAGAAGAACCGAAAGTGGATCTTCAGTCAGGTACTACTCCCGATTTAAATATACCTATAGCTGTCAGAAAAAAGGACTTGTACCCAACATCCTATCTCAAAATTTGTCTCTTACTCAAATTTATCATCATCATTTTATGCATTCACCACGAGTTTGTCTAGACTCTAGCATACAGATCCCCAAAACTGTTCAAGATGCGCTTATTGTCCCTGAATGGAAAACAGTAATTCTTGAGGAAATGCGGGAACTCAATAAAAATAATACATGGAGTATGGTGAAACTACCACAAGCAGTGTTCTAAATGGCAGTCGGGGCGGTGCCTAGGCGGTGGCGGCCCTCGACCGCACCGCCTATGCATGAGGCGGGTGTTTTAGGCGGCCCAAGCTATACGGCGTTGGGGAGGCGGGTTGAGGCGGCGAACAGGCGAGCGAGGCGGGCAGTCAAGATTTTTAAGTTGTAGTTAACAATTTAAAAAACCTAGTCAACAATTTTAGAAACTTAGTCAACAATTTTAAAAACTTAGTCAAAGTCAACTAATTTTAAATATCAAAACCCTAGCACACCTCACTTTCTTCATTTTATTTTTGGTTTTCACTCTCAACTCTCACCCACCACACACAATCTGCCGCCCGCTGCCCGCCGCCGCCTAAGAAGAGGAATAGGCTTGAGACATCAAGATTGAATGATATTGTATATGTCAAATTCAATGCCAATCTTAAGAAGAAGAAGAGTAAAAGAGAAATGGATGGAGTTTGCTTCTATCCTCTCAAACCAGTGAAGCTCAAGGTTTGCTTGTTGATGATGGTGATGAAGATGAGGTCAAGTCGGGTTCAGGACTTAGTTGGAGAATGGTAGCGGAGGCCTCGGGAGCGGATGAAGTGGTACATCCAAGGAGGAGTGCAAGGAACATCCCCATTAGAGAACTTGACAAAGATTTAGATGCATCGGAGAAGCAAAATGAAGAAGATGTTGATTTTGAGTCCGATGATGAGAGGATCATGGATGTAGTAGATTGTGCATATGTAGATGATTTGGAAGAATAGTTATGTTTATTTTATTACTTGTTCTAATGATGGATAATTGATTGAAACTTTGAAATTTAAACTTAGTTTTTTGGTAAAAGTAATTATATTACTTTGTTAGCATAATAGCATTAATATGATGATGAATCTTTATTAATTGCACATTATCTAGATGATATTATATTATATGAAGCTTCTTTGTGCTTAAACATTATTTAATTGCACATTTTACATTAAAAAATGATGTCTATTTGTGATTATATTGCATGATTATCAATAAAAAATTACTTTAAAAAATTCAACCTAGGCGGCCAAGGCGGTAGGCGGTCACCGACCACCCCACCACCGCCTCCCGTCATTTACAACCTTGACCACAAGGAAAAAACATTGTGGGAGCAAATGGATATTCATTGTAAAATATAAGGTTGATGGTTCAATTGACAGATACAAGGCTCGTTTTGTAGCCAAGGGCTTTACTCAAACTCGTGGCATTGACTAGACTTAAACATTTGCTCATGTTGCTAAAGCTAACACTATCCGAATTCTTCTATCACTAGGAGCAAATCTTGATTGGCCATTACATCAACTTGATATAAAGAATGTCTTTATAAATTGTGAACATAAAGAGGAAGTGTATATGTATCAATCTCAAGGATTTGAAGAACAATTGGAGAATCAAATTGTATCCATGCTTCATGAGTCTCTGTATGGGCTAAAAAATCCCATCGTGCGTGGTTTGGCAGATTTTCCAAGGTACTAAAAACATGTGGATACTTTCAGAGACAAGCAGATAATAATGTCTTCATCAAACACTCTTGAGAACAAAATCATGATTCTCATAGTGTATGTATAGACATTATTGTTACTGGTGATGACAATAGAGAAATGGAGAATATAAAATTGATGATGCCAAGAGAATTTGAGGTTAAAGATATTGGACCACTGAAATATTTCTTGGGAATGGAAATTTCCAGAAGCAAGGAAATGATATTTCTTTCTCAACGAAAATACACGTTGGATATCTTGGATGAGAGAGGAATGCTAGGATGCAAACCCAGCAATACACCCATCGAGCTAGGAAACGAAGGGAAAATGCTTGAAGGCAAAATTGTGAACAAGGAACAGTATCGGTAACTTGTGGGAAAACACATTTATCACTCACACACACGCCCAAATATCGCATTTGCAGTCAGCCTAGTAAGCCAATACATGCATTCATCATGTCAAGGCCGCCTCGATGATGCATACAAAATTTTGACATACTTGAAGAAAACTCCAGGAAAAAGCTTATTATTTGCCAAACATGATAATCGACAAGTATACACATTCACAGATGCAAATTGGGTTGGATCTATGTCTGATAGGAAGTCTACATCTAGGTATTAGTGTATTACGGTCGTGTGGGGAAATTTGGTTACTTGGCGAGGCAAAAAAAATGTGGTTGCACGAAGCAGTACTGGGGTAGAATACAGAGCAGTGGCAAATGGAGTTTGTGAACTAATTTGGATAAGGAAAATCATGAGAGAGTTGAACCCCAAGGTTGAAGACTCTATGAAAGTGTTGACAAGTCAACTATCAGTATTGTGCACAACCCTCTCCATCATGAAAGGACAAAACATGTTGAAATTTATCGTCATTTCATCAAGGACAAGATAGAAGAGGGCATTCTCAGTGTCGAACATGTTCCTTCCTCACATCAATTGGTTGACTTGCTTACCAGAGGACTATCAGAACAAACTCATGAATTCTTGGTTAGCAAGCTTGGACTCATCAACATCTACTGCCACGCTTGAGAGGGAGTGTAGAATAAGATAAGTTTAGATAATAAGATAAAGTGATTTAAATTTGTATTTGTAAATTAGTAGGATAAGTTGCTATATCGCTTTATCTATAGGATACAATTCGTACCTATAAAATGATGCATATCCCCATTGAAGTAATACAACATTGATTCATTCATCGATTTACAGCTTGCAAATAAAACCTTTCCCTTAGAGTGATATCTGAATCCTTACCTTGCAATTCTCATATTCAACCGCCATTTTCTCAGTATCGGTAACAAAATAAGGGGAGATGTAGCCACGATCGAACTGCATTCCTTCAACAACATAAAGACTGTTTTCCGCACTTTTCCCTTCTTCAAGGGTAACGACCCCCTTCCTACCAACTTTGCTTAAAGCCTCGGCTATCATATTCCCTACTTCAGGGTTGTTCCCTGCACTGACTGCAGCTACATCTGCCAATTCACTATCTTCCACCTGTAATAATTTGTTTTATTAGTAAATTAAGCTTCATGTTCAAAAATAAAGCTACCACCAACTGTATAAAACTGCAAGTAAAAGAAATTTTCAGTAACATGTTTCACCTAGAAACAAGAAAACAGACAAGCATACCTCTTTCGACATAGATTTCAGCTCAGACACCAAAGCCTTGGTTGTCTTTTCAATTCCTCTAGTGATGAGGACTGGGTTTGCACCAGCTACTACCACCTGCAAACAGGTTTAATTATTGGCAGAAATTAGTAAGTTTCATCATTAAAATCATAATAAATCTAGGTGACTTTGCAACATAAATAATGACCAACCATACCTTAACACCTTCAGTGATAAGACCTTGTGCAAGAACAACAGATGTAGTTGTCCCATCTCCAGCCAAGTCATTAGTCTTTGCAGCTGCTTGCCTCACCAATTTTGCACCAATGTTTTCCACTGGATCCTCCAACTCAACCTAAACAGGTAAAAAGAACTTTTATATAAATTGAACCTCATGTGACAAGAGTTGAAAGATTTTTCCCTTAACATAAAAATAATAATATTAAAATAAGTTGAAGATCTTTTGAAACAGATTCACCAATAGTTTCACATATATCGTCAGGGCACATCATTAACTGCAACTC
Organism: Primulina tabacum; assembly: GCF_025594145.1. Lineage (NCBI taxonomy): Eukaryota > Viridiplantae > Streptophyta > Magnoliopsida > Lamiales > Gesneriaceae > Primulina > Primulina tabacum. Next base: position 44,477,994 of record NC_134552.1, on the reverse strand, counting down.
CTCGTACTTATAACCCCCCAACAACTACAGCGAAACTGAAAATAAAAATAGTTGTGATTCAGTTACCTCTTTGGCTACAGTGACGCCGTCATTGACAATTTTCGGAGCACCATACTTGCTCTCTAGAACCACATTTCTGCCTTTAGGACCAAGTGTCACACCAACTAGATCTGCAAGTTTGTTCACACCAGTCTGACAACAATAGAATTGCACATTAATCAACTTCATGAAAAAAAATCTTCAACTCAATACAGAACACAAAATATTCGATCACATACCTGCAGTTTCTTGATAGCTGAACCATCCTTGTTGAAATACAAATCTTTTGCAGCTGCTGTTATTTGAGGAGATCGTTCTCTCCAAAAGAGGACAATGCTCTTTCCCCTCCCAAGTGTGCTGGCAGAAATAGAAGCAAGTGATGACAACTTATTTGATGAAACTGCAAGTTTTTCATCCATCATCTGGCCGCCAGGAGCAGCTAAGGAACCAACTGAAGACATGCCCACGAAAGAAGATGCCATTTTTACTCCAAAAACCTGACGAGTAAAGCACATAAATTAGAATCAACATGCATATCAAAATCACTAGATCTCTTTGGAAATAAAGCACGAGAAACAACTTTACAAAGAACAATTTTTGACTGAGTATAGAGATATTCAGTGAACGAAGACTAGCAAAGGACCAGAACGCAAAATTCTAAATAGTGTTCTATTCCAGAAATTCCGACCAAAAATAAGCTCACTTAAAGCACTTCGTGGAGTATAAACTACAAGGCCTCTTTAGTTTGAACCCGAAGATACCATTAATTCTGGTGTTAGAAAAAAGAAAGAAAGAAACCCAAGTCATAAAAATACTTTTTAGCTCACTCAACTTTTCGTGTATAACTAAAAGGTAAACCGCAGAACCTACTGGGTTTTGAGCAATTGATGTCTGGGCTCAAAGAGTTTAAAAAGAACACAGAGTTAATAACGCAACAGCAGCTTTTTCAAAATCGCTGAGGCTTGTGAATGAAAAGAACAAGTTTGAACAAAATGAAAACTCATTCATCCAAAGAAAGACAGAATTTGGCCATTTGCATCAACTGAACATAATAATGGTGTATGTAACAGAAAATAAAAGGGTATATATCAAAATGCATCCATAAAAAGTGCAGGTAGCTTTGATGTATGAAGAAAATGTTGAAGATTAACATGATAAAGCGGCTCACCGGAAGATGGATGAAAGCGGCAGGGTTTTAGGTTCGGATGAGAAGCATAAGACGAGGGTTTTCTGTGTATATTTATATTTATTTTTATTTATACAAAGCAAACGTGCGTATATATATAATATTTTATTAACATAAAAGCTACTTGAAAACAAGTCATAGATGCATATGTCAAATAAATATTCAATTCGATTCGATTTATTAAAAATATTATTTTTTATGTAAAAAAATTATTTTTCATTTTAAATATATATTGAATTGACATATTTTGTAAAATAGATTTGTTATGTTCATTTATTAATTATTAATTTTTCTCACTTTGGTTTGATGAGTGATAGTATAGTCTCCATATTATATGTGTATGATACTACTTTCGTCTTAATTATATTTGTTATCTCAAATATATAGACTAACTTATATATTTAGTTGTATTTTTTCATGGTTTTAATAATATACTCTTGTTGCATTAGCTTTGAAAAATAACAAATCATTTTTCTGAATGAATTAAATAAGGATAAAATAAGAAGTTTGTATTAAATTTGTTTTCCATTTATTTTCTTAATTCATGTGGAAAACAAACAAATCTAAATATTTAGGACAAAAAGAGTATACATTTCCATATGGTGGCAGTTTTTTGACAAAAATTAAAATGAAAGTTAGTAAAATTTTAAATTAATTGTACCAAAGTTGACTAATAAAGGGGTTTAACTTTGATAAATTATATAGATGCGTAAATATAATATATGTTGACATCGAATTAGAGATTAGAAGGAGTTGAAAAACCTCTTTTAAAATTTTCTAAACTTTGAATTGTGCTTAACAATTTTTAGGTTTGTTAAAAAAATATTCTTGAACGACTATTTTTGGTAGATCAATGAAAAATGAATAAGTGCGGAAATGCTCTGGCTTGAATAGTGATTAACTATATAATGCACTTGACAATTAACAAGAAACGGCTTGAAAATAAAAGTGTAATGAATTGAGACAAATATTTTTATAGATGTTTGGAGATAAAAACTCATGTGTTACCGTTCTTTGTTGCGTGTTTTCTTGATTGCTCGCAAGCGCACGACGTCAAGTTATAGTAAAATGTATTTTTGAATACAAGTGTCGATCCCACGAGAAATGTGTATATAAATGTATATTAGTACTTGTGATTAAAATAGTCTCGACTTTATTTAGAATAATCAATTAAAAGATTTGTTTGCAAGAATAACTAAATTGAAAATGGATTTAAACGCAACAACAATTTATAGCAATTAACAATGGAATAAAAGATCTAGAGGTCCGATTTCACGCAACTGTCCACCATGTGTAATTTCTTGTAGCTATGTTATAAAAATCATTCTTATTCATTAGCCAAGAATCCTATAATTTTCTACTCCCTCTCCCGAGTGTTAAGTAGACTGTAATTATCTAAAAATGGATTGCAACGTTCCCATCAATAATCTACAAATAAATAACACATCAAACACTAGATTCTCTATGAGCTTCAATAGTATTATAGACCCTCCCGAACTCTATAAATACCACTGATGTATTTTTCCATTTCTTGTTTATAATTTCCTCTTCCGAGTGATAAATTGTAAACATATAAATCATTCAAATTATGGCCAATAAATTGAAAGCATTAAGATTAGAACAATACAAATGAACAATATGAAGAACTTAAATAACTTAGTTCATAGATTCTAACACATGGTTTTTTAGTTTTGTTCCATCTTTTCTCTAGAAATAAAAATTAGTTCATAATAACACAAGCAAAACAACAAAACATGGTTTTAAAACAAGACATATCAACTGAAAAATAAAATAAAGAAGAACTTAGAACAAGAGTTTGAAGTGCTGATTCTGTCCCCGGAGTTGTGCAGAAGAGTTCCCAAGAACTTGATGAACTTGGATCTTCAATCCTCTAGCAGCCACCTCTACATCTTCCTTGGCTCCCAATACCCTAGATGGTAAGTAAATGATGTCTTTTTATAGTCCAGACAAGCCTTAATTCGCAGCACACCAAAAAATTAGACTTTCATGCGCAGCACACAAAAAATACAGATTTTCCGGATTCTATCTTGCAAGGAGCGCGGGTGCGGTCAAGAGGACACCGCGGGTGCGGTGTTGGTTCTGGTGTGCGCGCGCAGGTGCGGTGTTGATTTTAGCGCAGGTGCAGTGTAAAGATGAAAGTGGGTGCGATATGGCCTCTGTATTTTTTTATCTTTTGCACTTTCCAATTCAACATTTTAATACTCCAAACTCTCATTCTAAGCTTCCAAACTACAACAACAAAAACAATAACAAATCACATAAAACCTGTTCAAGAATCATAAAATTTCAAGTTAAAAACAAGTAATAAAAATGCAATAAATTGCACTTATCAAACTCCCCCAAACTTAGGATTTTGCTAGTCCCGAGCAAAACAAAACAACACAAACAAACAAGTCATGAAATACTTTAAAGAACTTGGCCTCGAGATAATTTAATTAACTCTTCATGCATTCATTATTCAATATATGACAAGTCAAAACAATCCAATCGATTTTTTATTCGGATATAATCATGAAATCGGTTAATTTTCTAAACTTCTAATCTCTTCAACTCATGTTTCAAAACATTCTCAATTGATTCAATTTTTACAAACACAATCAAGATGTCTTTTTCGGTAAAAATTGGGTTCAAAGCAATATTCATTCAAGAAAGGAGTACCCAATAAATTTTAATGCAATGAGGTGTGTGTAAAGTTGATCAAGATTCGTACTCAATGTAAATGTTTATCGATTGTCCATAGGCTTGATCCTCCCAATCCCTCTCCACTAGTATATTGGACAACTATGACTTGCTCAATAGGATTTGCAATGCTTGTAATGTTAGGCCTTGGCTCATGGCTACAAATGAAGATTTGGAATTCAAATAAGGGAGTAAGTTGAATTTTTATCTCTTTTGCAAACTTCACTTTTTTCTTTTATCTCCATTTTTTATTCATTTCATCTCTTTTGAACTTTTCTTTTGTAGGAGAATTTCAAAATATATATATATATATATATATATATATATATATATATATATATATATATTAATCCTTTGAATTCTTACTCCCTTGATAAGGTAGGAAATTAATGTTTAAGATATTCAACAGGGTGGTAAATGTGGGATATTTGAAAAGATATCGAATGGGGGTCTTTTACACATATTTACGTGTGCCATTCAAATTCATATAAGCTCAAAGAGGTGACAAATGATAAATTATTTTTATTTGGTGGCTTGAAAGGCTCAATCGATCAAAAAAAAATCACCTAAATCATTTCTAAATCATAAGTTGTCCGTATTTCGCCTCGACTGTTGTTTGGATAGTTCTAGACAAAATCTCAATTCACCAACACAGAGTAGAATCTAATCATCGTGAAAAATAGTGTCTCAATGCATCAACCAAATACATATATATTCAAAAGAAAAGTGCTTGGCTTCCAAGAAATTTCAAGAACACAATTCTTTTCTCATATAGGCTCAAGAAGGCTTCAAATGAACATTTGTGAACAATATAAATAGGCCCAAATAAAATCAAAGATTGCCTCAATCATATATGTGTTTGCAAAAATTTATTTCAATGTCAAATGAAAGTCACAGAGTTGTTTAGAATTTATAAGTCTCAAACTTACCAAATCTCATGATTGTTATCTAAATTTTTCCAATTGATTGATGAACATGAATGAAATACATGAACTTTTCACAAAATTTTTTTTCATCATTGGCCATTTCAAAAATTTTCATGACTATGACACTACAAACACACAAGCAAATAACTCAAAAGTAAATAAAACACTCAAATAAAACTAAATGACATTATAAACACACAAGCAAATATAAATAACATCTCCTCCAAACTTAAATATGTGCATCGCCCTCGATGTAAATGATCGTGAAAGTTAGGGAATACACATACCTCGGGCAATGACCGTCAGTGGTCATCGCCATCCTCATCATCTGCTCCTTCTTGTGGTGGGTGGTGCTCCGGCGGATCATATGCGGGCGGCCATTGCGGAGGTTGTGGAAATGGATTACCAGATGTGGAAGCTGATGGAAATTTTTGCGCCAAGACAGACGTGAAATCCATCATATAATCCATGAATGTATCGGTCCTAAACCGAAACTCGTCCATGTCTTGGCGTTGTTGGCGCATCTCTTCTTCCAAATGAGTTAATCTATCTCGCACATTTCTTGGTTGCGGTTGTGTTCGTTGTTGTTGGGCCTGAGCATGGACACGTCTTTCAGCAGATCTTCTGTTGAATTCTCTCTGAGCTTCACGTGTATCTTGTTGATCAGATGTCAGTGACCTATGTGGTTAAATTACCACAATGGCATTTTTTGGTTTCAACAATTTTTCATTTGCTGCCCAAGTCACTCCCGCATAATGGCATAGGTCTGTGATAAGGGAAGGGTGGATGAGTCCACTAGGAGAGTTACCTTTTGCATAATCTAGCATTGAGTTCTGAAGCAATTGACCTAAATCAATCGTCTTTCCCGTTAAGATACAAAAAGTCAGGATTGCCCTTTCCTTGATGACGGTAGTAGTATGGTCACTAGGCTTAATCCTAGCCGAAATGAAGGAATACCAATCTTTGGCAACATTTTTCAGATCAGATTTAGCTAGGCTTAAATGCACATTGTCTCTCATTCGCCATTCCGCTCCCTCAATACAAATAGTCTGAAGAATATTATTATAATCAACTTCCTCGGTCCGATATTCTTCATATTCATCATGCATGACTGGAGGGATACCATACATCGTGTTGATGGTATGAGAATCAAAAGCTACTATCTTTCCTCGCACCAAAACTTTCAATTGATCATACTTAACCTTAAGGTTAGCATAAAATTCTCATACCAACGAAATGGCCGCATCCTGTGGTGGCTTGCCAAACTCCTCCCAATGCCTAGCAGTAAGCATTAATCCGATTTCGGTTCGTAGGAAGCTCAGATCAAATCCCCTCTCTTTCACAATGCTCTTGTTCAGAATTTTAGCATAATTTTCCTCCGCATTTTCGTCCCAGAACTTGTGTGCAACATAATTTGCAAACGAGGATGCACCCTTTGATTGTTTTTTTTCTTGGAGGCATTTTGTCGAACACTTTCAACGCACCAACTTCCCCTTCAATCCAATTCACTAACTTGATGATTTTTTCACTCCCCCAAACTTATTAATCACAATAACTACAACTCAACAATATACACACCAATCCAATCAACAATGTCAAGAACACACTCCTCTAAAATTTAATATTTCTTTCATATATAATAGCACTAATAATTTTGAATTTCAAAGCCAATGTAGTATGGATTTGCTCACCTTGAGTGTTGAAATTTGTCTTGGAAGAACAAAATCAAAGCTCCAATCAATCCTTGGTGTACAAATTTCGATCCCCCTTTTCACACCCTAGGTTGAGTGTTGAAATTGTGGAATGAAGATGGATATTGGATGAAATGAATTGAAGGCATGTATGTGTGGAGTGGGAAATGTGTTTTTGGAAGAAAAAAATCGAGTGTTGAATGATTTCTTGAGAGAATATTGTGAAATGAAGGAAAAATGTACTCGGTTATGTCCAATGTTCGCGTGTTTCAGAATTTAAGACCATCGACCGCAGGTGCGGTGCTAAGCTTACCGCGGGTGCGGTGAGTGTTCTGGAAATCTATCGCGGGTGCATTACAAAATAGGCCGCGGGTGCGTTTCACCTACTGGAAATTTTCATTCTTCATCAAGCAAACACCGCAGGGGCGCTGTGAAATGACCGCGGGTGCGGTTTGGTCTCTGTAAAACTAACGCCGGTGCGCTCAATAACGGACCGCGAGTGCACTCTTTGAAATTGTTTTCTCCTCTAATTGTTAGTCCTGAAAAACACAATTGATATTCGTAAGATTTGGGGGGAATACAAGTACACACTAAACTAAAAAATACACAATCAAACAATAAAAATACAAGAATAAAAGTAAAACCGAAAACGGAATGCAATAAAGAAACAAAAATTTGGGTTGCCTCCCGAAAAGCGCTTGGTTTAACATCGTCAGCCCGACGGCCACCAGTCTACATCAAGTTGATCCGCCCAAAGAAATGTTTTCAAGATTCCGTACTTCAGTCCCATAATAATGCTTGATCCGTTGTCCATTTACTTTAAACGTTCTTCCGTCATTGTACTTTAGCTCAATGGCTCCATATGGTTGGACTGATTCTATTATAAATGGCCCCGACCATCTTGATTTTAGCTTACCAGGAAATAATTTGAGGCGTGAATTGAACAACAGTGCTCGTTGTCTGGGCTCGAAATTTCTATGCAAGATATGGTTGTCGTGCCACTTCTTGGTCTTCTCCTTGTAGATCTTTGCGTTCTCATAAGCCTCATTTCTTAACTCCTCCATCTCATTCAATTGCAATAGCCGCTGCTCACCAGATGCTTCCATGTCAAAGTTGAGCTTTTTCACGGCCCAAAAAGCTTTGTGTTCCAATTCCAGTGGTAAGTGACAGGCCTTACCAAAGACCAACCTATAGGGTGAGATTCCAATAGGTGTCTTGTATGCCGTTCTGTATGTCCATAAGGCATCATCTAGCTTTAGTGCCCAATCCTTCCCGTTTGTCTTCACCATTTTCTCCAATATCTGCTTAATCTCCCGGTTGGATACTTCGGCCTGTCCATTTGCTTGTGGGTGGTATGCCAGGGTCACCTTATGCTTCACATCATATTTAGCCAAAAGTGAGTTAAAGATTTTGTTACAAAAATGTGTACCTTCATCACTAATTATGGCTCTTGGTATCCCAAATCTTGTGAAGATGTTCCTGTGAACAAACTTAGCAACCACTCGAGCATCATTAGTATTGGTGGCAACTGCTTCTACCCATTTTGACACATAATCCACAGCAAGCAAAATATAAGATTGACCAAAAGAAGATGAGAATGGTCCCATGAAATCAATACTCCATACATCAAAAAGTTCAACTTCCAAAATATTGGTCAATGGGAACTCATAACGTCTAGAAATATTGCCAACCCTTTGGCATCTATCACATGAATTGGCTAAGGTATAACTATCTTTGAACAAAGTAGGCCAATAAAAACCAGATTGTAATATCTTTGCTGCTGTTCTCGATGCTCCAAAGTGACCGCCATATGGTGAAGAGTGGCATTGTTCAAGAATAACTTTCGCTTCTTCCTCCGCTACGCATCTTCTAATCATCTGATCAGCACATCTCTTGAAGACGTATGGATCATCCCATAGGTAAAACTTTGCATCGTGAAAGAACTTCGTCTTTTGGTGATAACTCAAATCTGGAGGGAGAGTACCACAAGACAAGAAATTAGTTATATCAGCAAACCAATGGAGTATAGCATTTACCTCAAACAGCTGTTTATCTGGGAATGCTTCTTTTATAGTTCCTTCATCTATTTTATCTTCAAGTTCGAGCCATGACAAGTGGTCAGCCACTTGATTTTCACACCCCTTCATATCCTTCACTTCAAAATCAAACTCTTTGAGCAATAAAATCCACCTTATCAAGCGTGGTTTTGCATCCTTCTTGGCAAATAGGTATCGAATAGCTGCATGGTCAGTGAAAACAATTACCTTTGTGCCGACCAAGTAGGGTCTAAACTTGTCAAATGCAAACACTACTGCAAGCATCTCCTTTTCAGTAGTTGTGTAATTTTGCTGTGCAGCATCCATGGTTCGACTTGCATAGTAGATTGATCTAAAAAATTTATCACGCCTTTGGCCCAACACCACACCTACTGCATAATCACTAGCATCACACATGAACTCGAAGGGCTCCTTCCAATCTGGTACTATCATGATTGGTGCTGTCACCAATGTCTTCTTGATCTTCTCAAATGCCTGCAGACAATCATCATCAAAAATAAAAGTGGATTCTTTTTCAAGCAAATTACACAAAGGTTTAGTAATCTTAGAAAAATATTTGATAAATCTACGATAAAACCCGGCGTGTCCTAAGAAACTCCTTATCCCTTTGATGTTCTTCGGTGATTGAAGCTTTTCAATTGCAACTACTTTGGCTCTGTCTACCTCTAATCCCTTTGAAGACACTTTATGTCCAAGAACAATACCCTCTTGGACCATAAAATGACACTTCTCCCAATTAAGAACTAAGTTCTTTTCTTGACATCTCTGCAAAACGAGGGAAATGTTATGTAAACAGTGATCAAATGAAGAGCCAAATACCGAGAAATCATCCATGAAGACTTCCATGATGTCTTCCACCATGTCTGCAAATATGACCATCATACATCTCTGAAAAGTAGCAAGTGCATTGCATATCCCAAAAGGCATCCTCCTAAAAGCAAACGTTCCATAGGGGCACGTGAATGTTGTCTTCTCTTGATCCTCTGGTTTTATAGCAATCTGGTTATAACCTGAATAACCATCTAAAAAACAGTAGTGACAATAACTAGTAAGTCTATCAAGCATTTGATCAATAAAGGTAATGAAAAATGATCTTTACGTGTGGCATTGTTCAACTTCCTATAATCAATACATACTCGCCATCTAGTCACAGTACGAGTAGATATTAATTCATCATAGTCATTCCACCCTTTTTAGGCACTACTTGCACAGGAGACACCCAAATGCTGTCAAAAATAGCATATATAACTCCGGCATTTAACAATTTCAACACTTCATTTTTTACTACCTCTTTCATGCTGGATTTAACCTTCTCTGATGATCCACATAAGGAGCGTATGACTCTTCCATTAAAATCCTATGCATGCATATGGTGGGACTAATCCCCTTGATATCAGAAATCGACCACCCAAATGCAGTTTTAAATTTCCTCAATACTCTCAACAATTTCTCTTTTTCATCTGAAGTAAGAGAGGAAGAGATAATTACAGGATATGTCGACTTCTCACCCAAGAAAGCATAGCAAAGATGGCTTGGCAATTCCTTCAAAACAGGGGATGAATGTATTATCTCTGAACATTTTTCTTCTTCCAACTTCTCCTGTGCGGCTTCCTTCACCTTTGGCAACTCTTCAAGAGCTAAAAGTTGCTCTCTCAATTCCCAATCATCATCATCAACTCTACTGACAGTACTAGAAAGGCATCTTTCTAATGGTCTTCTACTGTATGACATATACCAATCTCAGCAACACAATAGTCAATTATATCAATACTTTTACAGGTACTTACCTCGTCGTTACCTTTAATAGCCTTATAGATGTTGAATATCACAGCTTCCCCACCAACTCTCAAGGTGAGTTCTCCTTTGTGTACATCTATCAATGCTTTTCCAGTGGCTAAGAAGGGTCGCCTAAAAATCAATGGAGCATCTTGATCTTCCTCCATATCAAGTATTACAAAATCAGCAGGGAAGATAAACTTGTCAACTTTTACCAAAACATCTTCAACAATTCCACGAGGATAGGTGAGTGACCTATCTGCGAGTTGCAAAGTTATAGTGGTTGGTTTTACCTCCCCAACCTCCAAGTCCCTATAAACAGAAAATGGCATAAGATTAATACTCGCTCCAAGATCACATAAAGCTTTATTAACTTGACTACTACCAATAATACAAGGAATAGTAAAACTCCCTGGATCTTTTAGTTTTTGTGGTAACTTCTTTTGGAGAATGGCGCTGCACTCTTTGGTCAACTTCACTGTCTCGAACTCTTGCAACTTCCTCGTCTTTGACATCACATCTTTGATGAATTTTGCATAGTTTGGCATTTGCTCTAAAGCATCAGCAAATGGAATGTTGATGTGAATCTTCTTGAAAATCTCCAAAAATTTTGCAAATTGATCATCAATAATCTTCTTCCTAAATCTCAGTGGGTATGGAAGAGTTGGTTTCAGTATAGGAATCCGTTCAATTTCAGTTTCACTCCGAGACTCCTCAACCTTTTTCTCATTTCCATTTTCACATTCATCTTCTTCAACTCTCTTCTCATTTTCCTCATTCTCTTTGGATTTTTTAACCTCAAGTTCTCTTCCACTTCTCAAAGTTACAGCTTTGCATTGCTCCTTTGGATTCACTTCAGTATTACTTGGGAATTGACATCTATTTTGATCTCTCAATGCATTAGCCAACTGTCCAATCTGTGTCTCCAATGATTTCATTGTGGCACCCATATTTCCCATGTGAGTTTCCATGCCATCAAGACGAGATTCAGTCCTAGCCATCCTTTTACTAGATTCAGCTACAAATGTCCCAACTAGATCCTCAAGTGAAGGCTTTCCTTCCCCCTTCGATGTATTGAACCCCGGTGGAGGATTCAACACATTCTTATTATTAGCATATGAAAAATTCTCATGATTTCTCAAACCAGGATGATAAGTGTTAGGGGGAGGGTTACCTCGATATCCTCCGTATCAACCAAAATTCCTATTGTTGATATAATGCGCCTCATCAGGAATATGTGATTCTTCAATAACAACCGATGCATTTTCAACCTCTGGTGTACTAGCTTTATTCATAGCTGCGATTTGAGTTGTTAAAGCTGAAACTTGTGCGGTCAGTGATGTAATAGGATCTACGGCATAAATTCCAGCTGGTTTCTTTACTCCTAACCTCTTAGACGGCCACTGATAACTGTTAATGGTCATCTGTTCAAGCAAATCATATGCTTGATCAGGTGATTTGGCAAATAACGTGCCACCAGCTGCTGCATCCACAGTGCCTCTTGTTTGTCCATTCAAACCATTGTAAAACAATTCAATCTGTACCCAATCTTCAAAACCATGGTTTGGACACCTCCTCAACAACTCCTTATACCGTTCCCATGCCTCATATAATTGCTCAAAGTCAGTCTGCCTAAAAGTACTTATCTCGATCTTCAATTGTGCAGACTTCGCAGGTGGAAAATATTTAGCAAGGAACTTGGTTGCTAACTCCTGCCATGTAGTGATACTCCCCAAAGGAAGCGATTGGAGCCATCCTCTTGTTTGGTCCCTAAGAGAAAAAGGAAACAAGCACAATCGAATTATATCATCAGGAACACCATTTATCTTTACCGTGTCAGTGATTTCAAGGAATGTTCTGAGATGTAGATGAGGATCTGCAGTAGCGGCTCCCCCAAATTGGTTCTGTTGAACCATGTTTATCAAGGCGAGCTTGAGCTCAAAGTTGTTTGCATTAATAGTCCCTCGTGCTATGCCCGAATAATGAGCATTTAGTACCGGCCTAAAATGATCTCTGATGGGTATTGCAGGGGGTGGATTTTCGTTATCTCTGTTGCCAGCCATTGTTTGAATCGCTTCTCTTCTTGCCTTTCTTAATCTTCTTGTGGTTCTTTCGATCTCGGGATCAAAGATAAGCAAGTCAGGATTTTGCGATCTTCGCATGCACTGTCAAACAAAGATAAGAAACAAATCATGTTTAATGTAATACTATAAAAGCAGCTCTAAATTAAAATCTAGACTAATTTTTGTAACAATACAAATATAAATTTAAAATAAACATCCCGGCAACGGCGCCAAAAACTTGTTGCGTGTTTTCTTGATTGTTTGCAAGCGCACGACGTCAAGTTATAGTAAAATATATTTTTGAGTACAAGTGTCGATCCCACGAGAAATGTGTATATAAATGTATATTAGTACTTGTGATTAAAATAGTCTCGACTTTATTTAGAATAATCAATTAAAAGATTTGTTTTCAAGAATAACTAAATTGAAAATGGATTTAAACGTAACAACAATTTATAGCAATTAACAATGAAATAAAAGATCTAGAGGTCCGATTTCACGCAACTGTCCACCATGTGTAATTTTTTGTAGCTATGTTATAAAAATCCTTCTTATTCATTAGCAAAGAATCCTATAATTATCTACTCCCTCTCCCGAGTGTTAAGTAGACTGTAATTATCTAAAAATGGATTGCAACGTTCCCATCAACAATCTACAAATAAATAACACATCAAGCACTAGATTCTCTATGAGCTTCGATAGCATTATAGGCCCTCCCGAACTCTATAAATACCAATGATGTATTTTTCCATTTCTTATTTATAATTTTCTCTTCCGAGTGATAAACTGTAAACATATAAATAATTCAAATTATGGCCAATAAATTGAAAGTATTAAGATTAGAACAATACAAATGAACAATATGAAGAACTTAAATAACTTAGTTCATAGATTCTAACACATGGTTTTTTAGTTTTGTTCCATCTTTCCTCTAGAAATAAAATATAGTTCATAATAACACAAGCAAAACAACAAAACATGGTTTTAAAACAAGACATATCAACTGAAACATAAAAGAAAGAAGAACTTAGAACAAGAGTTAGAAGTGCTGATTCCGTCCCCAGAGTTGTGCAGAAGAGTTCCCAAGAACTTGATGAACTTGGATCTTCAATCCTCTAGCAGCCACCTCTACATCTTCCTTGGCTCCCAATACCCTAGATGGTAAGTAAATGATGTCTTTTTATAGTCCAGACAAGCCTTAATTCGCAGCACACCAAAAAATTAGACTTCCATGCGCAGCACACAAAAAATACAGATTTTCCGGATTCTGTCTTGCAAGGAGCGCGGGTACGGTCATGAGGACACCGCGGGTGCGGTGTTGATTCCGGTGCGCGCGCGCATGTGCGGTGTTGATTTTAGCGCAGGTGCGGTGTGACACCGCGGGTGCGGTGTAAAGATGAATGCGGGTGCGATATGGCCTCTGTATTTTTTTATCTTTTGCACTTTCCAATTCAACACTTTAATACTCCAAACTCTCATTCTAAGCTTCCAAACTACAACAACAAAAACAATAACAGATCACATAAAACCTGCTCAAGAATCATAAAATTCCAAGTTAAAAACAAGTAATAAAAATGCAATAAATTGCACTTATCATTCTTCCACTTAGGAATGTTTCTACAAAAAGACTTTAGTTTTACAACGTCGTGTAACAATCCACTTCATCTAGGACCTATCATTGTCTTAGCTGAAACTCTTAGTGATCTCTTTACAATATCGGGATATTTAAGAATCCTCATACAAAACAAAACAAAACAAAACAAAACAAAATAGCACGACAATCAGCTTGACGGCTTGAGTTGGTTGTATAGCACTTAATAATCTTTGAAGATTTGATATATTCTCATAAATATGTGTTAAATGGGAAGTTTGAGAATAAAACCTCGAGTAAGTTCGAAGTTCTTGAAAATATTGTCAGAATAGATGTCCTGCAATCCAACGGTTGGCTAGGGAATTTATTAACTCAAATACAATAAACAATCTTTATTTTAATATAATTTAATTTTTTATGGTTTCATTTTACTTTATCTGTATACCCATGTAATCAGCATAGATAAAGTCCTTCATTATACTTTAATACAAATGAATCGTAATTCGATCTTGAAACTCATTTGTAATCACTGTATATTCTAAATTCGTTCTTAGTCGATTCAGCCGCCTAAAATAAAGATAAAGGCCGCTTGAGCTTGAGACTATCAACTGTGATGTTGTATACCATGTTTCATAGTATGGGCATAGAGATGTCCAATCATACAGATGAGTAATCATACGATGATTGTACCAAACAACCCTCCCTCGGACTTTCCAAGTGGTTATCATTCATCGTGAGGAAAAATCTGTGGTTGTAATTGTACATGATTAGTCCCTATCCGGAACAACACTGAGGTTCTACATACTATAATTGTAATTTGACTCGCTTACTGACTCCGCGGGATCACAAGGAGGCGAGGTTGGATGCAATAGCGAAATGTGTAGGAGCTGGTGCATTGTAGTCGGGAATTCACCGCTCATCTATGGGTGTGGATATCCTATGTGATCTAACGAAATGATAGTGTGTGAAATCTCTAGCCAGAGTGTGGGATGTACATTAGGGAAAGAGTTCTCTAGTTGTACATGCGATGACACTATTAATATTTCATGATTGTATCACATTGCTATCGAATTAATATGCAACCCTCAATGAACCAATGGTTGCAGATTCGATCGAGATATATGAGATGAAGGGACTGTACTGTACGTTAATCATAACCGATTGGTTCTTGCAGGCGCTATTAGTGATACCTAGGGAATCATGGGGCGATGCTATTAGACATTTTTACCATGATCCAATGGATTTAATCATAAATTAATTTCTGACATTATCATGGCCAAATGTTGGTGCATGAAATGAGACAAATTAGGGTAATCCCGAATAAAGGAAATTGTCATGTATCACAAAGAGTTGTGAACCCACAGCTAACTGTATCCTTGAACCATTGAGGCTCATACAAGCACTGATTTACTTGTTCCCATTTAGATAATGAATTCAATAAATTGAATTTATAAGAAATAAGTTTGATATAATCAATCGATAAGCTTATAAATAAAATTTAAAAGCTTATAGAAATTTTGAGAGCTTAACTGCTAAAGACAGTCAAAGAGAGTGCACTGCCTTATTTAGACATTGATGATATCGAAATTAAAGTGTGCATCATAATAACAAATAAGTTGAAATTGTCACATCGATGATGTTGGATCGTCGATCGGGATTATGATGATATTAATGTAATGGGAGCATGGATCATGAGCATGTAAGAATATAAGCTCAACATGCTAATTTATTAAAGTTCAAATGGGTTTTAATAATTAAATTATATTTTAATTAAGTTAAAATATAGCACATTAAGTTTTTATAAAATATGATATTTGTAGAGCCCAAATTCAGTACACGTAAAAACCATGTATTTATTTAATTGTTAAATTATTTATTTAAGTTTAAAATGATTTTTAGCGATGCATGATCTATTTAATTTAATTATCTTACATTATTTATGTTTATGTGATGCACGTTAAATGTTTTCTTGAGTTTCATGTTTCAGGCGATTATTCGATGCGGGATCGAGGAAAAGAGACCGACGACGATTTTGGTAATTTTAAAATGTAGTATTCTATTTTAAAGTTAAGATGTGGTATTTTAAATGATTTATTAAGTTTTTAGCATTTTTTTAACCTAAGTTATTTAATTAGTGATTTTAAGATTTTAAAACTTTTGAAATTTAGCAAGTGTGCAATTTATTTTAAATTAAGGGATTTTATTAAGTTAAAAGAGAGTTAACATTTTTAATTGGTTGTTAATTATTAATTAAGCAATATTTAGTCCCTAATTAACACTAAACTCACACACACATACACGTTTTTAACACACAACACACACACACAATCACAATTCATATTTTTATTTTCTTTGAGAGCAAGAAAAAGCTAGAGTTTTTGTCTCTAGAGCAGCAACCCCTTCCTTTGATTTCTTCCAGCAAGCTTTCGTTGATTTCGTTGCAAGAAAATCGTTCCATGGTCGTCCCGGATCAACCCTCGCTTCCTTCCCGCTTCGGTATCGTCGTTTCTGTATTTCAAATCATCAAAAGGCATGTATATTCTGTTTTTCCTGCGTCGATGTAAGGCCTGAGATTTTATCATTTTAATCCGAGATTATTTAATTGATGAATTTTGGAATGTTGAGTCATATTCCATGGTTTTACAATTCCATAGGATTGAAATTGAATTAAAAGATTGAGCGGGGGCCGATTTGCAAATAGTGAAAAGTTGAGGGACTAAAGTGCAATTATTGGGTTTGAGGACACTTGTCTTGCCCTTGGACATGCATGTGATATATAAACTTGTAAATTGCAATTCACGAATTCAGAGCAACAACCGAGATTCCAGAGAAGATTTCCTCAAATTCTTGTGATCTTAGATTTGTGAGTTTGTTACCACCGTATATCAGGAATTGAATCCGGATACAGTTCTGTGATCCTCATATCGACAGCTACAACCCGACGTAATTTTTGTTGATTTCTGGTATCATTTGAAAATATGATGTTGTAAGAATTTAATATAATTCATATATGATGTTCTGGACATGTTAGACATCGTAGAATCGAAGTCAGATTGAAAAACAGACTGATTATGGGATTGTTATGAATTTCTGATTATATGGACTGAAAACCGGACTGATTTAGATTATTGATTGATTACAGATTGTATCAGATATGGGTTATGATTTGTAATTGATATTTGTTGATATGGTATTAACGGGATACTGAGATTGTGCCGTTATGCCGTTGATTTGAATTAGTTCAGATTAATCAGATTCAGTGTTGAATTGAGAATGGAATACTGATATTATTATTCTCGATATGTCGTTTCAGATTTACAGAGACAGTCTTGAATTCAGAACTGATATTGCTTCAGACCGAGACTACGAACAAAATGTATAAGTCAATGTGGTACTGGTTGATCGACTCAAGTAGGATATACTTGAGTTTCCCTAAATCACATACTTATTGTTGTTATATGCATTGATTTGATTTTATAGGCTGTTCTATGGATATATAGGAAGCATGTATTAGACGAATATTAGACGAGTGATCTTGTGGCAGAAGTGCCTGATAGTGGTGGGATCGCCACGGGCACATTACAAGATGTCACAAGATAGTGTATTGGCGATAGTGCCACAGTCTGTGACGGATAGGTCAAGACACTGGATGTTTGGTTATATCGACGTGGATAGAATCAGAGTTTATTCTATTACTGTTGGTCGATATAGGAATACCAACATCTGGAAACCGGGATCCCTAAACTAGGATTGAGTCTAGTCTGAGTTGTGGAGTCACGAGAATAATTGATAGTTTGATATTAATTATGTTTCAGACTTTGATGTATGTATCTGATATCTGTTTCATGCTTTATATTGATTATATGATTGCATGTTCATTGATTTATACTGGGATTATATTCTCACCGGAATTATCCGGCTGTTATCGTGTTTGTATGTGTGCATGACAACAGGTGAGACAGGATCAGGGTCGAGGAGATGACGAGAGATCATGATTAGAGTGGACACCACGGACTTTGATGTTTCTGTAGATAGGGTTTGAACACTTGATAGCTAGATGTTGAACCTTCGTCTGCATCGAATATATGCTGTACAGGACTTGTACCTTATGTTATACTGATATGTATACTAGTATGATTTCCATTACGTTCCCCATTTAAAATAAAAAAAAAATTAGACCCTATTTATTATAATTGTTTAAATGGTCCCAATGACGATTATGAACTTGATTAGCGTCCGGGTCCCCACAACAGGTGGTATCAGAGCGATAAATCCTTTAGACTGAGATAGAAGAAGCTAGTGAGCGGGGTAGATTGAGTTATCTTTCCTTGCTTTTGATATGCTAGCATGCGTTACTGCTTTAATACATGTTACTTGATTTATCTGAATCGATATGGTAATGTGTATTAATGAGTATGAATCAGCACCGATTCTGAACCAGCAGTAAGATGATCGGAGGAGGACTGAAATAGAATTATTGTTTGGGATTACTAATCTTTTTGATAATCAGATATGCCTCCAAAAAGAATACCAGAACAGGGTAGTACTTCAAATCCTCCGATGGATGTCACAGCAACTCCGATGGAAACACTTCTGATGAGATTTCAGTCGTTCCATCCACCGACTTTGAAGGGTACTGAGACTTCGGTAGATTGTGAGAGTTGGCTAGACGATATCGAGATGCTGTTTGAGTCCTTGGACTATACTGATGAGAGGAGAGTGAAACTAATTGGACACCAGTTGCACGATATTGCAAAGAACTGGTGGATTACCACGAAGAAGGCATTAGAACATCAAGGTACGACTATTATCTGGAAAGTGTTTAGAACTGAATTTTATCAGAGATTCTTTCCAGTGTCATACAGGAAGGACAAGGGGGCCGAGTTTTCTAATTTGAGACAGGGCCAGCTAAATATTGAGGAATATGTGGCCAAGTTCTCGACCTTGTTACGGTTTGCTCCACATGTGGCAGAAAATGATGAGGTCGTTGCTGATCAGTTTATTAATGGCCTAAATCCTGAAATCTTTACCTTGGTGAATACCGGGAGGCCAAACAATTTCACTGATGCCTTGAACCGAGCTAAGGGAGCCGAAGTAGGTCTGATGAGACAGAGAGGAGCTTCGTTTGTGCCTCCAGCACCGAGATCAGAACAACCACCTCCTCGATTCGAGAGTGGCGGTGGTAGTGGAAAGAAAGACTTCATGAAAGCTAGGGGAAAGCAGTTCAAGAAGTCTGGCAGCAGTTCTTCCAGTTCTAGTGGCTCGAGACAGAATGATCAGGGCCAGAGTTATACCGGACCCTATTGCAGCACCTGTGGAGGGAAGCATTCCACAGAGCAGTGCCGAGGAGTGTTTGACAGCTGTCATATTTGTAGACAGCAGGGACATTTTGCCCGAGTATGTCCACAGAGAGGTGCCCAGGGATCCCAGGCAGCAGAGTCATCTGGATCAGTGGCTCAGACAGGGAGACGACCATCTGGTGTTCATTCTTTCCAGCCAGCACCGCCTACTCAGTCACAGCAGAGGCCAGGAGGAAGCCAGATAGTGAGCCAGCCTCCGAGACAGCAGGCCAGAGTGTTCGCTTTGACTGAGGAGCAGGCACAAGATGCACCTGACGATGTTTTTGCAGGTAACTGTTTTATTTCTGGTTATCCTGCATATGTATTGATTGATATTGGTGCATCGCATACATTTATATCGGAGCGATTTGCATTGAGTCATGCACTGCCTATTGAGTCATTGTCTGCTGTAGTGTCTATCTCTTCTCCATTGGGGACAGGTTTGACATCAGTGAAGTCTGTTAAACATTGTATGCTACAGTATGATGGGCATGAGATTGAGTTAGATTGTATTGTGCTTGGGATGTCTGACTTTGATTGTATTATTGGTATCGACATGTTGACCAAGTACAGGGTTACAGTCGATTGTTTCCACAAGATTGTTCGATTCAGACCTGAGATGGCTGATGAGTGGAAATTTTATGGTAAGGGTTCTCGAGCTAGAATTCCTTTGATATCTGCGATGAATATGACTCGATTATTGCAGAAAGGAGCGGATGGATTCTTTGTTTACTCAGTTGATTTAATGAAATCGAGTCCATCATTGGCGGATTTGCCAGTGGTGTGTGAATTTGCTGATGTCTTTCCAGAGATTCCTGGTTTGCCTCCGATTCGAGAGATAGACTTCAGCATTGAATTGATGCCAGGTACAGTTCCGATTTCGAGGGCTCCATACCGAATGGCACCGATCGAGTTGAAAGAACTGAAAGAATAGTTGGAGGATTTATTGGCCAAGGGATACATCCAACCGAGTGTATCTCCTTGGGGTGCTCCCGTGTTGTTTGTGAGGAAGAAAGACGGTTCAATGAGACTCTGCATTGATTACCGGCAACTGAACAAAGCAACGGTAAAGAATAAATATCCATTGCCCCGTATAGATGATTTTTTTGACCAGTTGCAGGGTTCTTATATTTATTCCAAGATCGATCTGAGATCTGGATATCATCAACTGAGAGTCAGGGATTCTGATATCTCGAAGACAGCGTTCAGAACCAGGTATGGACACTATGAGTTTATTGTCATGCCGTTTGGTTTGACCAACGCTCCAGCTATGTTTATGGGTCTGATGAACCATGTATTTCAGAAGTATCTCGATGATTTCGTGATCATTTTTATTGATGATATATTGATTTATTCGAAGAATATGATTGAGCATGCAGAGCATTTAAGAACTGTGTTGCGAATTTTGAGAACTGAGAAGTTATATGCTAAACTGTCGAAATGCGAGTTCTGGTTGAGACAGGTTGTATTTCTGGGGCATATTATATCCGGAGACGGTATATCAGTGGATCCAAGTAAGGCTGAAGCCGTGATTTCTTGGCTGAGACCGACTTCTGTGCCCGAGATTCGCAGTTTTATGGGTTTGGCAGGATATTATCGTCGATTCATCAAAGATTTTTCCAGTATTGCCAAACCGATTACACAGTTGACTCAGAAGAATGCTCCCTTTGTGTGTTCAGAAGACCGTGAGTCCAGTTTTCTGGAATTGAAGAGAAGATTGACCAGTGCACCGATACTGACTATCCCCTCAGGTACTGGCGGATTTTTTGTTTATTGTGACGCTTCTCACAGAGGTTTGGGTTGTGTGTTGATGCAGCGAGGGCATGTGATTGCTTATGCCTCGAGACAGCTGAAGCCACACGAGACTCGCTACCCAATTCATGATCTTGAATTGGCAGCCATTGTATTTGCTTTGAAGATATGGCGACACTACCTCTACGGTGAGAAATTTGAAATTTATTCTGATCACAAAAGCCTGAAATATCTGTTTTCACAGTCAGAGCTGAATATGAGGCAGCGAAGATGGCTTGATTTATTGAAGGATTTCGATTGTAAAATCAAATATTATCCGGGGAAGTCCAATGCAGCAGCTGATGCACTGAGTCGAAAGGTATGTTCCATATCCTTGTCGACAATTGGTGTTTCAAATTTGATAAAATATTGCTGTTTGTCTGGATTAGTATTTGAGACAGATAGTAGACCACTGAGATTGTATGTTGTTCAAGTCGAACCATAACTGATATTGAGAATTAAAGAAACACAGAAAGTTGAACAGAATGTGCAGAATTTGATTGTTATGGTCAGAACTGGTCATCAATCAGAGTTTCAGGTACGTGAGGATGTACTGTATGTGAATAATCGTCTTGTTGTACCGAATGTTTCAGAGTTGAAACAACAGATATTGACAGAAGCGCACAGTAGTCGATTCAGTATTCATCCTGGTGGCAGAAAGATGTATAATGATTTGAAAGGACAGTTTTGGTGGAAACAAATGAAGACTGACATTGCAGAATTTGTTCCAGATGTCTGAATTGCCAACAGGTGAAAGGGGAAAGAAAGAAACCCGGAGGACTGTTACAGAGTTTGTCTATTCCTGAATGGAAATGGGATCACATTTCCATGGATTTTGTGACGCAGTTACCGCGTTCCTCCAAAGGTTCTGATGCGATTTGGGTGGTGATTGATAGACTGACCAAATCGGCATGCTTTATTCCATACAAGATGACATACCGCTATGATCAAATGGCTGATATTTATGTCAAAGAAGTTGTTAGATTGCACGGAGTGCCAAAGTCGATTGTTTCAGACCGTGATCCTCGGTTTACTTCGCACTTTTGGCAGAGCCTGCAGCAAGCTCTCGGTACGAAGTTACATCTGAGTACCGCATATCATCCACAGACTGACGGACAGTCAGAACGGACGATTCAGACATTAGAAGATATGCTGAGAGCTGTAATGCTTGATTTTAGCACTAGTTGGCAGGATGCATTGTCTCTCTGTGAATTTTCGTACAATAATAGCTATCAGACGAGTATTGAGATGGCACCTTTTGAAGCGTTGTACGGAAAGAAGTGCCGATCCCCTCTTTATTGGGATGATATCTCTGAGGTTCCTGAGATTGGACCTGATATGATCAGAGAGATGACAGAGAAGGTAAAACTGATTCAGAAAAGAATGAGGACAGCGTAGGACAGACAGGCCAAATATCCCAATGTTCGACGAAGACCGTCGGTATTTGAGGCTGGAGACCGAGTATTTCTGAAGATTTCACCTTTCAGAGGAGTTGTCAGATTTGATAAGAGAGGGAAGCTGTCTCCACGTTATGTAGGGCCGTATGAGATTCTCGATAAGATAGGAGATCGTGCCTATCGACTCGCATTACCGCCTTCTCTACTGGGATACATGATGTCTTTCATGTATCGATGTTGCGGAAGTATCTCCCTGATGATTCGCATGTTATTCAGCCAGACGAGGCCGAGCTTGATGAGACACTGAGCTATGTTGAGAAACCAGTTCAGATTATTGATCGAAAAGAAAAGAAGCTCATAACAAAGACTATTCCACTTGTAAAAGTTCAGTGGAGTCGTCATGGCACTGAAAAAGCTACTTGGGAGACTGAATCAGACATGGGACAGGAATTCCCAGACTTATTTCTCTGATGTGAGTATTTATTTCAGTTTCTGTTATTTCGGATTTGATTGCCTGTGATATGATTACTTGAGATTTCGAGGACGAAATCATGTCTCAGAGGGGGAGAATTATAAGGCCTGAGATTTTATCATTTTAATCCGAGATTATTTAAATGATAAATTTTGGAATGTTGAGTCATATTCCATGGTTTTATAATTTCATAGGATTGAAATTGAATTACAAGATTGAGCGGGGGCCGATTTGCAAATAGTGAAAAGTTGAGGGACTAAAGTGCAATTATTGGGTTTGAGGACACTTGTCTTGCCCTTGGACATGCATGTGATATATAAACTTGTAAATTGCAATTCACGAATTCAGAGCAACAACCGAGATTCCAGAGAAGATTTCCTCAAATTCTTGTGATCTTAGATTTGTGAGTTTGTTACCACCGTATATCAGAAATTGAATCCGGATACAGTTCTGTGATCCTCATATCGACAGCTACAACCGGACTTAAGTTTTATTGATTTCTGGTATCATTTGAAAATATGATGTTGTAGGAATTTAATATAATTCATATATGATGTTCTGGACATGTTAGACATCGTAGAATCGAAGTCAGATTGAAAAACAGACTGATTATGGGATTGTTATGAATTTCTGATTATATGGACTGAAAACCGGACAGATTTAGATTATTGATTGATTACAGATTGTATCAGATATGGGTTATGATTTGTAATTGATATTTGTTGATATGGTATTAACGGGATACTGAGATTGTGCCGTTATGCCGTTGATTTGAATTAGTTCAGATTAATCAGCTTCAGTGTTGAATTGAGAATGGAATATTGATATTATTATTCTCGATATGTCGTTTCAGATTTACAGAGACAGTCTTGAATTCAGAACTGATATTGCTTCAGACCGAGACTACGAACAAAATGTATAAGTCAATGTGGTATTGGTTGATCGACTCAAGTAGGATATACTTGAGTTTCCCTAAATCACATACTTATTGTTGTTATATGCATTGATTTGATTTTATATGATGTTCTATGGATTTATAGGAAGCATGTATTAGACGAATACTAGACGATTGATCTTGTGGCAGAAGTGCCTGATAGTGGTGGGATCGCCACGGTCACATTGCACGATGTCACAAAATAGTGTATTGGCGACAGTGCCACAGTCTGTGACGGATAGGTCAAGACACTGGATGTTTGGTTATATCGATGTGGATAGAATCGGAGTTTATTCTATTACTGTTGGTCGATATAGGAATACCAACATCTGAATACCGGGATCCCTAGACTAGGATTGAGTCTAGTCTGAGTTGTGGAGTCACGAGAATAATTGATAGTTTGATATTAATTAGGTTTCAGACTTTGATGTATATATCTGATATCTGTTTCATGCTTTATATTGATTATATGATTGCATGTTCATTGATTTATACTGGGATTATATTCTCGCCGGAATTATCCGGCTGTTGTCGTGTTTGTATGTGTGCATGACAACAGGTGAGACAGGATCAGGGTCGAGGAGATGACGAGAGATCATGATTAGAGTGGAGACCACGGACTTTGATGTTTCTGTAGATAGGTTTTGAACACTTGATAGCTAGATGTTGAACCTTCTTCTGCATCGAATATATGCTGTACAGGACTTGTACCTTATGTTATACTGATATGTATACTAGTATGATTTCCATTACGTTCCGCATTTAAAATAAAAAAAATTAGACCCTATTTATTATAATTGTTTAAATGGTCCCAATGACGATTATGAACTTGATTAGCGTCCGGGTCCCCACAACAGGTGGTATCAGAGCGATAGATCCTTTAGACTGAGATAGAAGAAGCTAGTGAGCGGGGTAGATTGAGTTATCTTTCCTTGCTTTTGATATGCTAGCATGCGTTACTGCTTTAATACATGTTACTTGATTTATCTGAATTGATATGGTAATGTGTATTAATGAGTATGAATCAGCACTGATTCTGAATCAGCAGTAAGATGATCTGAGGAGGACTGAAACAGAATTATTGTTTGGGATTACTAATCTTTTTGATAATCATATATGATGTTCTGGACATGTTAGACATCGTAGAATCGAAGTCAGATTGAAAAACAGACTGATTATGGGATTGTTATGAATTTCCGATTATATGTACTGAAAACCGGACAGATTTAGATTATTGATTGATTACAGATTGTATCGGATATGGGTTATGATTTGTAATTGATATTTGTTGATATGGTATTAATGGGGATACTGAGATTGTGCCGTTATGCCGTTGATTTGAATTAGTTCAGATTAACAGATTCAGTGTTGAATTGAGAATGGAATATTGATATTATTATTCTCGATATGTCGTTTCAGATTTACAGAGACAGTCTTGAATTCAGAACTGATATTGCTTCAGACCGAGACTACGAACAAAATGTATAAGTCAATGTGGTATTGGTTGATCGACTCAAGTAGGATATACTTGAGTTTCCCTAAATCACATACTTATTGTTGTTATATGCATTGATTTGATTTTATATGATGTTCTATGGATTTATAGGAAGCATGTATTAGACGAATACTAGACGATTGATCTTGTGGCAGAAGTGCCTGATAGTGGTGGGATCGCCACGGTCACATTGCACGATGTCACAAAATAGTGTATTGGCGACAATGCCACAGTCTGTGACGGATAGGTCAAGACACTGGATGTTTGGTTATATCGATGTGGATAGAATCGGAGTTTATTCTATTACTGTTGGTCGATATAGGAATACCAACATCTGAATACCGGGATCCCTAGACTAGGATTGAGTCTAGTCTGAGTTGTGGAGTCACGAGAATAATTGATAGTTTGATATTAATTAGGTTTCAGACTTTGATGTATATATCTGATATCTGTTTCATGCTTTATATTGATTATATGATTGCATGTTCATTGATTTATACTGGGATTATATTCTCACCGGAATTATCCGGCTGTTGTCGTGTTTGTATGTGTGCATGACAACAGGTGAGACAGGATCAGGGTCGAGGAGATGACGAGAGATCATGATTAGAGTGGAGACCACGGACTTTGATGTTTCTGTAGATAGGTTTTGAACACTTGATAGCTAGATGTTGAACCTTCTTCTGCATCGAATATATGCTGTACAGGACTTGTACCTTATGTTATACTGATATGTATACTAGTATGATTTCCATTACGTTCCGCATTTAAAATAAAAAAATTTAGACCCTGTTTATTATAATTGTTTAAATGGTCCCAATGACGATTACGAACTTGATTAGCGTCCGGGTCCCCATAGTCGATCTCATCATATTATGTGTCGTGATGTTTATTATGCGTAAAAATCCATGTATGATATGCAAAGTTTGAGCAAAAACTTGTTGGATTGATTTCTAAAACGTTTTTGGATCTAAAACTCAAAATTTACTGTTCTTTTAAATACTTCAATTTTTCGGTCGTTTTTCTGGAAAAACTTTCAACATATAAATCATAGAACTTTTTGATATCTTCGATATAATATAAAATTTGAATTATTTGGATAAGAATTGAGTGAGATATGATCGTTTTTGTGGGACTACTCAAACTGCGTTTTCTGAAAAATACGTTCTTGAAGTTTTATTGTTGCAGGCTTTGTTGGAGATCGACGGGTGATTGCTGCTACGTTTAGATATCTTGAGAATGATGTTGGAATGATTGTTGGTGTTTCGATTCGTGTCATTAGGCACCGGGTGGAATTAGAAGTCGTAGGAATGCTTTTGGTGTCAATTGTTGTGTTCACGGATTTGTTACGTTGTTTGTGATGCGTAGTTGTTTTGGAACGTTTGTTTGAGTTTGAATAAGTGTCATAGCATCCTATGATGGGTCTCGAGGCATTGGTTCATGGTCCGTATGATTGAGTTAGGAGGGATAAGCCTTAAGTGTAGTGTTTCTTCGTTGGTTCGCGATTCCAGCACCTACACGACCAGCGTCCGTGTACTTTTTCCTTCAAAATTCGATTTTTCAGCACCTACACGGACCCCGACACGGACCTTTACACGGGGTACGTGTCTTTTTTTTTAAAAAAAAATTTCTTTTTTCTTAGTGATTGTTTTGGGGTTTGATGTTATGATTTAGTACGACGATTAAACGAGGTCAAGTCCCGAGAGGTTTAGAACGTTTTGTCACTTTTGGGTGTGAGCATGACTATAAGTCTAAGTTATGCATGATAAGTGTTTGAATTCATTTATTATGTGCATCAGTGGCCCCAAGTGAGATCCAACTTATCCCTCAACGCCAAGTAAGTATGTTCGACGTGCAAAAGAAAATATTTTTATGTTTTTGAGATATGCTAAATGTCTTGTGACCAAATCATGTATGGGATTGAAAAACGGTAAAGCATGACCAGGGACCAATTTACCCGTTAAAGCATGAACGAGGATCTCATGTATGTGGCAGTGGATCTTCCCTGTCAGGCCAGTACTGTGGTTTAGTCTGATCAGACGTATTTATGTATGAGTCACTTGCTTTGAAACATTTCTATATGCAAAATGATGTTATGTATGCTCAAGTATGTATGATGCAAGTATGTTTAAGAAAATTCATATGATGATGGCACGTCTACGTTTATGCTACTATGTTCATGTTTCAAGTATGTTTATGCTATTACGTTCAAGTTTCAAGTATGTACGTCTTATTTTAAAGGTGCATGTGGTTTTATTTCGTATTACTTGTTATTTTCAGTTTATGCATGTTGAGTCTTTAGACTCACTAGACTTGATCGATGTAGGTGAGGGTGAATTTGGGGAGACGAGAGGTGAGGACCAGTGAGCTGGCTTGGACTGAGCGGGAGGCTAAACCCGAGAACCGCCCAAGTTTTTAAGTTTTTATGCAATGCTTCAACTACTCTGATTTTACGTTTTGGTTTATGATGTTTAAACAAATATTTTTCTCTAGCAAACTTTATATGTGATCTATTTTATTGCAAATACTTTTGGTTGGACAGTTTAATTATGATCACAATTTGAAAGTTCATTTTATATTTAAGAAAATTTTTATTTTCTTCAAATTTCAAGTAGTTCAAAATACGGTACGTTACAATATTGATTTGTGTAAAATGAAAAATTCATGGTACCATAATTTTAGTAACTTGCACACAAAGCAAAATAAATTAATGCATAATATTCTTGAAAATATATATGTATTAAAGGTCGAGATTGGCTATGATTTGGGCATTGATTTTAAAATCTTTAGTTAATTTAATTAATTAAGTAAATGAAGGATTAAAGAAATAACAAGAATTTTTATTCTATGGCACAACTTTTTCGAGACATGCAAGGAATTTTGCAAGAAAAACCAGCAGCTCTCATATCCCTTTTCAAAGCAAGAAAATTCAGCCACTCCAAGTTTGAGAATTGTGCCGATTTTTAGTGTTCTATCTCTACGCAAAATATTTTCAAAATTTCTATTGCAAGTTAGAAGAGGAACAAGTAATTCGATCGTGGACCTGATTCGAAAATTTAAAGAAGGAGATTCGAAGAAAGTTCGTAGAGAAATTCAACAAGAGCTATATCCGCTAACACCGGAATAGTTGGAGCCGAGTGAATTAATTCACTAAAGGTATATTACCAAATCTTTATGAATGTTTTATTTAATTTATACCATACGAGTGTCCAAAGAATATTTTGAATGTCAAAATAAAATTTTCAAACTTCCGCTGTGTTTTGGACACGAGAAAAACGATGACCCAACAGTGGTATCAGAGCCAGGTTCTCTATATCGTATGGTTTAAATCATGTTGAATAATATTTCTAACCACAAAAGAAATTTTTTTCAGAAAATAGATGCACCATAAAAACTTTTAATTTTATGAAGAAAAAAAAATTTGGGATTGCTCGGAAATCATGTTGAATAATATTTCTAACCACACAAAAATTTTTTTTTCAGAAAATAGATGCACCATAAAAACTTTTAATTTTATGAAGAAAAAAAATTTGCAATGCACTGTGCGGGCCTGGGCGCACTTTGCGTTCAAAATCTGCACGCGCGCACACCGTGTCCACCTCTGTCCGATTGATTTGGGCAGCGGACAGATGCATGGGAATGTCTCGGGCATCGTGTTGGGTCGTGAGCTTGAATTGTTCGGGTCTAGCGTGCGATTTTTTGATTTTAAAAATTTTTAGATGAAATTGATATTTTGTGAAAAAATTTCAATTTTTCCTCAAAATCAAATTTTGCCAAATTTATAATTTTCTTGCCAGGTAAATAATTAGAATATGATTTTAATTATTTATGGTAAAAATATGTTTTACAATAAATCAATTATTATTGAATAAATTGGAAATTAAATAAAAGATGTTTATTTAATTTATTGTAGTAGTTAGTGATAATATTATTAGATACATGATTTAATCAATTAATTAAATTTGTTTAATTAATTGATGTTAATATGTGATATTAAATGCATGAAGGATGATCGAGAGCCTTGACCAATGTGTTAAGTGTATGTTAGGATATTTTACTGTTTTATTCATTTTTTAATATTTAATATTATTAAAGTGGGCCTGATTTATGGCTCGTTCTCACCCCATGAGATGTATCCTTTATGTACCATGGCTATTTAAATGTAATTATTAGAAATAGTGGGAGATCAAGACTGGAAGATGGTTGGCCCGTCGATGCACAAGATGAAGACATGTAAAATAATGGAAGCTCTTGTAATAAGTTGCATTTGCATCCCTGCATTCACCTAGGTGTTGGGTCTGGATCCATTTCTGGCTCACATGGATCTAATAGTGTTGGTGATCGATCATCCTTATTTATTGTTGAATATTATATTATGATATATATGCGATATATAGTAGTATGCATGTATGTATATTATTAAATAATATAGTTGCATGAATCCGACAAACATAAAAACATGGCACGCGATTTTAAATTAAAATATTGAGACAATTTAAAATTAAAATCCTTCATTTTGAATAAGATTCAAAATTTATATCAAACCGTAAAAGTAAAAATTAAAAGAGTTTAATTTATTCTTGCCTTCCATCAACCGTGGTTGCATGTTGAACGCCAATCGCGGCCAGTGTCTGGCTCATATTATTGACGAGGCCTGGACGCCGGAAAATCTGTGACTTCCACCGAAAATATGATGTGAATTGAGTGGAACTTCCATGACTTCGGCTCATATTATTGGGGGAACTCATGGCGACAGTCTACTACAATTCAATATTGATGGGTCGGCTTGACACGTGAAAATAAGCTGCGTTATATTATTGGGTCTTTGTTAAACGTGAGGCGAAACACGGAGATATTGCATAGGGATGCAATTGGATTCTACCTTTTAGAAATTGTGATTGGCAGATATTATTGTTGGGTCATCGAATTCTCGCACCCAAGACGTAGCGGAAGTTTAAAATTTTTGTTCTTGGGCGTCGTGTGTTTATAAACATTCATAGGGTGTTCTAAGAATTTATACCTTCGCGTATCAAACGCTGGACACCAAACTATTCCGTTTTTAGGTGGATATAGCTCTTCTTGTAATTCCCTACGAACGGATTTCCTCCTTCGATCGCCTAATTAGGTCTACGATCAGAAACTATGTTCCTCGCTTGGATTGCACTAGTAAGTCCAAACAATTCTTGTGTTGAGATTGTAGTCTCCGAATTTTCAAAAGACGGACGGAGACAAAGCAACGATGGTGGTGCGGCATGATGGAATAAAACAATTGGCCAAATTTTTTTTTATTTTCCCAAAAGGTTGGCAGTGAGTTTTGAAGGAATTTGGAGAGAAATTTTTTTCTTTTTGTGTGAAAAAATAATGGTCTTTAATCATGAGTCCTAGTGGTGTATTTATAGAGTGAGACTCATAATCTAATTAGGAGTCCCTCTCTCCCACAAGGACTCTAATAATTTCATTATGTTTAAACTCTCATATAATTATTATATAATGTATTTAATAACCTTTAATAATACATGATATAATAATATTATATACACATATTTTATATTACCATATAAAATATATACATGTGTATTAATTAAATTAAATAACCATTATTTAATTTATAAATTAACTCATTGGTTAATTTAATTCTAGATTGCTCTAGAACATATATGAGAATTTGTGCATGTTAGTAGTCACCACTACTAGCACAATCATTTAATCAGTAAATTAAACTCATAAAAAATGATTCCAAACTCATTATAACCCCAATCGACGATCCGATAGCGCCGATGTACCAAGGATACAAATCTTGTTCATGTAATGAAAATCGAAAAATTCGAAGATCAAAATTTTCATTTACCAAATTTAGAACTTACCATATATGACAGTTACCATATTTGGCATCTGCCAGTTTTGTAAACTCCTTTACTAAAACGAGCAGTCTCACTCTCATTCCTTATTTAGCTATCATGCTAACTTCCATCTTTTCCATCCTATGAAATCAACTCATAAACTCCTTTAACTTCCTGTTTGATCTCCGTCAAACTATAGTCGTCAAATTCCAACTCCTTTAAATTTTACTATCTCAACGGGAACACAGAATCCGATACTTGTGTGACCCTCAATGGTCCAGGGATACAGCTAGCTATGGGTTAATATCTCCATGTGATTCAAAATAACATTTATTCTTATCCGGGCTTACCCTAGTTAACCTCATTCTTTTCATCAACACCTTGATCAAGAATGTTAAAACTCATTTCTGATTGAACCCATCATATCATGGTAAGAGCGTCTAGTAGAATCGTCCCATGATCCTCTAGGCATCACTGATAGTGCCTGCAAGAACCTTTAGTCATGGTTAGCGTACAGTACGGTCCCTTCAACACATATATCACGATCGAATTTGCAACAATTGGTATATCGAGAGTTGCATATGAATTCGATAGCGATGTGATTTATCTTTAAGTAATAATGTCATGTTATGCGCAACTGCGGAAACACCTTTCCAAACTGAACATATCTTACTCCGGCCAGAGATTCCTTGCTCTATTGACTAATCAGACCACATAGGATATCTTTACCCCTATGTAAACGGTGAATCCCTGAATACAATGTATTTGCTCATACGTATTTCAAAACTACACCCAATCTCGCCACCTGATGACCTTCGATGGAGTCGATAAACGGATCAAAGTGCATGCTAGTACATATAGCCCTTACATTGTCCCGGGTCAAAGGACTAATGGTGTACAGCCATAACTGCGGACTGTTCCACTCGATAAGTGAGAACCACTTGGACAGTCTGAGGGAGGGTTGTTTAGTCCATCATCACATGATCACCCATCTGTGTGAATGGACATCTCCATGCCCTTACTAAAAAAACATGGCGTTTACATCACAGATGCTAGTCTCGATCTCGAGCGACCTTTATCCTTATTCTAGGAGGGTGAATCGACTAGCAACCTGTTTAGAATATGCGGTACACTTCCTAATGAGTTTCATGGTCTTACGTTGAGAGGCAAACCTCATGGTACCTATTGTATATTCAAGGACTTTATCTATGCAGCTTGCATGGGTATACAGATAAAGTATAATGCCATAATCAAATGAAATCGTAAAATATTATTAAATAAAGATTGTTTCACATCAGAGTCAATAAAACCGGAGCCACAAGTTGGCTTGCCGGGCACCTACTTTAACAATCTTCCACTTTCCCTATAGCCAACTACCCATAGATCTTAGACCCATTGCCTCGCGATGCATCTCAAACAATGGTCCTGGCAGGGGCTTCGTCAGTGGATCAAAAACGTTATCTACGGAGGTGAATCTTTCTACCGAAATGTCTCGTATTCACACAATCTCCAGAATTATGTGAAACTTCCTCAATGTATGTTTGGATCGCTGATGAGACCTCGGTTCCTTCCCTTGTGCTACGGCACCATTGTTGTCACAGTAGATCGGGACTGGATCAACTATTTGAGGAATGACACCTAACTCTTGGATTAAATTCCTCATCCAAACACCCTTCTTTGCTACAGCCAATGCAGCTATGTATTCGGCCTCAGTGGTTGAATCCGCTGTGGTGTCGTGCTTGGAACTATTCCAAGAGACAGCACCACCATTGAGCTTGAATACAAATCCAGAGGTCGATTTCGAATCATCCACATCTGATTGGAAGCTAGAATCAGTGTAGCCTTCCAATTTTAGTTCTCCACTCCCGTATACCAATAACAAATTCTGAGTTCTTCTCAACTAATTAAGAATGTCCTTAATGCTTTCCACTGCAATGGACGGGGATTCGACTGATATCGGCTTGCAACACTCAGTGAATATGCAATATCAGGTCGAGTAGATATCATACCATACATAATACTACCTATGGCAGACGTATATGGAATGCGGCTCATGGTTTCCATCTCTTCATAAGTCTTAGGGCACGTAGACTTGGATAGATTCACACCATGAGACATTGGGAGATATCCTCTATTGGACTCCTCCATAGAGAATCTCCTCAGTATGGTATCGATATATGTAGATTGGATGAGCTCTAGCATCCTCTTTGATCTATCCCTATAGATCTGTATTCCTAATACATATGATCCTTCACCCATATCCTTCATGGAGAACTTCCCAGCTAACCATACTTTAGTTGACTGCAACATCCCTACATCATTCCCAATGAGTATTATGTCATCAACATAAAGTACTATTAATGTCACTGCACTCCCACTAACCTTCTTGTATACACAAGGTTCCTCGAAATTTTTGGCAAAATCAAACTCTTTGATATTTTTGTCAAATCTGATGTTCCAGCTCCTTGATGCCTGTTTGAGTCCATAAATGGATCTCTGATGTAGAGCCTAAAATCAGTACACGTAAACCAATGCATTTATTTAATTGTTAAGTTATTATTTAATTTTAAGATGATTTTTAACGATGCATGATTTATTATTTTGCATTATTTTAAATTATTACATGTTTATTTGATGCACGTTAAAACGTTTACTTGAGTTTTGTGTTTCAGGCGAATATTAGATACGAGATCAGGAAAAGAGATCGATGACGATTTAGGCGATTTTTTATTTATGTGGTATTTTATTTCAAGTCAAGAAAATTGGTTTACAAAATTTTGAGCATTTTAATGTCTAATTTAATTTATTAGGTGATTTTTAAGATTTCAAGCGTTTCAAATACTAATTTGATTATTGATAGATTTTTAATGTGATACCCTTTGTAAGGTCCAAAATAAAGACGACATAATCCAACTGCATGCAAATCTAGGAAATACGAAAAATGAGTAATTAATTGATTTAGTTGCTTAATTGATTATGTGACATGCATGAATATATGTTAAATATGATTAAATTGTCATTAAACATAAAATTGTATTTTTAAGGGATATTCAAGTTGCGATCAAGGAATGGAGACTGCGGGCTGAAAAACGTAAAATGTTTTTATTAAATAATTAATTTTAATTATTTAAAATATGAGTGATGGGTATTCATATTTTTGAAAATAAGGAGTTTTGAGGTTATTTTATACGCCGGGACGTAAATTTTTTCGGTGTTGGTTTTTCAACAAAAATATAAACGTAATGGCAACCCGACTAATTCACAAACTATCCTAAACAAAATTATTTTTAAAACCTTAATTAAACAGTAATGGGCCTAATTACCTACCTAATGGGCCTAAGCCTTACTAGTGACTAATTAAGTGTATTTAAAGTGTAAAACCACCCCAAACCCTACCATTGTTACATGCCACACATCACAATCAATTTAGAATTCTCTCCACTATTTCACAACACACACCACACGAAGAAGTGAAGGAAAAATCGTGAGGTTTGAAGGTAAAATTAAAGTCTAGGCTCTCCTCGTCGCCGTTCTTCGTCGTCAACGTATATTCGTGCGTTTAAAACGCAAAGGCAAGCCATACATCTCCTTTTCTCGTCTATCACATCGTATTATCGTTTTAAACACCGTTAGTATGAAAAGCATGCCATTCATGTTAGTATTTTCGTAATATTACTCATACATGCCTTGAACTCATGAATTTTGATCCAAACTCATGCTCTATACATGTGAAGGGGATTCCATGATGTTAAGTTGTGATCAAGAAAAGTTTTTACATGAATTAGAGTCCTACACACACACCCAACTCACGGCAAACACAAAAGAACCAAACTGAAATCGATTTCTGTTGTCATGGGATCATGGGGTTTGGTTTTCATGTCTTGGGGGCTTGGCTTGGTTCGGCTAGAACCAAGACTAGCCAAGGTGGTATGGGAGTCAGGGGCAGAGTCCTAGCCAAGCTAGGACTCAAGTACAGGGCTCGGGAAGGAGTCCTAGCTTGCTAGGTATCCCACCCGAGAAGTGGCGTGCTGCACGATTGTTGTGAAGGAGCACGCCGGGAGATAGGGGGCTGGTTTAAGGGGCTCGGCATGGGCTAGGTCAAGGGTTAAGGGTCCTAGGTGGGTGCACAACATGCTGGTTCATGGGTTGGGTCGAAGGCTAGAGTCCTAGGCTCACAAAATTTGAGTCCTTATGCACCAGGAGTCACGGCCAAGACTTGCAGCTGGAGTGGGGGCTTCGGCTTCGAGCCAGGGCCTGGTTCAAGGGGTCACGTGGGTCTTGTAGGGTCCATATAAGGGTTAGGAGGGGGTTGGATCAAGGTGGCTCGTGTGTGGCTTGACAAAACCGAGAGTTAGCTCATGGGTGGTCTGGGGTGTGGCTTAGGGTTTCTTTTTGGGAAATTAAGTGAAAAATGGCTCACGGGGGTCGATTCATGGTTCATGAGGGCCAAATAATTATTAAAAGTCTAAGTTTTAAATCTTGGAACTTTATTCTAAAGTTTGGGATTTTTCGGGAATAAAACGCCTTTAAAACGATTAATTAAATATTAATAAAAAAGCCTAATGTTTAAGCTAAATAAAATTTTGGGAATTTTAATTTAGACTTAAATAATTATTTGGGACATTTTAGAGTCAAGGAAATCAAGGAAAAGTCGAAAACGTGAAATTTTACGTCTAGGGGTAAAATGGTCATTTTACACCTAATAATTAGTAAACGTCATGACAGTGCTCTGAATGCTGTTTTATATGTTAATATGTTTATTTCAAGTGTATATGAATTTTTACATGTTAAATTATGATTTTTAAGGTTCATGGAAGGTCATGATTATTTATGGAATTTGATGATAAAATTAAAAGTCATGTAAAAGTCATGTTGCATGCTTGTTTTTTTTAAAAGAAAAGGATATTAAATGCATGATTTTCATAAAGTGATGAAAATGTAAACTTTGAAGGAGGTGAAGTAATTGTAACTATGAGGAAATGTGGATAAGAGTGGGGATGTCGTGAGGGGAGAAGGCCCAAGAGGGAGCTCATTTATAGGAAAGGCCTCAGAAGGAGCCCCGAGATCGTATTTCCATTCGATGAGGATAGTCCAAGGCCCAGTTGACCGGTGAGAGTGTTGCTGGTGTCCCCGTCGCCCAGTACTGTGGTTACATGTAGATGGATCCATCGACTTTTTGAGGATTGAGGAAAGTCACAATTAACGATCTGAATTCAATAAAAATGAAAATGTTTATGTCATGATAAAAAGGTTTATGTTATGAATGAGGGAAAAGAAAAAGCTGAGGTTTATGTTATGCATGTCATGAAAATGTTATTTTTACGTAAAAGTATTTTCACTGTTGCATGTGGTTTTATACGTATTATTTGATATCAAGATGATGGTGTGTTGAGTCTTCAGACTCACTAGGTGTGATGGATGCAGGTAATGATGATGTTAATATTACTGGAGATCTTGATGGTTGATTTTGCTGGACTATCGGTGCACATAACCCGAGGACCAGTGCTTCTACTTTTCCGCACTCATGATTTATGGTTACGATTTATGTTAAAAGATTTTTAAGACCATTTACTTATGCTTTTGAGTGATTTTTGAGAGGATGTTACTTTTAAGTTTATTGCTTTTTAGGTTTGGTAAAATATTTGACGATTTCATATTTTGACTAATTCCTTTGAATTTTCAAATACTAGTTGGTTGATGGTTTATTTTAGAATGGTGCAAAATATTTTATAAAAAAATATTTTCATGTATGTGTGAGGGTTCGGCCGAGTGCGCTTAGGTTTTTTTTAAAAAAAAATTTCTAGTACTTTTTAAGCAATAAAAAGGGCAGACGTTTCACCCTTAGCCCACATCTTAAAAAAAATAAAGATTTAAAATGAGTTTATAATGGACTACAATGGACTTCTATAGCAACTTGAGTTAATTATTTTCGTAAAGCAAGGACGAATACAAAGTAGTTGCTATAGGTGCTCATTGTGCAGTCACACAGGTGCGGGCCAGGGCTCGGGGCGTGACAGAATGGTATCAGAGCCGGTCATCGGCATGGAATACCGGGAAATAAGTGCTATGCGGGGCAAAGTGTTACGTGCATAGGAGCCACCTCTTGAACCTACGGGGCAAAGTGCTACATGACGGGAGCCACCTCTTGAACCTGTAGGAGCCACCTCTAGATTCTCGGCGCTGGTGGATTGACTGGTCAGGCCACGACGAGGACGTTGCGTTCTAAAGGAGGGGTGATTGTGATATCCTTGTCCCACATCTTAAAAATTAAAGATTTAAAATGAGTTTATAATGAGCTACAATGGACTTCTATAGCAACTTGGGTTAATCATTTTCATAAAGCAATGACTGATACGAAGTAGTTGCTATAGGGGCCCATTGTCCAGTGACGTAGGCGCGGGCCTAGGCTCAGGGCGTGACATTTAATCTTGAAAATTTGGTACTTAATTATTTTATTAAATCTTTGAGTGAGATTAAATAATTGGGTTAGTATTATTTTATCACTAATTATTGTACTAAGCATGTCTTTAGCCCCTAATTAGTTAATTAAACATTTTTCTTTACCTAAATTATATCACACTTACGCGCGCGCACACACACGTTGATTTTGAAGGGGCAAGTAGGGTTCTAAGTTTCTTCCAGCAGCCACCCCTTCCCCTCGATTTTTCAGTAGATTCACGTTGGTTTTTCGAGCAAGAATCGTGTAGCAAGCGTCTCCCGCTCATCTCCAGTAATCCATTGCGTCGGTATTTGTTATCTTCGTGCGTTCTAACGCAAAGGCATGTATATTCTTTTCTTTTCTGCATTGATCTTGTCGTAGAAAGTATTTTGTTGCTTATCGTGTGTAAAAATCCGATTATGTTATGCAAAGTTTGAGCAAAAATGATTGAAACGTTTTTGAACAAGTTTTAGATCTCAAAAACCGAATCTGCTGTCATTTTGAATCCTAAGAATTTTCGGTTGGTTTTATGGAAAAACTTCAACATTAAAAAACGTAGCACTTTTTGATATCTTCGATTTGACAGTAAATTCGTAATTTTCGGACAAAAAACGAGTGAGTTATGATCATTCTCGTGTGACTGCTCGAACTGTGATGTTATAAAATATGTTCTTCATGTTTCTTGAGTTTTATTGATTGCAGGCTTTGTTTGGAATCGCCGGGTGATCATTGCTGCGTTTAGGTATGTCATGGGTTGTGGTCAGACGCTCATCGGTGTTTTGTTTCGAGTCAGTATGGGTTCGGCTACATTATAAGTCATAGGGAAGTGAATGGGTAGAAGATGACATTTTGGGGTTTGGTTCGTGCAGAGTAGCGCCGCAGCAGTTGACCAACGCTGCAGCGCTACACCACAGTGCCTAGGCGCTGGTTCAAGGATCTTCGAGCTTCAAGTTTAGGTGATATTGCTTCATTTGGGTATTAATACATCATTATGTCCAAGCTTAGTGAGGGCTAGATTAGACGTTACGAAGTTTGAATAGGGAACATTGAACTATGGTTTAAAGGTCTGTGTCTTCCATTGCTTGGGAAATATTCATACTCCATCTCAAGATTGTTTCGGGGTTCGAGGTCATGGTTTAGTATGTTGATTAAACGTGGTCAAGTCCCGAGTGGTCTAGAAAGTCATAAGTTATTTAATTACTTCGGTGGTGAGTTTGATTGGTACAGTTAAGTTATGGAATTTTAAGTTGTTGGAATAATGTATTAGTATGTATGTGTAGCAGTAACCCAAGCGAGATCCAACGAAGCCCTCAACGCTATGTAAGTATGTTCGACGTGCAAAAAGAAAATGTTCTATGTTTTTGAGATATGCGATTTGTCTTATGACCAATTATGAACGGATTTGAAAGCCGGAGAACGTGTCCGGGGACCTCTCCACCCCGGTAAAGCATGATCGGGTTATGATCAAGATTAAGAAGCGGTAAAGCATGACTAGAGACCAATCCACCCGATAAAACATGATCGGGGATCTTATGTATGTGGAAATGGACATCCCTGCCAGCCCAGTACTGTGGTTTAGTCTGATCAGGCGCATTATGTTATGACTCACTTGCTTTGAAACATATCTCTATATGTTTAATTATGTATGTTGCAAGTACGATTAGGAAAAGTTTATGGATTGATGGCACGTCTATATTTATGTAAGTATGCTCAGAGTCTAAATATGTATTGGGCTACTTTAAAATGCATGTGGATTTATTATGTATTACTTGCTATTCTCAATTTATACATGTTGAGTCTTTAGACTCACTAGACTTGATCGATGCAGGTGAGGACGAGCATGAGGTGACGAGAGGCGGGGATCAGTGAGTTGGCTGGGACTGTGCAGAGGCCTAACCCAAGGACCGATTTTGTGAGGCCCGGGGCCGAAGAGGGCGGGGGGTGATCGCCGGTGCCATCAGGTGCACGGACAATGAGCGGCTCCTGGCAGGCTTCTAGGTGGAGGGAACATGAATGAACCGACCCACACGGGAATGAGAGGGATTCCGAGACTGTTCAATGTAATGGACTGTACAGTTGAAGAGGGCTTAAAAGATTTGATTTGTACTACTCATATCACGAAGGTGCATCTTCTTTTCGGTAGCTCATCACATAAGAACTCCAAAGTTAAGCGTGCTTGACTTGGGGCAATTTTGGGATGGGTGACCTCCTGGGAAGTTTTCCAGGGTGCGTGTGAGTGAGGACATAAGCACGCTGGAAAGACTCGTCTTGGTACAATGAGGACAGTCGTCGAATCTGGGGCGTTACAGTTGGTATCAGAGCCGACCTCTCTTAGTACGGTGTGGTTCGGGGACGAACCAAGCGGAAGCTGGTGGGGGGCATGTGAGGCCCGGGGCCGAAGAGGGCGGGGGTGATCGCCGGTGCCATCAGTTGCACGGACAATGAGCGGCTCCTGGCAGCCTTCTAGGTGGAGGGAACATGAATGAACCGACCCACACGGGAATGGGAATGAGAGGGATTCCGAGACTGTTCAATGTAATGGACTGTACAGTTGAAGAGGGCTTAAAAGATTTGATTTGTACTACTCATATCACGAAGGTGCATCTTCTTTTCGGTAGCTCATCACATAAGAACTCCAAAGTTAAGCGTGCTTGACTTGGGGCAATTTTGGGATGGGTGAACTCCTGGAAGTTTCCCAGGGTGCGTGTGAGTGAGGACATAAGCACGCTGGAAAGACTCGTCTTGGTACAATGAGGACAGTCGTCGAATCTGGGGCGTTACAGTTGGTATCAGAGCCGACCTCTCTTAGTACGGTGTGGTTCGGGGACGAACCAAGCGGAAGCTGGTGGGCATGTGAGGCCCGGGGCTGAAGAGGGCCGGGGGTGATCGTCGGTGCCATCAGTTGCACGGACAATGAGCGGCTCCTGGCAGGCTTCTAGGTGGAGGGAACATGAATGAACCGACCCACACGGGAATGAGAGGGATTCCGAGACTGTTCAATGTAATGGACTGTACAGTTGAAGAG
The DNA here is from genome assembly GCF_025594145.1 of Primulina tabacum. Lineage (NCBI taxonomy): Eukaryota > Viridiplantae > Streptophyta > Magnoliopsida > Lamiales > Gesneriaceae > Primulina > Primulina tabacum. The sequence continues at coordinate 44,437,233 of NC_134552.1, read as the reverse complement.
GGCTTAAAAGATTTGATTTGTACTACTCATATCACGAAGGTGCATCTTCTTTTCGGTAGCTCATCATATAAGAACTCCAAAGTTAAGCGTAGCGTGCTTGACTTGGGGCAATTTTGGGATGGGTGACCTCCTGGGAAGTTTCCCAGGGTGCGTGTGAGTGAGGACATAAGCACGCTGGAAAGACTCGTCTTGGTACAATGAGGACAGTCGTCGAATCTAGGGCGTTACAGATTTTGTTTCAAGAGTTTTATGCATGATAAAATTGTTTACTCTGATTTTTAATGAAATTTCTTTATGTTGTTTTAAACAAGTACTCGTTGCAAGTTCGTTTACATTTCAAATATTTGTTCAAGCATTTTATTTTTATGGCATTTTGAAGGAGAATTACTTATTTAAGAAAAAAATTATTTTTTCCGCAAATTTTAAGTATGTTTAAAATTACGGTACGTTACAGTTGGTATCAGAGCGGTGTTCTTATATAGGGTTATGCCTATTGCCGGTTGCAAAAAGTCATGCCTCAAGCCTGTAAGTTTTAAAGTTTTAAAATTCTTTCATGTAGTAAGCATCAAAGTCATGATTTCAGCATGTACATGTTTAAATTCGATTTACGTGCATATTATGATATATATATTATGTTCTTGCATGTTGGTTTACGTGTTGGTTAAATTTTGGAATAGTATGCCTCCTAGATGTATGCTTGCACGTGGAGCAGGCGAAGAGGATAGAGAGGCTCGGGATGGAGATAGGGCCACTCCGATTGACTAGGGAGTTCATGACTCTACGACAAGGAGACAATAGCGTAGCAGAGTTTGTAAGGAAGTTTGAGAGGGGGTGTCGCTTCGTGCCCCTCATTACGAACGATGCCAGGGAAAAGTTGAGGCACTTCCTTGATGGTTTACGGCCGATCTTGTGCCATGATATTTGAGTGACTGGTCCTACTACTTATGTTGTTGTCGTGACGAGAGCCTTGGCGGCAGAGCAGGACCAAAAAGACATTGAGAATGACAGGCAGGGCAAGAGGTCCTATAAGGCACCCCAGCAGCACCATTCCCAACAGCAGCAGTTTAAAAGGCCTTTCCAGGGACAGCAGGGAAAGAGGCCGTTTCAAGGACCGCCGAAAGGCTCAGGTCCTATGCCGCAAAAAAAGGCTCCTCAGAAGCCTGGTGAGTACCCACCGTGCCCGAAATGCAACCGTCATCATATGGGACAGTGTTTATGGGGTTCGGGCAAATGCTTCAAGTGTGGAGCCAATGATCACATGCTGAAGGACTGCCCGCAGTGGAGGCAGCCAACCCAGGGGAGAGTGTTTGCCATGCATGCTGAGGAGGCGAACCCAGACACGACTCTACTGACTGGTAACCTATTTTATTCAACACAACATTTATTTTTGGTCATGCATACTTCGAATTTTTACTTGGGGATATTAGTATGTTGTTTTCGTATTTTGGAAACTTGGATAGAGTTTTCCAACTATGCGTGAGGCTAAGATTAGTATTTTGGAGTATAAGTTTACGTGTTGTGCTAACGTCTTTCAGGAAATATCTTCATAAAGAGAGTAGCCACGAAGACCTTGTTAGATTCCGGGGCCACTCACTCTTTTATATCAGAGACGTTCGCTAATCATTTGGGCATCCAGTCCATTGGACTCGATATGAGCTACTCCGTGACAGTCCCATTAAGGGAGGAGTTATCAGCTACTAGCATTGTCAGAGATATCGATCTTGAACTACAGGACCACCTGGTTTACGCCAATCTGATTGTGTTGCTAATTCCAGAGTTTGATGTTATCTTATGATCCAAAACTTGTGTTAATGGTGCATGAAGGGGCTGCCACATGGAGGAGGAAGGGGTTGCTCGAAAATAGAACTCTTGTGGGACAAGGACTCTTCGGCTAGGACACTTTGAGGACCACGGTGGTCAGCTGCCGTTTAGGGCTTGATCAGGAGACTTAACAGGGCTGCATGATGGTCTTAGGGTGGCTGCACAAGGGTCGGTTCAAGGGCTAGGGGGAACGCGCGAGAGGAAGGGCCGTGCACATGCTTTAGTTGACGGGTTGAGGTGCTGAGGATTCAAGGTCTTGTAGGCTCGGTCATGCAGGGTCCCTGGTGTTCGGACATGGTCCAAGAAGGGTTAGCTAGGGGCTGGTATAGTTGGATAAGGGCAAGAGCATAAGCTTGAATGGCCATAGGAATTAGGGTTTCTTTCGAAAATAGGGCTGAAGTTCAGTATGAGTTCTAGGCTGGTTCATGGGTCTTGATTGGCTTGGTTTGGGTTGAATATGGTTTATTTAGGTGTTATTAAGTTTTGGTTCAAGTTTGGTAAAGTTTCGATTCAATACGAGTCAAAACCGGGATGTACGTCTAAGTTTAAAAAGGAATCGAAGAAATTATCGAAAACCTAAATTTTAAGCCTAAGGATTATTTAAGGGAGTGATTTAAGGCAATATGTTAAGTTTGGAATGATTTGGGACGTCGTCACGAGGTCTAGGGATAAATATGGAAGATTATGCTTCTAGGGGTAAAATGGTCATTTTACACCTAAAATTGTTAGACGTCTTGGCAGTGCTCAGAATGCTTTAAATAATGTTAATATGTTTATTTTAAATGTTTATGAAATTATATAATGAAACGTTAATGCTAAAATACATGTTGCATGCTTGGTTTAAAAGAAAAATGATTTATATATGCATAAATTTTTATAAGTGATGGAAATATGAAACGTCGAAGGAGGTGAACTGATTGTGACTAATACGATGATTATGATGATACGATGATATGTAAGGCCAAGACTCAGTTGACGGGTGAGAGTGTCGTTGATATCCCCGCCGCCCAGTAATGTGGTTACACGTAGATGGATCCATCGACCTTCAGCTGATACGAAAGTCACAATTAACGATCCGAATTCAATAAAAAGAAAACGTATATGTATATGATTAAAGGAAATATGATATGATATGCTGAAGAAAATATGATATGATATGATGAAAGAAAAAATGTTTAAGTTTATGCATGTTCATGAAAAGCAATTTTAAGTAAAAATATTTTCATTGTTGCGTGTGGATTGTATATATATTACTTGTTATCATGATTAGGGTTTGCTGAGTTAATAGATTCACTAGGTGTGATCGATGCAGGTGAGCATGATGTTGATGTTGATGTTGATGGAGGACTTGATGGTTGAACTAGTTGGGCTGAAGGTGTACATAATCCGAGAACCGTCGCTAGTTTTCCGTACTTATGTTTATGACTTATGCTAATGATTTAAGTTAATTTTAAGATTTTATTGCTTATGATGCTTTTGAGAGGATGTTAGAGTTAGGTTTACTTTTGAAAAAATGTTAGGTTAGATTGGTCGACGTTTTACGATTTTACGTTTGAATTACGTCTTTTGGATTTTCAAGTAATAGTTGGTTGGTTTATTTTAAATGGTGCAAGAGTACATTTATGAAACGGCCTCGAATTTTTTTTTTAAATCATAAACTCAAAAATACCAAATAAAATAGACTTAAAATTTTCGTTAAAATAAATTTCTTAATCGTCAACTAACCAAAAATCGTATATCGATCTTTTAAAAAGATCAACTAATATAAAATAAATCATAAAAATATCTCTATTAAATTTCTTAACATAAATATTTCAAATTTTTTATCTATCAAGCTAATACAGAAACAAAAGGTCCTCGGGAGTGTACTGCAGCACTCGATCCACTCAAGCGTCAGCGCTTCCTTAAATCACCAAATCCTGCATCATACAAAAGTAGTGAGTCTAAAGACTCAGTACGTTCTAAACATGAACAACAAATAATACATATACATTCACATACATTTAAAAATCATATTTTTATTTATAAATAGCTTTTAAACAGAATTAAACCATTTAAAATAGCTTTTGAGCATAAATAAATCATATACGTAAAATCATTTTAATCGCAAAACTTTCAATCCTTTATCATTTTGGTGAAGTTTGATCCTTGAAAGTGACTAGCTTTTATTCTTTGGTCGACTGATCACCCTTCACCTCCACATGGCCCATGGGGGTGGGCAATAGGATCCACCGTGGAAATACGATCGTCGGGGTCCTTATGGGCCTTGTCCCGTAAACGAGGTCCCTCTCTGGGCCTTTGCCCGTAAATAGGGTCCCTCTGGGCCTTGGCCTTCACGATATCCCCACAAAAGCATATATCATATATCATATATTTTATCACAGTCAAATCACATCCATCAAAATATTTTTCATTTTCTTTTAAAAGCGTAAAATATGATAACTTTCCAAAAATAGCATTTTAACAGTAAAAATTGCAGAGCTTTACCATAAGTCATAAAATCTCATATTTTCATAAAAAAACATCATTTAAAATCATAAAATATCATTTAACATGCGTTATGATCATTCGGGACGCTGCCAAGCTTTTACATATTACCTAAGTGTAAAAATGACCGTTTTTCCCCTAGACGTAATATTTCTCGATTTTGCCTTTTTCTTACTTTTAATGACATGGGCTTATTCCAAATAATTATTTAAGGTTAAATCTAATTTTTCATAATTTTATTTAGCTTAATTCAAGGCCTTTTAATTAATTCTTTAATTAACGTTTCGTGAGACGATTAAATCCCGAATAAATTCAAAACATAATATTTGCTTCCCAAATTTTAAACATAACCTTTTTATTACCTAAAATATGCTTGTGAGCCATGAAACACACCCGTGGACCCATGGTTCCAATTTTTCATTCATTAATTCTTGTTTTTGACCCATACTCGAACAACCCGAGCCATCTCCCAGTTTACTCGAGCCACGGTTGACCCATCTCGAGCTAAACCCAACCCAACCCACCTAGGCACCCTACCGAGCAAGCCCAGCCCAAATAACCAGACCCTAGCTCACTCAAACACTCCTGGAACCAGACCCATTGCTGTGCATCTACTACAACTCACGCTAATAGACTCCTAGCCAACTAGGACTCTTCTAGCCGAGCCACCACCGAGCCCACCTGACCTTAATCAACCCTGGACCACGCCCAGACCCAACCAAGCCCAGACCCCTAAACCCAAGCAACGTGCCGCCTGAATCCAGAACAAGCTGTGCGCACCTAAGGCCACGCGAGTTGCTTAATCCCCGTTTTTCTCGAGCCAGTAGTAAACCAAGCCACTCCAGCCCCTACCCCAACCTTTGACCATCTCCCTTGGACCCTGACAGACCACTCTGGCTTGCCCCCAGGCCAGCCGCAAGTCTCCCTTCTCCCAAAACTCCCCTTGCATGTGTGAGGGAGAGTCCTAGTTCGCTAGGACTCTTCCATAGCCACTCCCTTGACTCCTAGCCACCCTAGGACCCAAGATAGCCCTAGACCACGGCCAACCCTGACACTGACCCAGCCCTGGCCGAGCCCCAAGTGATCATGCATAGTAACCGCACCCTTGGACCACAAACAAGCACACAAACCCTTAGTTCTTCTCCTTGTTTTGTTCCCTTCGGTTCCAGCTTATTTCCCTTTAATTTTTATCATGGTTTAACCATATTTCATTCACATAACATCCTACGTTGGCAGCGTACTTGTTGGATATAAAACGTTTTTCATATAAGCGTAAAAACATCATATTTTTTAAAATAAACGTTCTACGTAAAAATATTCAAACACCTATTTTTTCATGCATAAACGATTAAATCATGTATATTATGATTTGTATGATGTTTAAAAGATTTTAGAAAACGTGCCTTTGAGTTTATAACGCTCGAATACTCAATCGTCGGCGAGGGTGCGAAGTTGGACGACCAGACGACGAAGAACCCTAGCCTTTTCCTTCCTTGATATTTTTGAAATTATTGTGTGTGCTGGTGTGTGTATTTTGGCTGATATATGGTTGATTGTGGGGTGAAAGAAGGCTAGGTTAACTTATTTATAGTTTTAATCAATATGCTAATGAGCTTGAGTTTTGGGCTTGCAAGCTTAAGGATAATTGAGCTTACTTTAAATAATTAAATTAACCCTAATAACACTTATTTAATTAAATAATAAAATTTTATAAAATTAGTTTCCCCAAAATAATATTTTTGATATTTTAAAACTCCTTGTTTGCCCAAAACCGGCTTCTCGGGAAAAATCGAGCTCGACTCGTAAAATAATTCGAACTATAATATTTTTAGGAAAATTAAATCATTTTTAATCATATTAGGAAGCCTTGAAAACATTTAGTGAAAAATAAATATTCTTGTCTTGGTCGCCCCCGGTCTCCTTTCCCCTTGCCTATTATCGAATATTCGGGTAAAATCCTTCAATTGCATGAAATCTTGTCATATAATCATGCAATCATACCTTTAATCATATAATAAATATCATGCAAGCATTTAAAATCAATTAAATAAAATAATTAAACAAATAAAATAATTTTGCATGCATGTGGTTTACGTAGGTTTGGTTTTTCGGACGTTACAATTTAAAATATATATGTATATACATAGTAAATTCGGTCGAATGGTTGGGAAAAAATAATTCTAGTATATTTTAAAGAAAAACGAGTAGTGGACATTTCATGATTCGTGAGGGACAAAGCTCCAATGAATCCAATTTACGGGACAAAGCCCGTGGTAACCCAACACCGAATTTCCGTAGGTCAAGGTCCAGTAACGAAAAAGTGGTTGTTTGTGTCCCCGCAAACTATAGGCCAAGGCACATAACATAAAAATTGTTAATGTTGCCTCGCCGTCTGGTACCATGGTTACAGCTGAGATTGATCAATCGATGGAATGATGAAAGGATCGTCGCAATTAATGAACGGAATTCACCCCAAAAGAAATGTATATGTTTATTTTTGTGATGAAAGGAAAATTATATGATGAAAGAAAAAGGCTTGAGTTATGCATGTTCATGTAAAGCTATTTTATTAAAAGTATTTTTCACTGTTGCATGTTGATGTATACATATTACTTGTTACTATGGTTAAGGCTTGCTGAGTCATTAGACTCACTAGGTGTGAATGATGCAGTTGTGGATTTTTCTATTGATATAGGAGGGTTGGATGATTGAACTGCTGAACTGATGGTGCACTAACTTGAGGACCTTGCTAATTTTTACGCACAATTATGCTTTTACAGTACTTTATATATTTTGATGACTTTTGGAAGTAAGAGTGGTTTTTGAGAGGAATTATGGCTTTTACCGCATTTACTGAATTTTGAGTAAAATAGATAGTGAGTTGAATTTTATGGTGCAAAAAGTAAATATATTTACGTATATGGTTCGGTAGAAGCATCGAGGATTTTTTTTAAAAAAAATTCTAATATATTTTAAAGAAAATGAGTTAGAGATGTTTAAGAAAGATTCTTATATACATGGGGAGATCAAATAGAATCAATATAAAAAATGGTGTTTGTGCTGATTTTGTCCAGAAAGGCAAAAATGGGAGATTTAAAGAAAAGTTAGTCTTGGTTTCCAAGATATAATTTAGTCCTTGAAATAATCTTTTCATTAAATTTAATTTCCTTATTGATAAGATTATGAAAACAATTGAATTATGGATTTTGCCTTTCTAGATATAATATTTATGATAATGATTTTATAAAATAGTTTATTTCTAATAAAACTCCTAATTTTCATATCTTATAGATTTCATTTTTGAAAATAAAACCTAGGAGATGATGAAACTACAAATAAGGGAAGCAAGCTAAGGAAAGAGCTGCTTCGACGCTTCAACTTTTGCCTTTTGAAATTTTTCTTGGACGTTCGGCGGCTGCTTAATTTTTCTCTCTTGCATGCCAAGTTTTCAGAGAAAATAACTCACAAGGACGTTACTATTTTGAAGAGTATTGTATTTCACGTGTTGCCGTGATTGTTGGATACATCTACAGACAACACACATGGAAATGTTGGATGAAGATCATGTTTTGCTACTCCAGTTTTTGGCACCGTGCTTTTGCTTTCTTGAATAAGTTTTATTCTTTTTGTTTGTTTTAGAAAGCAATTTTATTTCTCAACGTTTTGAAAAAATTAATTTTCGTAAAAAATCACTAGTGTTGGTTTTTGTAAACTGAAATTAGTTTTCTAGTGATTATTTTTTCGTGAGACAATGAACAAGTATGTATTTATACTTGTGCATAATTAATCACGAGTTGTTTTAATTTAAGTTATTTAATTGTGTGCATGTTTTCACTAGGTGTTATAACATTTGTGACAACATTTAAATCTGATACACGCAACTCTTGTATATCTTTTACAATTTATGTTTAACAAAATATATCCCACATACACAAAAAATTTTTCTATTTTATTATTTAGTTCATGTGTGTTTAAATGATATATAAATGCTATTGGAAGTGTGTTAGAATTATAGGTTTCGAAGTTTGACAAATATAGTATCAAAATTTGCAGAACTGATTAGCTCAACTGAAACCACTTAATTGAAACTATTCAAACTGGAGTTGTTCAAACTGAGGTCGTCCTAACTGAAGATTAATAAGTTAAAGGATCGGATCCAATCGAACTAAACAAAGTCAACTGAACTGTAACGCTCCAGATTCGACGACTGTCCTCACTATACCAGGACGAGTCTTTCCAGCGTGCTTATGTCCTCACTCACACGCACCCTGGGAAACTTCCCAGGAGGTCACCCATCCCAAAATTGCCTCAAGTCAAGCACGCTTAACTTTGGAGTTCTTATGTGATGAGCTACCGAAAAAAGATGCACCTTCGTGATATGAGTAGTACAAATCAAATCTTTTAAGCCATCTTCAACTGTACAGTCCATTACATTGAACAGTCTCGGAATCCCTCTCATTCCCGTGTGGGATCGGTTCATTCATGTTCCCTCCACCTAGAAGCCTGCCAGAAGCCGCTCATTGTTCGTGCAACTGATGGCACCGGCGATCACCCCCCGCCCTCTTCGACCCCGGGCCTCACATGCCCACCAGCTTTCGCTTGGTTCGTCCCCGAACCACACCGTACTAAGAGAGGTCGGCTCTGATACCAACTGTAACGCCCAAGATTCAACGACTGTCTTCACTATACCAAAACGAGTCTTTCCAGCGTGCTTATGTCCTCACTCACACGCACCCTGGGAAACTTCCCAGGAGGTCACCCATCTCAAAATTGCCCCAAGTCAAGCACGCTTAACTTTGAAGTTCTTATGTGATGAGCTACCGAAAAGAAGATGCACCTTCGTGATATGAGTAGTACAAATCAAATCTTTTAAGCCCTCTTCAACTGTACAGTCCATTACATTGAACAGTCTCGGAATCCCTCTCATTCCCGTGTAGGATCGGTTCATTCATGTTCCCTCCACCTAGAAGCCTGCCAGAAGCCGCTCATTGTCCGTGCAACTGATGGCACCGGCGATCACCCCCCGCCTTCTTCGGCCCCGGGCCTCACATGAACTATCAGTTAGAACTGAACTGAACGCCCTAAGTCAGTTTAACTGATCGGTCATATAGTCAGTTGAACTGATCAGTCAAATAAGTCGAACTGCTGATCAGTTTGACACGTCATCAGTTATTTCATCTATCAAGTGACAAATCGTATACAACAGACTGCAACTAACAGAAGAAGCGCCACATTAGTAGACTACAACTTCGTACTATTGCCAGAAGAATGTTGACACATTCAAAAAAAGACAAATCAACAGATAAATATTACTTAGTGCATTTAATGTTACCGTTGGAAGCAAAGCCTATAAATAACTGAGAAGTCCAGTAAGAAAGATGTTGATTTCTAAATTCGAGAACATGTGAAAGACTCAGTTATACACGATCAGTTGCGATATTCATACAGAAAACTCACAATTCATAGATATATTCATATAATACTAGCACATTAATTTATTGTATTCGATCTTCTGAGATCAGTTGTGCTACAAAAGAAAATCAGTTTGTGTACTGATAAATTGTAAGAAACTAAGAGTTTAAATTTGACAGTGTTTAAGTCCAAAATTTACATTTTTACCTTTTGTTATTTAAATAAATATATTATTTTATCCATAAAAATTACATGTGTCTTCTTCATTTAAAATATAATTTTTAAAAAAATATTGTTTCTCAATTATTATGCAATAAAAGTAAATACTTATTTTGACATACAAAGTACCTATTATGGTCTTTCAGATACTTAATTTTGCTCTTTAAATCCTCCAAATATATAAGAATGTTGGAACATTTCATGTTCGCAATCTTAATTTTGATGTTAACAAAATTGTTTGTTTTTTTTAATAATCTACCTTAGTGCGCAGATTGCTGAAACTGAAATAATCAGTTACGATCCAAAACTGAAGCTGTCGAAGACGTCAACTGAAAGCATCAACTAATCAACAAAACTAGACCAGTTCAACTCATGTGTCGTAAATGAGTTCAACTGATTGTTCAGTTGATAGATGGTTTAGCAGGAGAACCTCAGAAGCCCGGCCACCCAAAAGAGTGTTCAACTGATGAAGAGCCCAACTGAGATCAGTTCAACTGAACAAGAGAGAAATCAGTTCAACTGACGTATCAACTGATTTCACCAGCCCAACTGAAGACCAGCTCAACTGACCAGTTCAGAACATCAGTTTGGAGCAATCAGTTGCAGATCAAGACAAGCTGAACTAAGTGGAATCCAGCTGTACGCAAAGGTACAAAAACTTTTGTGCAGTCAAAGGACAATAATGGACGTTGCATCAGAGCTTAAAGACAAAAGTGTTCCAGAAAGAACAAGACAAATTTCGAGGAACAGATTCAAAATGCAACAGATACATTAATTGAGTCTCACTGTATGATCAAACTTCACGCCTATAAATAGAGGGTGAAGATCAGTGAAGAAATATACAATACAAGAGAGAAAAGAAAAGGGCACGCTTCAAAGTTATATCAACTAAAGAGACAAGCATTCAGCCCAGTCGAGGGAACACTTAAACGTGTTATCAACTTTAGATTAGAAGCATATTTCTCTCAGTGTGTGAGAACATTTTCGGGTAGCTTTCAGAGATCAGTTCTCACACACACACACCACCACTCAAATACAGTCTTGCACAAAGACGTTAAATTTGTGTATGTAGTCTTTCTGACATAGACATTAAAGAATTGTTGACTGGAAGGTGCTGCCTTCAGTCTAGTCAAGAAGTTCAGTTTAGGCAGTGGTGTAAGTCCTAGCTGGGTGAGTTTGTACAAGTATTTGTATCGATCAAAGTCTTCTAGTGAATCCTACCCAAGGTGGTAGAAGGGGTGACGTAGGAGCATTTGAAGTCTCCGAACATCCATAAATATATCTTGTGTATTTAATGTTCTAACTATTGTTTTCAAACTGATTTTACTAGTTAGAGCATCTGTTGGTTCAGTTCTCACCATAGCTGAACTAATGAATGCAAAAACTGTTGAAACATTTCATGTTCGCAATCTTAATTTTGATGTTGACAAAACTTATTTTGTTTGTTTATAATAATCTACCTTAGTGCAACGATAGTTGAAACTGAAATAATCAGTTACGAGCCAAAACTGAAGCAGTCGAAGATGCCAACTGAAAGCATCAATTGATCAACCAAACTAGACCAGTTCAACTGATGTATCGTAAATGAGTTCAACTGATTGTTCAGTTGATAAGTGGTTCAGCAGGAAAACCTCAGAAGCCCGGCCAGCTGAAGTAGTGTTCAACTGATGAAGAGCCCAACTGAAACCAGTTCAACTGAACAAGAGTGAAATCAGTTCCACTTACGAGTCAACTGATTTCACCAGCCCAACTGAAGACCAGTTCAACTGATCAGTTCAGAACATCAGTTTGGAGCAATCAGTTGCAAATCAAGATAAGCTGAACTAAGTGGAATACAGCTGTGTGCAAAGATACAATAACTTTTGTCCAGTCAAAAGACAATAATGGACGTTGCATCAGAGCTTAAAGACAAAAGTGTTCCAGAAAGAACAAGACAAATTTCTAGGAACAGATTCAAAATGCAACGGATACAATAATTGATTCTCACTGTACGATCAAAATTCGTGCCTATAAATAGAAGGTGAAGATCAGTGAAGATATAACAACAAGATATATACAACACAAGAGAGAAAAGAGAAGGGCTCGCTTCAAAGTTATAACAGCTTAAGAGAGAAGCATTCAGCCCAATTGAGGGAACACTTCAACGTGTTATCAGCTTAGATTAGAAGCATATTTCCCTCAGTGTGTGAGAACACTTTCGGGTAGTGTTCAAAGATCAGTTCTCACACACACACACACCACCACTCAAATACAGTCTTGCACAAAGACGTTAAACTTGTGTATGTAGTCTTTTTCACATAGACATTAAAGAAGTGTTGACTGGAAGGTGCTACCTTCAGTCTAGTCTAGGAGTTTAATTTAGGCAGTAGTGTAAGTCCTAGCTGGGTGGATTTGTACAAAGTGTTGTATAAATCAAAGTCTTCTAGTGAATCCTACCCGAGATGGTAGAAGGGTTGACGTAGGAGCATCTGAAGTCTCCGAACATCCATAAACACATCTTTTGTACTTTAACTGTTAACCCCCTGCTTTAAACTGACTTGATCAGTTCGAGTATTTATCAGTTCAGTTATCACCATAACTGAACTGATACATGCGAGAACTGATCCCCCTTATGTTCATTTAATCAGTTACACGAGATTAAAACGTTTTTAAAATATATCAGTGTTTCTTAACGAATGATTATTTCGAGTGTTTTTCGCTTGGTTTTAACTCCAAACTCAATCTAATTCATTGGTGTATACATTCTTAGAACACGAGCTATTGCAGCTCTTGGAGAATACTTTGTTTGAATCACCACAAGGTGCTAGGCAGACGATCCTTCAAAAACTAATCTAGCCTTTTGGTTATTCAGTTACACAAGATATACAAATATATCAGTGTTTCTTAACGAAGGATTGTTTCGAGTGTTTTCCGCTTGGTTCTATACCAAACTCGATCTAATTCATCGATGTATACATTCTTAGAACACGAGCTATTGCAGCTCTTGGAGAATATTTTGTTTGAAGAACCTCAAGGTGCTCTGCAAATGATCCTTCAATTGGTATCAGAGCTAGTTGTTCTAAGAACATTTGAAAACTGATATTTTAAAACATTTTTTAAAATGTTATTTAAAATGGATTTCAAAATCCTCTTAAAAATATTTTATGCGTTTGTTATGAGGAGAGAGAAGGTTCCTGGCTCTTCAACTTACATCGTAGCCACTTCTATCGATTCATTAACTTTGTTGTTTTAAGTAGCTTGCAGGTTTCAGGGTTCAACTGACAGCAGTTCAACTAAACTGCTCAAAGGACAATATTTCAGTTACAAGTCTACCAGTCCAACTGATCAACAAACGAAACCCAACTACCAGCTGAAACTGATGAGTTAAGTTGAGCTTAATCGTCAAAAGTGTCGCCGCTTAATTGCCATATCAGATCAAATATAGATGATCAATGCGGTTCAGCACCAGTTGAGTCCAGTTTGAGTCAGCTCGACCAGTTAGCCAGCACAGAGATCAAGTCCAAAGGCAAATTAGCTAATTTTCTGGAAAAAAAAACTCAAAATCTTTGCAACTTTCAAAGCATTCAAGGCAACCAGTTGTTAGTATATTCAGTTCTATTATGTGTAAAATAACTGATGTTTGATGTTATTTAAAGTCTGCTAGTGAAGTAGCAATTTCCCTTACATTGGTTGATATGCGCAGATGTATAATACAAGGGACGCTTATTTGACTAAATAAACATCTTGTTAATCCAGTTAGCCTTTACATAACTGAACTGCTATTTTAAGATTTGTTGCCTAAAGTGCTTGATTGATACCAAAACTTTATTAATCGCATATATGATTATATTTTTGAAGGAGAATTTTTCATTTAGTTTTTGAGGGAGTTTTGTTTAGAATTATCCCTCGAACAGAAAAACAGTTTTCAAATTATTTCATTCAGTTGTTGAGGGGGAGCACTTCTTTATGCTATTCCTCGAACTGAAAAACTTTTCTTTATTTCTTTGATTCTCTTTTGGGAGAACTTCTTTTAAACTTCATTTGTTCAAGTTTTGTGATCATAAAAAAGGAGGAGATTGTTGGAACATTTTATGTTCACAATCTTAATTTTGATGTTAACAAAACTTGTTTGTTTGTGTTTAATAATCTACCTTAGTGCGCAGATAGCTGAAACTAAAATAATCAGTTACGATCCAAAACTGAAGCTGTCGAAGACGCCAACTGAAAGTATCAACTAATCAACCAAACTAGACCAGTTCAACTGATGTGTCGTAAATGAGTTCAACTGATTGTTCAGTTGATAGGTGGTTTAACAGGAGAACCTCAGAAGCCCGGCCAGCTGAAGGAGTGTTCAACTGATGAAGAGCTCAACTGAGATCAGTTCAACTGAACAAGAGAAAAATCAGTTCAACTGACGAATCAACTGATTTCACCAGCCCAACTGAAGACCAGCTCAACTGACCAGTTCAGAACATCAGTTTGGAGCAATCAGTTGCAGATCAAGACAAGCTAAACTAAGTGGAATCCAGGTGTACGCAAAGGTACAAAAACTTTTGTGCAGTCAAAGGACAATAATGGACGTTGCATCAGAGCTTAAACACAAAAGTGTTCCAGAAAGAACAAGACAAATTTCGAGAAACAGATCCAAAATGCAACGGATACATTAATTGAGTCTCACTGTACGATCAAACTTCACGCCTATAAATAGAGGGTGAAGATCAGTGAAGAAACATACAATACAAGAGAGAAAAGAAAAGAGTACGCTTCAAAGTCATATCAGCTTAAGAGACAAGCATTCAGCCCAGTCGAGGGAACACTTAAACGTGTTATCAGCTTTAGATTAGAAGCATATTTTCCTCAGTGTGTGAGAACACTTTCGGATAGCTTTCAGAGATCAGTTCTCACACACACACACCACCACTCAAATACAGTCTTGCACAAAGGCGTTAAACTTGTGTATGAAGTCTTTCTCACATAGACATTAAAGAAGTGTTGACTGGAAGGTGCTGCCTTTAGTCTAGTCTAGGAGTTCAGTTTAGGCAGTAGTGTAAGTCCTAGCTGGGTGGGTTTGTACAAAGTGTTGTATAAATCAAAGTCTTCTAGTGAATCCTACCCGAGTTGGTAAAAGGGGCGACGTAAGAGCATTTGAAGTCTCCGAATATCCATAAACATATCTTGTGTATTTAATGTTTTAACTATTGTTTTCAAACTGATTTAACTAGTTAGAGCATCCGTTGGTTCAGTTCTCACCAAAACTGAACTAATGAATGCAAAAACTAATCTAATTTTTTTGTTATTCAGTTACACAAGATATACAAATATATCAGTGTTTCTTAACGAATGATTATTTCGAGTGTTTTCCGCCTTGTTATATACCAAACTCGATCTAATTCATCGGTGTATACATTCTTAGAACACGAGCTATTGCAGCTCTTAGAGAATATTTTGTTTGAAGCACCACAAGGTGATCTGCAAACGATCCTTCAAGGAAAATACTATATTTTCGAGCATTCACCATAATGACATTAATAAGTCATCATCATGCATTTTTAATGAAAAACCAACAATGACTGAATTTATGATAATTGTTTGAAAATGTATTTTTTTTATACATTTGGAGTATTCAAATAGCAAAATCAAGTATCTGAAACCCATAATAGGCACTAATATTTTGGTAGATGGAAAACACACAGTTAATTTGGTTGATAAAATTATATATTTATTTAAATAATAAAAGGACAAAAATGTAAATTTATCTTTGTAGGGAGTTAAAACTATATTTATAGTGTTGTCAAGTATTGATTTGTAAAAAAATCATCTAGGTACTGAATCTTAAATGAAAGATCTAAAAGTATTTTTTTCAAATTTACCCTTTTAACACACTCTTTTTTGTTTTTTTCAAATCCATCAAGTTTCTGGAGAGGAAGTTCGATTGTATCCACTCCATTCTGAAATCCGAAAAACGGACAAAACTAATTCCAATCTCAAAGAGCACTCACCATACGAAAAGTACACATTGTTTTGGTGATCGAGATTTCCATTCAAGTTTGATGTTACGAAATATTGTATGCACTAGTATGAATTAATTATGCTTGATTTTTAAATGATGATATTGATATACACTCCAGCTAAACTTCGAGTATACATGAACCAGAAGCACCCCAATAGAAGTGTATAAATTCAAACGAAGAAGAAGAATATATCCTCAATTTTCCAAGTTTTCGCTACAAAAAGTGAAGGAGGACTTTGCTGTCGGATCGTTACAGGGAACCTGGAGAGGCTCCAAGGAATCTACAATGTCACGCATCAAAGGCCTTGCTTTCGGATTCCGATTCAAGCAATGATAAGCAAGCATGGCTGCTTTATGGACACCCTTTGTGAGATAATCTCCTTCCAATCTTGGATCTACAATGTTGAGAACTTTCTTCTTTTCTCTGAGGACGGGGAGAGCCCAATCTGTCAGGTTCTGTTCGCGGGCTGGTCTTGATTTATCCAAAGATTTTCTACCCGTGAGAAGCTCGAGTAAAACGACTCCAAAGCTATATACATCACTTCTAGAAGACAAATGGCCTATTGTGCATCAAGAAACAAAATATAAATGCTGTTATAGAATGTAAATACTTGGTGTGCATGACGTGCAAGAGACGAGCGAAAACAAACAAATATATTATGTTAGGTCCTAGGCTCAAGAAGAGAGCTCAAACCTAAAATATTAGAGTATTAGGTGAGAGATCACTATCCACCGGGTAGACATCCATGCCATCCCACTCTTGATGAATTTCATTCACCTGTTAGCATTCGATGCACGCATTCTAATCCACTGTATGATATGAACTCGAGCCATATTGTCGCTATTGACCCAGAGATAAACCTTTCCCAGGTCGCTGTTGGTTCTTCCGACAGCCACAACGTTGGTCATAAAGTTCAATGAGGAAGCTCAGACCCAAAAGATTAGTCTAGTAGGCATATGCGCCCTCTTAAACTCACACAATTACTTGTGCATCCCTAGTGGGATCAAAAGACACTATAAACTCATCGGTCTATTAGGCTTTATAATTATAAATATCGAAGCAACAATATAAGCAATACAGGTATTTATTTACAAAATATTAAGGTAATAAGCTCTTAAAGCCAAATCATATAAAATCACATACCAGTCATTATATATTCTGGTGCAGCGTATCCGTATGTTCCCATTATGCGAGTTGAAACATGAGATTCGTCCCCAACCGGTCCATCTTTTGCCAGACCAAAATCAGAGAGTTTTGCAATGTAGTCCTGAGTTGGAGTTTGTCACAAATTTCAAATGTTCATTCACATAAACCAATCGGATGAAATGGCAATGACTGATGGAAACAAGATTATATAATTGCATGTTGTTATGAATGCAAATGGAGTGGGCTCTGAGGAGAATACCAGCCCCATTACTAAACAAGTTTAT
Source organism: Primulina tabacum (assembly GCF_025594145.1). Lineage (NCBI taxonomy): Eukaryota > Viridiplantae > Streptophyta > Magnoliopsida > Lamiales > Gesneriaceae > Primulina > Primulina tabacum. Next base: position 44,419,874 of record NC_134552.1, on the reverse strand, counting down.
ACTAGAAGAGTTAAGAAAGCATGGCCATCACACGTTCAGATGCAAGAATGGAAGCAATCGATCGCTGATATTCAAGATAATGTGAAAACTCTCACCAAGACAATGAACGAATTTCTGGATTTTAAACCAACGGTGGAGCAGCTGCTAAAAGCACAGCTTGAGAATAGGGAGGAAATGCAGATGCATGACAAAGAATTGCATCTGGAATTTCCACAAGGAAAACAAAACAGAGGAGAGGAGGACGCATCTGGAAGACGCGGATGAACTCAGGCAACTCATTAAAAGGATTGACATACTGGGTTTGGTGGCACTGATCCCATGAGATGGTTAGGGACGGCGGACCAATACTCTGAGCTACATGGAACGGCAACAAGTAACAGGTTGGAAATAGCGCACATGTGTATGGAAGGAACTGTTGTACGCTGGTTCCGATGGATCACACAAAAATTTCCGCATATGAGTTGGGAAAGATTCACCGACTAAATTGACTAGGGGAGATGGAGGCAGACAATCAACAACGCCGTTTGAATTACTGGCTTCCTTGAAACAGGAGAAGTAACCCGTCGATGCATATATCGAACAGTTTGAAATTATGATTACCCGAAGAACAGTGCATGGGTTACTTTATGAGTGGCCTGCGGGAAGCGCCGGATCAAAACCCAGAATCCGCGCACCAACTTGGGGCCGATGCAAGAAGAGCTGTATGGTGATTTTGCGGGCCGAACGTATTCGCAAAGTATGCTGGGATTCAAAGCAGATAATAGAGGAGGGTTTTCCAGCAAGTGGGCCAATCAGGCCCAACTAACAGATTCTGAAAAAGCTAGGCCCAAGCCTTACACAACTGGGACCTAGAAATATCGGTGAAAATCCAGCCAACAAAACACCTGGTTCGCAGATTGGCGTCGATAAAAGGTCCATCAGGAACCCTAATCTTAAGTGGCGAGTGGGCGAGATTTTCTCTCATCAAAAGTTTCTGAATCGAAGGGAAAAGGTCAGAGCCCTATCATCCTCTTCACAAATGCGCAAATGAATCACTATGTATAGACATCATGGCAGAAGATGAGGAAGATGAAGAAGAACAGGTGCACGATAAGATGCAGGAGGACATGACAAAAATACAGACTGAAGAATTTTCTTCTAAATACAACACTTTGGAACTCCCATTAACCATGAAGATGAGAGCGCGAATATGTGGGGCAGTGGTGGTGGTGATGATTGATAGTGGCGCTAGCCACAACTATATCTCAAAAAAAATTGTTGGGGAGTTAGGGATCGAGGTTGACAATGATGTTAAATTTGCAGTGTGCTTGGGCGATGGGGGTAGAGTGTCTTGTCAAGGAGTATGTCAGGTTCTGGAGGTGGATTTAGGCAAGTGTAAGTTTCAGATTGAAAGCTATGTGTTAGAATTAGGAGGAGTCGACCTTATTTTGGGGGTGGATTGGTTGATGACTCTTGGGGATGTTGTAGTCAACTGGAATAAAATGGAAATGAAGTTTACTTTCGGGACTCAAGAGGTGAAGGTGCAGGGGAATACAACTCTAAACATGACTCTAGCCTCTTTACGATCTATTATTAAAGTGGCTGACATTGAATTTTGTGGGACAGTGTGGGTAGGCAAAATTCAAACATTGAAAAGGAGAGTGGGCAGTTGACTTTTGGTATTCATGAAGGAAGGGAGATCAGGGAATTATTGGCAGCATATGGTGATGTTTTTCAGGAATTCCGAGGGCTACCTCCGAGCAGAGGTCACGAGCATGCAATCTATATTAAGGAGGGGTGTGGTCCTATAAGCGTGCGATCCTATCGTTATGCTTATAATAAAAAATATGAAATAGAGAAGATGGTTGCTGAAAATGTTTGGTGTGGGGGTGATACAGCCAAGTGTTAGCCCCTATTCCAGCCCGATTATTTTGGTTAAGAAGAAAGACGGAATCACCAGATCAAGGTGCGGCCTAAAGACGTGCCCAAAACTGCATTTCGCACGCACACAGAGCATTATGATTTCTTGTGATGCCCTTTGGCCTAAAAAAGGGTCCAGCTACCTTCCAAGCAGTTATGAACAAGGTGTTCCGGCCCTGTCTTCGGAAGTTTGCTCTAATTTTTTTGATGATATTCTGATATTTAGCAAAGGTTGGAAGGAGCATGTATCTCATCTTCAAACTGTATTGGGAATTGTAATGCACCATCAGTTAAAATTGAACAAAAAGAAATGCCAGTTCGAGCTCGCTCAGATAGAGTATCTGGGACATATTGTGAGCAACAGTGGAATAACCATGGATCCGAGGAAGGTTGATTGTGTAAAACTGTGGCCGCTGCCTCGAAACACAAAAGAAATCGGGGTTTTCTGGGGCTGACGGGTTATTGCAGGAAGTTTATCGAAGATTATGGCAAAATCGCCAAACCTTTGACCGAGCAGCTAAAAAGAAACAATTTTTGCTGGAATGACAAGGTCCAAGAGCATTTGAATTATTAAAGAAGGCTTCAATATCAGCACCGGTGCTGCGTATGCCGGGTTTTAACCGAGAATTTGTCGTTGAATGTGATGCTTCAGGCACAGGGGTAGGGGCTGTTTTGATGCAAGAAAAAACGATCTACAACTTATTTCAGCAAGGCTTTATCGGATCGAGCACTTTAAAAGTCCACCTATGAGAGAGTTGATGGCTTTAGTTATGGCAATTTAACACTGGAGACCGTATTTGTTGGGGGAGAAGATTTGTTGTGATGACAGACAATAAATCTTTAAAAAAACTACTTACATCAGCGGATATCAAGACCGGACCAGCAGCATTGGTTGTCTAAAGGGATACGACTTCGAAATCATTTACAAGGCTGGAGAAGAAAAATGGGGCTGCCGATGAAAATCTGTCAATGCCATTTTGGGTTGATATTGATGAAATAAAAAAGGCTTTGGAGTAAAATTTGGATTTACAAAGTATCAAATATCAGATTCTGCAAGGGAAAACACCCCCTATACATTACCAGCTGGTCATGTGTTTACTATTTAAAGCACGATTCGTAATCCCAAGTAAATCGCCATGGGTTCAAACATTATTGGAAGAATTTCATTCATCACCGATTGGGAGCCATTCTGGGGCTCTGAGAACACTAAGCAAAAATACCAAGCCATGACACCGGCTGGTTTACTGCAGCCACTACCAGTACCTGAAGCGATATGGGAAGATATCACAAAGGGATTTTATCACAGGCCTACAAAAGTCAAATGGATTTGATGTAATAATGGTTGTGTTTGATCGCATTTCCTGTTGTTGAGGCACCCTTTTTCAGCTAAAACAGTGGCAGAATCATTTATGGAGGAGGAAGTATGGTTGCACGGCATACCCAAATCAATTGTTAGTGATAGAGACTCAGTATTTATGAGCCTCTTCTGGTCAAAATTCTTTCAGCTACAAGGTACGAAGCTCAAGATGAGTTCAACCCACCACCCGGAGATGGACGGATAGAGTGAAATGTTAAATAGATATATTGAAACTTACTTGCGTTGTTTTGCATCGAAACAACCAAGGGGCAACTTGGCTACACTGGAGTGAGTTTTGGTATAATTCGTCATTCCAAACTTCTGCTGGAATGAGCCCTTTTGAGATAATTTATGTAAGAAAAACACTTGCTGTTTTGCAATATCTTCCTGGGTAAACCTTAGTGGCGGCTGTGGCCACTGAATTAAGCATGAGTTGTTGCGACAATTGAAGTTCAATTTGAAGCGAGCACAACAAAAAATTGTAAAATTTGCAAATGGACACCGGAGGAAGTGGAGTTCCAGATTAACAATATGGTTTTTCTCAAATTAAGACCAGTAGGCAGCAAACGGTTTGTGGCCGGGTATATCAAAAACTAGTGGCACGGTATTATGGGCCATTTCATATTATTGAAAGGATCGGGAAGGTGGCTTACAAGCTGCGTCTACCTGAGGGCTCAAAGATACATCCTGTTTTCATGTCTCTTGTCTGAAAAAGATGTTTGGGAATCCTGTGACTGAGGCAAGGCTACCAAAAGAATTGAATTCTGATTTAGCCCAGAACTTTGAACCAGAACAAATACTATAGCAAAGGTCAAAGTTCAAACGAGGTGAACAAATTCTGCAGATCTTGGTTAAATGGAAGGGGCATCCTGCTAAAGACTCAACATGTGAAGATGCTGTTGTTTTTAATGCTCAATTCCCTGCTTTCAATCTTGGGAACAAGATTGATCTTGAGGGGGTGGGGATTGTTATGAATGCAAAGGGAATGGGCTCTGAGGAGAGTACCAGCCCCATTATTAAACAAGTTTATACTAGAAGAGTTAAGAAAAGCTCAAGTAGTGAGGAGAATAAAATGTAAAAAAGGGAAGGTAGTTAGCATTCTGTCATTTTCGTTCTTTGTAGTGAGACTTGCCGAGTGCTAGGGTGGTGGAAAGAATATCTTTGTACAGAGAATACTCTGGTAAATTATCATCGAGTTCTTCATATTAAATATCTTTCATATTATTTGCTTTTAAATCTCTACATATCTCTCTTAATGTGTGAAGGTTGATTAGAAATTATAACTACATGTGCCCCTACAATATGACTTTTCATTCGATATCATCAGAAGGGCTTTCGATAACTAACCATGTCCATTAAAATGTTAGAAGTCTTAAAATCACGGTAGATCACAGGTTTCTCTGCTTCATGCAGAAAAGCAAGGCCTTTTGCCGCAGCTAATGCTATCTTCATTCTAATGGACCATGGAAGAGGAAGCAACACTCCTGGGGCAAGTATACGCATCTTCCCATTAGTCATAACCAAAAAGCACGTACAAGCCATGGAAGTGCTAATTAGTATTCAAGAAAGCACAAGGTTAAAATTTTTCATGAAAATGTAATAAACCCCTTCTAACAAGAATTATATGCAACTCAAATATTGTCTGAGTGCTCCTGATGTGGGCTTCATACCTCACAGAGCTTCTTACTTTAAATACAAGGTTGCAAGTATTATTTCTAGTTGTTGTATGTTTCAATTACAACTACTGATGGCTACGAAGCACGTTAGTCAAAATCTAATAGCAAAGCAATAATGGATTGTATTTTATAAAGAGAAAACCACCAGAAGTTTTGATTAGTAATTCAACTAATTGTTTTCGGCTGTAGTATCTTGATATTGTAGATCAGGAACTTTCGGTCATATAAATACATGCATGCCATGGAAATCAGAAAAGTAGATACAATAAAAATCGTATCAAGAAACAAGAAAATTGTTGTCTACTACATGGAAAAAGGGATATTTCTATACCAACAGCACACATGACAAAGACACTTCCACATTAACAATTTCAGAAAAATCAGTTCTAAACCAAGTGATTGAACATTGGTGTATAACGCATGCATATGTGAGTGGACATATGGACGTCGAGAAATGTCTACTTACTTGAGAAGAGATGGTTTTCTACACTACCCCGAGCCATGTACTCATATATTAGAACTCGGTGTTCATCTTCACAGCAATATCCAACCAACTTCACTAAATTCGGATGAGAAAGTTGCCCCAAAAAGATAACCTCTGCCTACAAAACACCACAAAATTGCCACTGAAAGAGTCAAGAAAGATATGGAACTAACGTGACATGTTAACTAAAAATTATCTGCTGACCAGCCATTCTCTATGGCCCTGATGGCTGTTATCTCCATCATGAATCTTAACAGCGACGGTGATAGGCTTGAGACCTTCTCGTAAATCCTCAGGAATGAACCCTTTGTACACACTCCCAAATCCTCCTCTGCCCAACATATAATCATGTCTGAAATTTCCAGTAATGGTCTTTAGCTCATTGAATGTGAACGCAATGAGTGGCATGGCTGACTCACATCGACGCAGGTCTTCGACTTCTTCAGGATTTGATGGTAGTTTACTGTCATCTTTCCTAGCCTTCTCCGATGGACTCTGATCCTTTGGAGATTCTGCAGATCCGAATTACAAATACAAAACTCAAGACGTATTTTATCAGATTAAATATTGACTGCTAATCCTAGATCTTTTTTCAAAAAACCTACCAGACCAATTAAAAATAACTCCTAAAATATAAAACAGAGGACAGAAAACCAAAAACTTGGTCAAAAGATAAAAGATTAAAAGAGTTATTCTGTCTACCGCCTATGTGCTACCTACAGATGAACGAAATATGCATATTCACAAGATCAGGAAACACAAAACAAAAAGGAAAACCAGCAAAGTAGAAAACTGAAAAGGAGCACATTTCAGAATCCTTCTAAAAAAATATACTGGTATAATTTTTGACATCAAATTCGAAATCATAATCTAGTTTAATCTGCACAAAAGCAACAACTGGCACCGTAAACAAGAGAGAACTGTAAGAAATATGAATTAAATCCCAAGATTCATAAATCCCAGTGGTTGAGCATGAGCTCAAACAGCAGTAAGACAGAAAACCAGAAAGAAAACTGACCCGACTTTGCATTGGACGACACTCTGTATGTTGAGGGTTCCCACCCAGACCAGCAATTCCCCATTATATCACACAGCAAACAAACAACAAGTAACCAACAAAAAAAAAAACCCAAAAACCCCACGTCCTGAAAGTTCATTCAACAGCCCACGACACCATTTTCGTCGAAAAAATCTCCTTAATCTAATCAAAGAATAACAAGAAAAGAGGTTACCCAAGAGTTCAACATAAAGGAAAACGAACTGCGTGCGCAATGATTGGATAGAGTGTAGAGTTGAATTTCTGGGTTGGATTTGATTAGTGCGCCAAGGAAAGCAGCACTAAAATTCTAAACCCATCATTTCCCATCATTTCTTCCTTCTCCCCCACTTATCTCAAGCGTGTGAATAAACCACTTTTTGTTTGTTTGTTTCTACATGCCCACTCCACAAAAGGCGATATACACGACGTCACACTCATGAATTCTTTTTCCTTTCCTTTTTTCTTTTCCTCTTCTGGGTATCTATTAATGATTTCATCGAATTTTTTGTCGATCGCCTTCTCTTCTAGGTTCATTTATTCTTGAATTGTTCGCAGACAACAGGACTTGGATGGATTTCATTCTAGCTGCAGCTGTGGAATTTTGCCGCGAGTCCATGGATTTGAAGTATCATTAATTCAAATATAGTAAGAAAATTAAATGTAATTTGTCTAGATCGGATGGGGGATTTTAATTAAATATTATAAATTTTAAAAAAAATATTTAGGAAGTTATGACAAAATTTTTAGGATTGAGAATATGTTTAGAGTGTATTGAATAAAAAAATTAAAATTTTATCAAAGACTTGAGATGTCTTGAGTTGGTCTTAATATTTGTTAGATATCAAAACTCTTTTTTCTCTCGACAAACAAAATACCGTTGGACATTTGAAAATTATTTTTCAAAATGCGAAAGGTCTTGGATTTAGTGTATAGTTTATATTCACTTGACTTCAAAATGGACAAGTTGAGCTGGTAAAAAAATGTACAAAATAAATATTACATAGTTTATGGAAGTTCGAAGGTTTAACCCGGTTAATGAGATCCTACTTATGTGGGCACTACCCTCACTTCATTTCAACGGGTAAGATCTTGCCACACATACAATTTCAAAAAAAAAAGTGGGTCTTATATATGCATAGGCAAATCTTGACCATCTATCCTATCATGGGGGCGATGCCCACATGGATAGGATGAAATAAACCGTTTAACCTTTATATGTATATATTTTTTTCATTATGACAGAATTCATTAGAAATTTTTGGTTTTACAATACATTGTAACAATATACTTCAGTTAAAACTTATCTACTATCTATACTGAAACTTCTAGTATAAATCCAGTAAATAATGAAGTCTGATTATATGAATCTTTTAACTCAACAGTTAATCCAACTCTCATGTAGATTGCTTTTAGCAGATAGCTTGAGTGATTGTATAACACTCGATGCTCCTTGATGATTTGATTGAATTTTGTGCTGAGTGCTAGTTGAGCAACATAAGGGTAGAGAAGATGAGTGGTGTCCAAGATCTTATATTTCAATGATTGTTCAATGTTTTGGTAGTCTTTGATGGGGAGGGGTTTTCATTTCTATAATTGAATTATTCCAACGTTCAAATCTCATCTAACGTTCAAATTTTTCTTTAACAGACTCATTTCTCTTCATAGTTCGTCGCAATTAATGTCATTGACATTTGTCTAAATATGGTAATTAACGAACCTGTCTTACAAATATTAGTTCAACAAAAATGAATTTTTTAAAAAAATAAATATGTATTGAAATACAAGCGATTATTGCTCGAATTTCAATATTTATATATACACACACATATATATTTATATAAAAAAAAATACATTTTAAGTCCCATAAGTTTTATATTTTCCAATTGTAGTCATGTTATTAGTTAATTTGCAGTCTTAGCTTGTATTTTTTTTTTTTTTTTCACATTTTGATCTTTTGTTTGCCAAAAATTGAAATTGCCCACCGAAATTTTTTCCGACCGGTGGCTTGTTATGCTGATCAGTTGGAAAATGAATTTGGGAGTTTTGGTTTTTGGTGGAAAATAGTTTTTTAAAAAATAAAAATTCATCTGAACAAATAAAATATTGGTTACTAAGTATAGATATTATTATTATTATTTTATTTTAAAATCAAGTGGACTTAGATTTTTTCTTTTTTATCTTATTTTCTTAAGTGCTTTTTTCCACGTATATTATTCTCTCATAAAAAACTGAAATCCCCTAAATTTATTTTCAAACTCAGCATACTCAACACGATTAGGCAATTGCATGTGGTCAATTACGTACAAATTTGGGGCAAAAGGTTCAAAATTGGAGAAAAAAATGCAACTTACTCCATTAAGGCTGTAATTTGACGACTAAAATTGGAAAATGTACAAGTTAATAGACAAATTCTCATATATATATATATATATATAAATATATTTTCCACAAGTTAATGGACAAATTCTCATATATATATAATCGACCAAAATTTTCGTGTATATCTTAGCAGTTTGGTGCCAATTTTGTCAACGATGAAAATTTATATATAATGTTTAAAACAATGGATGATCCAAGTAATAAATACAAGATATTTTAATTAAATATTATAATATTTTTTTAAAAAAATTCCATAACAAAATGGTAGGAATTTCTTCCTATAAAAACGAGAAATAAGCTCCGAGTAACAAAATGGTAAGAATTTCTTCCTACAAAGATATGTGTTGAAATCCGAGAAATTATTGCTCACATTTATCTATTTTTAAAGGATTAGTGTAATTAATGTTCTCGATGGCCATCATATCCATATAATTTTTAAAAAAATATATTTTATCATGAGCATGATAAACATACTAATTTTATATATTTCTCAAAAAAAAAAATTATTTGATAAAACATATCCTTATTGGTCGGATGATTTTTTAAAAAAATGGATGATTTGAGCGATATTATATATATTTTTTTAAAATCTCATTCTATAATAAAATGGTAGGAATTTAATTTTTTTGACAAATCGAAGAATCAGAATACTTATTCCTCGGACAAAAGTTAATAAAAATAAAGTTTAAATGGGTAAATAAACTCTTTTAAAATATATTGAAAAACTTGAGCCGACATTAACAATTATTAGGTGTTAAAATCCTTTCTTGAACAATTAAACTTAACTGAATCTCTAAAAAGAGTTTCTAAGTGCGGAAAGAGTCCGTTTAGACTAGTGATGTAATATGGAATATATTCAATCCACACAATCAATCAACACAGCAGCTAGATAAATAAAAGCTGAATCAAGTGCGTGATTCAAAAAGACAAGATTTTATGGATGTTTGGAGATAACCACTCTTACGTAATCAATTCTTTTATTTTGGAAATAATTCAATAAAAGACTTTTATTTATATAATCCTTGTACAAACTCACTTATTGGTATTTTTTTGTGTTTTGAAGATCTGATTTTGCATATTTGTAACCCAGGTATTCCAATAGTCGGAATTTTTTTCAACGATCATCTGTACTATCTCTCGACATATTTGTTGTAGAACCCGTAAATCAGACTACGTATAAGCCATGCATAATTTCTAATATTTAAATTAAAATGATTTTTATGCATGATGATTTAAATTATTTTATTTAAATTTAATTATTTTATGCAGTAGTTTAGTTGTTATCTTTTCAGTTAATTAAGTGAGGCCGGACTGGAGTTGAAGTTTTGAGATAAAATTTAATATTAAGAAAACATTCTCAGAATTTAATTAAGATAAATAATAAGTTAATTTAATGTAAAAGAATGTTTAAAGGATTTATTTAAGTAATTTGAGGTAAGTAATAAATAACTTCATTTGGGTTCAATAATTAATTTATTAATTCACCAAAATATTTAATGGGTAGATAAAACACTAAAGATTTAAAATTCAATAATTAAGAAATATTTTCCTCCATCTACCATGCAATTTTCGGCCACCTTATTGAGAATGTAATTTAATTTTAGCAACTCCATCTTTGATATCTTTCCTAATCCCTTCATGGTAGAATAATTCCCACAATTTTAATTCTCCAATAATTAATATTTAAGCAATATCCTACCCCATTTTGAGAGAAGAATTCGGCCACCTCATGAAAGAGTTGATATGTATTTGGCAACTCACCATTTTGATTCTTCCCTTAATCTTTTTCTTGGTATGATAATCCCTTCTTTTAATCACAAAAATTATTAAATAAACAATATTTCTACCCTTGTTTTGACAGCTAATTTTCGGCCATTCAACCCTCCAATATCTTTCTCAAATCAAATAATATCATATCATTTCCTATCTAACAAACTAAAAGGATATAAAGATTTTTACCTTGCCTTTCAAATCCCGTTTAATGAGTAAACTTCTCATTCATTCCCATAACCATTCTCCTCCCATCCCATTCGAAATTTCTGAGTAAAAAACCTCTCAAAAATTGTGAGTGCCTTGAGAGAAAATAAGAGAAAAAAAAGAAAGTGAAGCACTCCGTCTCCTCCGCGCCGCGTCGTCGTTTCATTTGTTTTTCTTTCAAAACAAATCCAGGCATGTTTATATTTCCCTTCACTCTTCAATCAAGCCATATTAGTATTTTGAAACATCATACTCATGATTTTATTGAACAAAAACCGAAATACATGACAGAATTTTCGAATAAAACATGCACAGATTTTCGGCCCTCTTCTTTGCTACTTCACGGTTGGCTTGTTTTTGTGAGTACAGGTGGTTGGCTCAACCCTAGGCTCCCAAGGCTGCACCTAGACACGTATTAGGGTGTATTAGGATCATCTTGGTCCATTTGTTCAAGCCCCATGCACGCAAGGAAGGGAATTGACAGCAACTTCCCATAATACCATTTTGAATCTCGAAATTTTCGGTTTTGCTGTCTAGGGGGATGATTCTGATCTTGGCTGCCCTAGGGGCTGTAGCCATGGTTTGAACATCTCCTTGTTATGTTTAAGACGAGACCAAGTCAGCCTTTCAAGGCTTGGTCCATGGATGCATCGGTTTTAAAACAAAACAAGACAAGCCCCTTCGATCCTTTCTCATTTCCTGCATGTGTACTTTCGGCTTTGGTGGTTTGGTATGGATCTTGGTTAGCTTTTTGGCCCTTAGCCATGATTCATTCCATATCTCATGATGTCTAAATCATGCCATGGTCAATCAAATGGCCACTGGAATGGTCCATGACAGCAAACGAAGTCATTCTCTCCACACGCGCAGCGTGGCTCTCGGGTAGGGAGTGTGAGTTGTTGCTGGTGTCGCTTGGATTGTGGCTGACATAGGGCCCTTAGCCATGGTTCAAGCCACACCTTAGGATGTTGGTAAGAGGCTTTGGTTGGTGGTTCAAGCCCCAATGGCCAATAGCCTAGCAAACAACGCATGCAAGCGCAAGCGCTGCTTCTGTATTTTTGTGACAGCAAGTTGTGCTTCGGTTCAGAGGCTTGTTTGAGTTCTTGGTTGGGTTTTAGCCTATGGTCTTGGACTGGACAGTGCCCCATCAAGTTAGGAAGGTCATGTTTTTGGCCGTTTGTGATTCGGTTAAGTTTAGAGGTCGTACGAGAATTTACGGTGCAATGTGCCAAAATGACTCTCGAAAGAGCGTTTCATGTTTTGGCCTCCATTCCACAAATTTCGAAGTACTGAAATTTTAGGAGCATTATTTCATCAGTTTTAGGTGTATTTTAATCATGACTAAATGATGGTTTGGTGTTGGTTCGGGTTGGCACGAAGTCATGATTAAATACTAAGTCATTGGGCGTAATTGTCTCGTTTTTTTGGATTCAATTACGAAGTTTTGGTCAAGTTAAATCATTCACATATTTTTCATGCTAGAATTAGGTCGCAGCGAGCCTGGGAACGATCCAACCCTTTCGGTAAAATAATACAGGACATTTAATTATATTACGTGCATAAAAATATAAAATGTTCATTTTTGAGATATATGCGATATTGCTTGTGGCCACTTCACTATCATGTGATTGCAGCTTATCATGGGATTATTACTTCACCTGGTGGTCACTGACCGGTTCATGTTCATGTATTGGTACAGATATCCAGTCCAAGGGCTGTGATGATCTCTACCGCCCAGTATACTGTGGTTTAGTCTGATCAGACGATTCGGTTCATGTTATGGCCACTTGCGTATAACATATTCTCAACAGAAAATTATTATATGCTATTTCATGACAGGGCTCTATCGATCAAACATTTCACTTACGATTTTCAGTTCCGTTATGCACGTATTTATAATTATTCATGGCACGATTTCCACGTCACACTTTACGATATGATATTTTTATATGGCATGAAACTTTATGATATATTTACTTGTTATCTACGATACATGCATGCTGAGTCTTTAGACTCATTAGACTTGATTGTTGTAGGTACTGATGAGGTCGGGACTGAGGGCGGGGACCAGTGAGCCATCTTGGGTCGGCAGTAGTAGGAACCCGAGGACCACATTTATCAGTTTATTTATTATTTTATGCAAACTCATTTTTTTTCATGATGACTTATTTTAAGTTGTTTTTTTGAAACAGATATTTATTTTCGCTGCTATTTTGACATTTAAACTTTTATTTCGCTGTTACATTAAACATTAAAACTTTTATTCAGTTTATTTTATAATTGAGACAAGTTAATTACTTTTAAAGAAAATTTTAAATTATTCCGCAAATTTTCAAGTACGAATTTCGGGCCTCTACATTTGTGTTCTCAATCTCTATTCATTGTAAACTACATTTAATGCTCATTTAACATTTTTTCTTTTTATGGATTCGATTTTTTTAGCTTCTGAAAAATTGATTGATTCTTAACATTTTAGATTGGTAGGATACTTTTCTTGATATTTTATCTGATAGCATTGAATATCTTGAGTTTGTTGTATCCATCTCGTTCTTTTAAATTCTGAAACGTTAGAGTGCGGTTAGAGGTTGAACAGTCTGAACCTAAGCACTTCTTCAATAATATGGTCCAGTTAGAAACAAATTCAAGAGATGATCTTCTGATAATGTCAGCAGCCAAAGCTTGTGGGACTCCGACTTGAGTCTCTTCATAATTTGGTTGCTCGCCAGCTTGACTTCCTCCTTGGTCAAAGTCGTCTTGAGAATCTTCTTCCTCTGTCATAGAAAGTTCATATTCCTGCCTTTTGACCTTGAAAATTGTTGGAACATTTCATGTTCGCAATCTTGATTTGATATTTAACAAAACTTGTTATTGTGTTTATGATGATTTTACTTAAGTGCGTAAAAACTAAAACTGATCAGGATTCGAACTGATCAGTTATCGAGTCAAAACTGAAGCTATCGAAACGCAAACTGAAAGCGCCAACTGATTGACCAAACTGAACCAGTTCAACTGATATATCAAAAAACCAGTTCAACTTATTGTCCAGCTGATAGGCAGTTCAGCAGAAGACCTTCAGAAGCCCAGCCATCTGATGAAGAGCTCAACTGATGAAGAGTCCAGCTGACCAGTTCAACTGAAGCAGCGAAATCAGTTCAGCTGACGAACAAACTGATTTCACCAAACTAGTTAAACTGACTAGTTCAGAACATCAGTTAAGAGCCGATCAGTTGCAGAACACGACAAGCTTATTCAATGGAATCCAGCTGTGCGCACTGAGAAAAATCTTTTGTCCAGTCAAAGGACAATAATAGACGTTGCAGCAGTGCTTAAATCCCAAACTTTTCAGAATGGCTGTCGGAAAGTACACACACATTTCGAGCAACAAATTCAAACTGCAAAGTTCAAATTTGATGAGTCTTGGTGTACAGTCTCATTGCCTCTATAAATATCAGACCAAGATCATCAATATACCTGTGGAGACCCAAACCTAATTCGTCTTCTTAATCGTCATTAGGATCAATTAATTAGTCTGGGTCTAATTTTTTTTTTTGAAATACATAAGTGCGGAACATATGATAATCAGTCTGATATAAACATCAAAAGTACAGTCCAAGTCCTGTACAAAATACATTTGTCTCAAACTAAGGTTCAACAACTACATCAAGTGCTGAAACAATTCTACTTCTAAGTCCGGATCTCCACGCTAATCTTGAATCTCTCATCCTCTTCGTGACCCTGATCCTTTCTCACCTGTTGTCATGCACACATACAAACACAACAACAGTCGGATAACTCCGGTGAGAAATATATTCCCAATATAAACAAAGTATACATGCAATCATATAAACAGATATAAAAGCATGAAACAGATTTCAATAAAATGTATCAAAATCTGAAAGACATGAATCGATATAAAACTGTAAATCAAACTCGTGACTCATCATCTCATACTCGACTCATCTCTAGTCTAAGGATCCCGGTTCCTGGACATTGGCACAATATATCGAATCTCCGCAATAGAAGCCGATCTGCTCCTACGCAACATCAATATAAACCAACATCCAGTGTCTTGGCACATCCGCCAAAGACTTGGCACCTCCGCCAATGACTAGGCACATCCGCCCATGACTCAATACATGCTTTGCTATAAATCAATAGACTAAGCATATCAATCTCATGAATTGCAAATATCAATACAATAAAGTAAAATATGTGGTTTTGGGAAACTCAAGTCAAATCAAACTCGAGTCGTATCTTTCCAGTTCAACATTGATTTATACCTTTCTTTTGTCAATCTGACAAAGTCGAAGTCTCGAATTTGAATCTGTCAATACTCAATCTGGCAATGACAATATTGAGGAGTACAATATCAATATACAACTCAGTCAATACTGGATATAATCAGAACTCAATCTAATTCTGTTTCAACGGCATAACTGCACAATCTCAATATACCCAGCAATACAAATATCAACAGATACCAATCTCAACTCATAATCAATCAACAAACATAATCTGATACCAAATCTGTATAATCTCAATCAAATCAAATCTGAAATGATAACAATTTCGTACATTATCCGTTCTTCAATCTGATTTCAATTATACGATGACAACAATCTCAGGAACACATAATATCAGTCATATCAGATTTTCAAATCATATCAAAACATAATAAAACTTACATCCAGTTGAAGTCCTTGTCGAGAGGAATACGGTACTGAAGTCGGATTGAAAATTGGACGAACGAATTTTGCGTAAATCACAAATTTATTGTTTGAAGAAACTTAAGCCTTCTCCCAGAGATTCTCTCGTTTTCTTCCAAGTGAATATGAAGGAATTGCATGATTTATATATATCTTGCATGCCAAGGGGCAAGTGGCTCATCTCTTTGCCCTGCACATCTAGCGCATATGCGCGACCTCCATCGGCGCATATGCGCGAGACCTACTGGTCTCGACAATTAAGCTTTCCTCTGCTCGCGCATATGCGCGTCCCCTTCCGACGCATATGCGCGAGGTTCTCTGCCATACTCGCGCATATGCGCGGGTCCTAGTCGCGCATATGCGCCCTACTGGGTCGCCCATATGCGTGAGGGCTCAGTCCTCGCATAACAATTTCTTCTCCGGTCTTCCCCGGTTTGATCCTTTCCGTCTATAATCACATCAATTATCAATAAATCATTTCAGATTACAATAATCAAAATCTCGGGCATTACATTTCTCCCCCTCTAAGATCTGATTTCGTCCCCGAAATCACAGGCAATCAAATCAGATAGCAAATCAGATACAATAAGAAATGGAGAATAGAAGCTAAATAAGAAGATTCACATCAGTGAAATAACTCTGGAAATTTCTGTCTCATATCGGATTCAGTCTCCTAGGTAGCTTCTTCAATGCCATGACGACTCCACTGAACTTTCACAAGCGGAATAGTCTTCGTTCTGAGCTGCTTTTCTTTACGATCGAGAATCTGGATCGGCTTCTCAAAATAACTCAGAGTCTCATCAAGTTCGGCCTCGTTTGGCTGAAGAATATGAGATGAATCAGGAAGATACTTTCGCAATAAAGATACATGAAATACATCATGTATTCCAGATAGAGAAGGCGGTAAGGCGAATCGATAGGCACGATCTCCTATCTTCTCGAGAATCTCATATGGCCCAATATAACGTGGAGACAACTTCCCTTTCTTGCCAAATCTGACAACACCTCTGAAAGGAGAAATCTTTAGAAATACTCTGTCTCCTGTCTCAAATACCAATGGTCGACGACGAACATTGGCATATTTGGCCTGTCTGTCTTGGGCTGTTCTCATTCTTTTCTGAATCAGCTTCACTTTCTCTGTCATATCTCTGATCATATCAGGTACAATCTCAGGTACCTCAGAAATATCGTCCCAATAAAGAGGGGATCTGCACTTTTTGCCGTACAACGCTTCAAATGGTGCATCTCTATACTCGTCTGATAGCTGTTGTTGTACGAAAACTCACAAAGTGGCAAAGAATCTTGCCAACTAGTGCCAAAATCTAGCACTACAGGTCTCAGCATATCTTCCAATGTCTGGATAGTCCCCTTTGACTGTCTGTCAGTCTGTGGATCATATGCGGTACTCAGATGTAACTTCGTACCTAGAGCTTGCTGCAAACTGTGCTAAAAGTGCGAAGTAAACCGAGGATCACGGTCTGATACAATCGACTTCGGCACTCCATGAAATCTGACCACTTCTCTGACATAGATCTCTGCAATCTGGTCATGTCTGTACGTCATCTTGTACGGAATAAAACATGCTGATTTGGTCAATCTGTCAATAACGACCCAAATCGCATCACAACCTCGGGAGGAACGTGGTAGCTTCATCACAAAATCAATAGAAATGTGATCCCATTTCCATTCAGGATTAGACAAGCTGTGTAACAAACCTTCTGGTTTCTTTCTTTAGGCTTTCATGTAGAACCCGAAAAATCAGATTACGTATAAGCCATGCATAATTGCTATTATTTAAATTTAAAATAATTTTTATATAAATATGAAGTGTTTATTTCATTTTAAAATTTTTTAAGTCATGATTATTTATTTTAAACGCAAGAGTTTAGTTTTTTATCGTTTCGGATAAATACGCGAGACCGGACCGGAGTTAGGAGATCGGAGATAAGATTAATAATAAGAAAATATTCCTAAATTTAATTTAAGACAAGGAATAATTTATTTTATTGACTAAGAATGTTTCTAAAATTTATTAAATTAATTGGATTTAAATTATTAAATAAGTTCTTTTATGTCCAATATTTAGTTAAAAGCCTAAATTAAAATGTGTAACAAATTGGGATTAATTAATCTAAGCCTAATATATTCAAGAAATTATAACCTAACATTTTAATAATTAACTTTAAGGACCAAGTCATGCCATGCAAGAAATGATTATCCTAATTTAATTTATTAATTCACTAAAATAAATAATGGGTGTTTAAAACTTTAAGAATTTAAAATACAAGATTTAAGCAATATTATACCCTACAAATTTCTAGCAAATTTCGGTCATTCCTTAGACATTTTAATTATGTTTGGCAACTCTCCATTCTAGATTCTCTCAATGGCCATTCATGGTATGATATCTCCTCACCTTTAACTCACTAATTAGTGATAATTCAAAACACCATTATTCACCTAATTTCCCTCAACCTACTAATCTAGCATACCAATCCCCACACATCTCGTGCAACAAGAAAGGGAAGGGAACATTTCAATTGTCATTCAAACTCCTCACTTGTAACCTCCCTCTAGATACATATTTTGACTCATTTATCACCCCTAGTAACCTCCACCTTCATTAACTAATATCCCTTCACCATACCTTCGAAAATATCAGCAGAGATCAGCAGCAAAATCGTGAGTTAGCAGCAAGAAAACAAGAGAGAAAAGAAACTCCGACTCCGCCGCGCCGTGTTCGTCGTATTGCTTTGTTTTATTCAAAACAAATTTCCAGGCATGTGCATATCGTTTCTTTTCTTTTCAATCAAGTCATATAGATATTTTTTGAACCATTGTATGTTCATGATACACGAAGCAGCACAAAAAAAAATTACAGCAACTTTGCCAAAAATCTGTGCAACTCAAGGCTGAAGTAGACCTCTACGACTTGCTTCGATTCAAGTTGAACCAGATTTGATTATGCGAATCAAAGAAGCGCAGAGAACTGATCAGAATATTCAGAAGTCGATTCAAATGGTCAGATTAGGACACCAGTCAGAATATCAGGTACATGATTATGTTCTGTACGTGAATGACCGTCTTGTAGTGCCAGATGTATCAGAATTGAAACAACAGATTATGTCAGAAGCGCACTGTAGTCGGTTCAGTATTCATCCTGGTGGCAGGAAGATGTACAACGATCTAAAGACACAGTTCTGGTGGAAATAGATGAAGTCAAACATTGCCGAATTTGTGTCTAAGTGTTTAAATTGCGAACAGGTGAAGGCTGAGAGAAAGAAGCCCGGAGGTTTACTTCAGAGTTTGTCTATTCCAGAATGGAAATGGGATCACATTTCCATGGATTTCGTGACGAAGTTACCTCGATCATCCCGAGGCTGTGACGCGATTTGGGTCATTATTGACAGATTAACCAAATCAGCGTGTTTTATTCCATACAGAATGACATACCGACACGATCAGATGGCTGGGATATATGTCAGAGAGGTAGTCAGATTGCATGGTGTGCCGAAGTCTATCGTATCAGACCGTGATCCACGATTCACTTCTCACTTTTGGCACAGTCTGCAGCAGGCTTTAGGTACGACATTGCAACTGAGCACTGCTTATCATCCCCAGACAGACGGACAGTCAGAGCGAACTATCCAGACTTTAGAGGATATGTTGAGAGCTGTAGTGCTAGACTTTGGCACTAGTTGGCAAGATTCACTACCTTTGTGTGAATTCTCGTACAACAGCAGCTACCAAACGAGTATAGAGATGGCACCGTTTGAAGCATTATATGGTAAGAAGTGCAGATCTCCTCTATACTGGGATGATATATCTGAGGTACCAGAACTTGGACCTGATATGATCCGTGAAATGACTGAGAAAGTGAAGATCATTCAGAAAAAAATGAAGACAGCACAGGATAGGCAAGCCAAGTATGCCAATATCAGACGTAGACCATTAGTATTTGAACAAGGAGACAGAGTGTTTTTGAAGATTTCTCCTTTCCGAGGCATTGTCAGATTTGGCAAACGCGGGAAGTTGTCTCCTAGATACATCGGTCCATACGAGATTCTTGAGAAGATTGGCGATCGGGCATATCGACTTGCTCTTCCTCCTTCTTTATTTGGGATACATGACGTTTTTCATGTCTCGATGTTGCGTAGATATATGCCAGATATTTCTCATGTCATTCAGCCTGACGAAGCTGAGCTTGATCAGACTTTGAGTTATGTTGAGCAACCGATACAGATTCTGGATCGGAAAGAGAAGCAGCTCAGAACGAAGACTATTCCGCTAGTGAAAGTCCAGTGGAGTCGTCATGGCATCGAAGAAGCGACTAAGGGAAACAGAAGCAGATATGAGACAGAAATATCCCGAGTTATTTACATGATGTAAGTAATTCTTCAGTATTGATTATATTACTTTTCATGTATGATTTGATAGATTGTCTGCGATTTCGAGGATGAAATAATTTCTTAGAGGGGGAGAAATGTAAGGCTCGAGATTATTAGTCTTCATTAATGTGATATTCGTAGATATGAGTATGCATGACGTAAGGCGTGAGATTTATTAGTCTTCACTGACGCGATATTCGAAGATATGAGAATGCATGACATGTCATGAGAAGTGCTAAGTGAGATGGGAGTAGGAAAGACATGGAAAAGATGAGAAAATATTCAAAATAGGACAGAACAGTTGGCGCACATGCGCGAAGATATGCGCGCCTATGCGCGAGAACTACAGTAGCATTGGCGCATATGCGCGACCAGACCGGCGCATATGCGTGACACGTCCAGAAACATTGGCGCACATGCGCGAGATAAGATGCGCATATGCGCGACACCTCCAGAGACTTTGGCGCACATGCGCGAGAAGAAGCGCGCATATGCGCGGGGTGTTGTGATTGACATTGCCGAGACCAGTAGGTCTCGCGCATATGCGCGGGTGATGTCGCGCATATGCGCGAGACGTGTAATCCAAAGAATGAGACATGTGTTTGTTTCATGCAAGATATATATATTGTGTGTCTTCATTTCTCTCCTAGCACAACTGAGACTACCGAGAGAAAGAGAAAAGTTCAAGGAAAGGGAAAGTTCTCTTCTTTTAAAGCTAGTTTGTACAAGATTTTCACATCCAAACGTTAATCCGATTTCGGTTTTGAGCTCCTCTCATCAAAGGCTTTAAGGGGATGTAAGTTTCATTAATTTCCTGCATGATTTGAGATATTGATGTTGGGGAAATTGTGAATTACACTAGATTATGTGTTCTTGTGAAGTTAGTGACTATATATTCGTAAACGGATCGATTATCGAATGTCATATGCAATTGTTACGATTTTCCAGCATATTTAGAGTTAAATATGCAGATTTTGAGTACTATCATGTGCTTATAATGATGATTATGAGTTGAGACTTATGAATTGGTGATATATGTTGAGAGTTGGATTGACCGGTATCGAGAAATTACGTCGTTATGCCGTCAAATTGTACCGAGGTCAAGTATTGAATTGGATATGTGATGATTGAGATTAGAGATTGATAGAATATGTATCAACATTTCCATTTCAGATTTGATATTGACAGATTAGTCTTCGAGACTTCGACTACGACACAGATTGTGTGACGAAAGGTATAATTCATGTTTTGTTTGGGGAAGACACAACTCAAATGAGATCTAATTTGAGTTTCCCAACCAAATCACATACTAGAATTGTTGTTTATCTTTTGATATGAATTTGAATTGTTTATAGAATTATATTCAATTATCTTGATATGATGATGCTTTGTTTATAGATCTATATTCAAGCATTTGAGATAGGAGAGTCCTTGGCAGACCAGCCAAACTAGATGTTCGGTGGTATCGACGCTTCGGACCAGATTCAATCCGATTGTAGACATTCGATACAATATGACCGAAGTCTAGGAATAAGACGTACAGTCACCCCGATTGGGAGGGTAGGTGACAGCCATTGACGTTTTATTCACACCGGGATCCCTAGAGTAGAGTCGATTCGAGTCAAGACATGATTTGATTTGAATTGCATGTTTAGATAGATCGGTTTCATAGACTATGGAGCCATTGTTATTGCTTTCATGCATGATTTATGATTTCGTATCAGCATGTATACATGTTTTATACTGGGATTTGTTCTCACCGGAGTTTCCGGCTGTTGTTATGTCTGTATGTGTGTATAACAACAGGTGGGCAGGATCTGGGTCACGTCAGAGATGAGATCAAGATAGTGTGGTGACTACGGGCGCAGAAGATCACTAGTGATGTTGTACTAGATTTGTACTACTTGTAGTTTATGGTTTGTATTAAACACTAGTGACGTGTTTGTAGTAGAACATGACATGTATATTATATGTGTTGTAATTAAATAAAGAAAGATATTATGAATTAATGTTAAAAAGCGAAAATTTGACCCACATTTTGAATAAAAATCCAATTAATCCCGAAAAGAATGGAGTTAGAGCCGGGGTCCCCACATAGGGTGTTAAGAAATTATACCTATCAACCTCTTGAGGTTGATGATGGCTCCAACCAAGTTGTAAACAACTTGGCTCTTCAAAGGCAAGACCTTCTACAAGCTTCCTTTGAACACTTCTTGTTCAAAAATTAGGTTCACCACCAACAAGCTAGAACCACTCTAATTTTGCACTAGAAAAATTAGAGCATTTTTCATTGAGAAGTGTGTGCTTTCATCAACAATTGAAGAAGCAAAAATGGAGGAGAATAGGGCAAGAATTTTCGTCCATGGTGAGGGGAGGAGAGAGGGAGGAGTGTTTTTCTTGGTTGTGGAAAAAGTTAAAGCCAAAAAGTTGCATGCCAAGCCTTGAACATTGAAAAAGTTGTCTCCCAACTCTTCACCTCCCCATGCACATTCTATTTGGGCTTGTAATAATTACAAGGCCCATGGACTTTAATTTAATTGTCTCAAACAAATTTGAAACCAATTAAACCTTACTTGATTTTACTCAAGCCCACTAGTTTAATAATTATTTCTAATTGGGCTCTACAAGGCCCAATGTTGTTTAATTAATCCAACACTTGAATCAATTTAATTATTTGGACTCTACTAGGTCCACTAGTGTTTAATTAATTTAACACTTGAATTAATTTAATTTAGACCATAATAATGTATATGAAAATCACAATTTTCAAATACATTGCTCGTTTGGCCAACTTTTAATTTTGGAACACTTTCTCAAATTAAAAGTTATATTCTCCTTATAGAAGTCATACTTCTATTTTATTTACACTTATAAACTCCTTTATAAGCCGTTCAACACATTGAACTATTTTACTTCTCAACGAGATCTAGAAAGTTAGCACTTGTGTGACCCTCAATGGTTCATTGATATAACTAGCCGTGGGTTCACATCTCCATGTGATTCGGACTAAACATGTTCTTATTTGAGCATACCACAATTGCTCCATTCTTACTTATCAACTCCTTGATAATAAGAACGTCAGAACTCAAGTCTGATAGTACCCAACCAATCATGTTAAACACCTAGCAGCATCACTTACATGATTCCCTAGGTATCAAATGATAGTGCCTGCAAGAATCATTCGATTATGGTTAGCGTACAGTACGGTCCCTTCAACTCATACATCCCGACCGATTCGACAACCATTGGTTTATCGAGAGTTGTCAATGAATCGATACTATGTGTCATGTCGTAGTTGCATCGATGGTGTAATCTATGAAACCGCTTTCATAATTACCACCATACTTTGATCAGAGAGTTCAACCTACATACACATGAGAACACATAGGATATCCATACCCGAAGGTAAGCGGTGAATCCCTGACTACAATGCATCGACTCCTATATGTTTCGACAGAACACCCAACCTTGCCACCTGATGACCCCATGAGAGTCATTAAACAAGTCAAAGTGTAATTCTAGCACATAGAGTCTCAGTGTTGTCCCGGGTCATAAGGATTAATGGTGTACAACCATAAACTAGGACGTTTCCACTCGATAAGTGAGAACCACTTGGAAAGTCCTTTATAGAGGGTTGTTCAGTGCACTCTACCAGGAGCACCTATCTGCATGTTCGGATATCACAATGTCCCCTACCAATGAAACATGGTACTCACATCGCAGATACTAGTCTCGAACTCGAGCGGCCTATATCCTTCTTAGCGGCGGCTGAATCGACTAGGAACTGTTTAGAATATACAGTATTCCAAATATGAGTTTCATGATACTCATCATATGAGCATCTCAAATTCTTTCTACTATTTGTATATTCAAGGGCTTTATCTATGCAACTAGCATGAGTATTCAGATAAAGATGTGCCAATAATAATTTCAAATATGATTAAAATAAAAATTGTTTATACATAGAGTTTCATTGTGAACACTCGGCCAACACTTGGCTCGACGGGCACCCACTCTAACAGTTAGCTTATCGTGTTGCTCTTCCGCCGAATCTGGCCGGAGTACACAACGTGTTTCATGTCTCTATGTTGAGGAAATACATGGCGAATCCTTCGCATGTCTTGAACTTCTAACCGTTGCAGCTCACTCCGAACCTGTCTTATGAAGAAAGACCAGTGCAAATCTTAAACAGACAAGAGAAAAAGCTTCGGAACAAACAAGTGAAGCTAGTGAAGGTCAAATGGCTAAATCATTCGGAGGAAGAAGCTACGTGGGAGTCTGAGCCAGAAATAAAGAGTCGATACCCCGAGTTATTCGGTAAGTTTTAATTTCGAGGACGAAATTTTTTTTAAGGGGGAGAGAGTTGTAGAACCCGAAAAATCAAATTACGTATAAGCCATGCATAATTGCTATTATTTAAATTAAAAATAATTTTTATATAAATATGAAGTGTTTATTTCATTTTAAAATTTGTTAAGTCATGATTATTTATTTTAAACGCAGGAGTTTAGTTTTTTATCTTTTCGGATAAATACGCGAGACCAGACCGGAGTTAGGAGATCGGAGATAAGATTAATAATAAGAAAATATTCCTAAATTTAATTTAAGACAAGGAATAATTTATTTTATTGACTAAGAATGTTTCTAAAATTTATTAAATTAATTGGATTTAAATTATTAAATAAGTTCTTTTATGTCCAATATTTAGTTAAAAGCCTAAATTAAAATGTGTAACCAATTGGGATAAATTAATCTAGGCCTAATATATTCAAGAAATTATAACCTAACATTTTAATAATTAATTTTAAGGACCAAGTCATGCCATGCAAGAAATGATTATCCTAATTTAATTTATTAATTCACTAAAATAAATAGTGAGTGTTTAAAACTTTGAGAATTTAAAATACAAGATTTAAGCAATATTATACCCTACAAATTTCTAGCAAATTTCGGTCATTCCTTAGACAATTTAATTATGTTTGGCAACTCTCCATTCTAGACTCTCTTCAATGGCCATTCATGGTATGATATCTCCTCACCTTTAACTCACCAATTAGTGATAATTCAAAACACCATTATTCACCTAATTTCCCTCAACCTACTAATCTAGCATACCAATCCCCACACATCTCGTGCAACAAGAAAGGGAAGGGAACATTTCAATTGTCATTCAAACTCCTCACTTGTAACCTCCCTCTAGATGCATTTTTGACTCATTTATTACCCCTAATAACCTCCACCTTCATTAACTAATATCCCTTCACCATACCTTTGAAAATATCAGCAGAGATCAGCAGCAAAATCGTGAGTTAGCAGCAAGAAAACAAGAGAGAAAAGAAACTCCGACTCCGCCGCGCCGTGTTCGTCGTATTGCTTTGTTTTATTCAAAACAAATTTCCAGGCATGTGTATATTGTTTCTTTTCTCTTCAATCAAGTCATATAGATATTTTTAAACCATTGTATATACGCCCATGATAAAGACTTGACATCAACTTTCCCATAGTTGCAAGTTGAGTCACGATTTTGTGGTTGGTTTGTCTAAGGTGAATGTTCGAATCTTGGTTGGCCCAAGGCCTGTAACCATGGTTAGAACCCTCCCTTAGCATGTCTAGGACGTGACCAAGACAACCTTTCAAGGCTTGGTTCACGGACACATCAAAATTTTAAAACAACAAGACATGCGCCCCTCGATTTTAAATTTTGGTGTGTGAGTGAACTTTCGGTTTTTGGTGCTTGAGTGGATTGTGGTTGGCTTTTAGCCCTTAGCCATGGTTCACACAACACCTTATCGTGTCTAGATAAAGCCATGGTCAATCATATGACCAAAGGAATGATACAAGACAGCCCAACAATTCAATACATCACAGTACAGAATTTTGGTGCTCTCGGTTGGAGCTTTGGATGGTCCTAGGTATTTGCCTGAGTTGTGGTTGGCCAAGCGCCCTTAGCCATGGTTCGAGCCATGTCTTAGGATGTTGGTAAGGGACTCTTGTCGGTGGTTCAAGCCCAATGGCCATTAGTTCCATAAAACGACTAGCAAACAAACAGCTGCTGCCACTGTGCTTGGACAGCAGCAAGGTCATGGTTCAGGGGCCTTGTTCGAGTTCTTGGCTGGCTTTTATCCTATGGCCTTGGACTACACAGTATGCCAATGAGTTATGAAGGTCATGTTTTTGGCCGTTTGTGATTTGGTTAAGTTTAGAGGTCGTACGAGAATTTACGGTGCAATGTGCCAAAGTGACTCTCGAAAGAGCGTTTCATGATTTTGGCCTCCATTCAATATTTTTCTTGTATTACAGCTCTTATGGATGTTATTTCATTATGTTAGGTGTATTTTAATTATGGATAAACGATGGTTCAATGTTGGTTCGGGTTGGTACGAAGCCATGATTGGAAATTAGGTTGTTGGTCTCGTTTGTCTCGTTTTTGGTGCGGATATGAAGTTTTTGTCAAGTTGAGATTATTTGCATGTGTCTCATGTTAGGATTAGGTCGCAGCAAGCCTGGGAACGATCCAACTCCTCCGGTAAAAACATGGTTATAATTATATTACGCGCACAAAATATAAAATGTTTATTTTGAGATATATGCGATATGTCTTGTGGCCACCTCACGCTTATGGGATCTCTTCACCCGGTGATTTACGACCGGTTTACGATTATGTATGGGTACGGACATCTAGTCCAAGGGCTGTGGTGATCTCTACCACCCAGTATACTGTGGTTTAGTCTGATCAGACGTTCATGTTATGTTACGGGCCACTTGCGTTGAAACATTATCTCTACCAGAAAAATCTTGATATGGTATTTTATGACAGAGCTCTATCAAGCAAATCTTTTACGTACGATTTTCAGCTATGCACGTAATTATATTTACCCTTGACACGATTTTCTCGTTACGATTTACGATACGATATTTTTACGTTGCATGCGATCTTATGATATTTTTACTCGTTATTCACGATATATGCATGTTGAGTCTTTAGACTCACTAGACTTGATTGTTGTAGGTACTGATGAGGTCGAGACCGAGGGCGGGGACAAGTGAGCTAGCTTGGGTCAGCAGTAGTAGGAACCCGAGGACCTCACATTTCACCATTTATTTTTTATGTTCAAACTCAGTTTTTAATATGTTGAATTATTTTTAAGTTGTGGTTTTGAACACAATATTACTTCCGTTGCTATTTTAAAGTTAAATCTATTTATCAGTTTATTTTATGAATGATGCATGTTATTTATTTAAAGAGAAAACTTTTAAATAATTCCGCAAAATTACGAATACGAAATACGGGCCTTTACATTTCACATGTTGGCAATTCAGACATCTGGATACAAACTCTGCAATATCCGCTGTCATCTGTTTCCACCAAAATTATCTTTTCAAATCATTGTACATCTTTCTGCCACCAGGATGAATACTGAATTGACTACTGTGCGCTTCTGACAATATCTGTCATCTCAAATCTGAAACATCAGGCACAACTAGACGATTATTCACATACAGTACATGATCACGTACCTGATATTCTGATCGATGCCCTGCTCTGACCATCGAAATCGAATTCTGAACATTCTGATAAACTTTTTGAGCTTCTTTAATTCTCAAAATCAGCTCTGGTTCGACTTGAATAGTATACAATCTCAACGGTCTATAATCTGCTTCAAATGCTAATCCAGATAAATAGCAATCTTCAATCAAATTTGAAACACCAATCGTCGATAAGGATAAAGAACATACCTTTCGACTCAGTGCATCAGCTGCTGCATTTGATTTCCCCGGATAGTATTTGATTTCACAATCAAAATCTTTCAATAAATCAAGCCATCTTCGTTGCCTCATATTCAATTCAGACTGTGAAAACAGATATTTCAGACTCTTGTGATCAGAATAAATCTCAAACTTCTCACCGTATAGATAGTGTCGCCATATCTTCAGTACAAATACGATGGCTGCCAATTCAAGATCATGAATTGGGTAGCGAGACTCATGTGGCTTCAATTGTCTCGAGGCGTAGGCAATAACATGTCCTAGCTGCATCAAAATACATCCCAATCCTCTGTGAGAAGCATCACAATAAACAATAAAATCACCAGTACCTGATGGAAAAGTCAACACAGGAGCACTGGTCAATCTTTTCTTCAACTCCAGAAAGCTGGATTCACACTCTTCAGACAAAACAAATGGTGCATTCTTCTGAGTCAACTGAGTAATAGACTTAGCAATACTCGAGAAATCTTTAATGAATCGATGGTAATAGCCTGCTAAACCCATAAAGCTGCGTATCTCTTGCACTGATGTCGGTCTAGGCCAAATGATCACGGCCTCAACCTTGCTAGGATCGACAGAAATACCATCTCCAGATATAATATGACCAAGAAATACAACCTGTCTCAGCCAAAACTCACATTTCGACAGCTTTGCATACAATTTCTCTTTTCTCAGAATTCTCAACACAGTTCTCAAATGCTCAGCATGATCAATCATATTCTTTGAATATATCAGAATATCATCAATAAAAATAATCACGAAATCATCGAGATACTTCTGAAATACACGGTTATCAGATCCATAAATACAGCTGGAGCATTGGTTAAACCAAACGGCATGACAATAAACTCATAATGGCCATACCTGGTTCTGAAAGCTGTCTTCGAGATATCAGAATCTCTGACTCTCAGCTGATGATATCCAGATCTTAGATCGATCTTGGAGTACACAGAAGAACCCTGCAACTGATCAAATAAATAATCTATACGAGGCAAAAGGTATTTGTTCTTTACCGTAGCCTTGTTCAGTTGCCGGTAGTCAATGAAAAGTCTCATTGAACCGTCCTTCTTTCTCACAAACAGTACTGGAGCACCCCAAGGAGAAACACTCTGTCTAATGTAACCTTTGGCCAGTAAATCTTCTAACTGATCTTTCAATTCTTTCAACTCAATTGGTGCCATTCTGTACGGAGCTCTAGAGATCGGAACTGTACCTGGTACCAATTCAATGCTGAAATCTATCTCTCGAACTGGAGGCAAACCCGGAATCTCATCTAGGAAGACATCAGCAAACTCACATACCACTGACAAATCAGCCAATGATGGACTCGATTTCAGTACGTCAACTGAATACACAAAGAATCCCTCCGCTACTTTCTGTAATAATCGAGTCATGGATAACACAGATATCAAAGGAATTCTAGATCTAGAACCCTTACCGTAAAATTTCCATTTATCAGCCATATCATGTCTTAATCTAACAATCTTATGGAAACAATCTACGGTAGCTTTGTACTTGGTCAGCATATCGATACCAATAATGCAGTCAAAATCAGATAACCCAAGTACAATACAGTCTAAATCAATCTCATGCCCGTCATACTGTAGCATACAATGTCTAACAGACGTCACTGATACAAGACCTCTCCCCAAAGGTGAAGAGACAGATACTACAGCAGATAAAGACTCGACAGGCAATGCATAAATCAATGCAAATCTTTCAGAAATAAAAGTGTGGGATGCACCCGTATCAATCAATACATATACAGGATAACCACATAAAGAACAGTTACCTGCAACAACATCATCTAGTGCTTCCTGGGCCTGTTCTTCAGTCAAAGAAAATACTCTGGCCTGCTGTCTCGGAGGCTGGCTAACAGTCTGGCTTTCTCCTGGCCTCTGCTGTGACTGAGGACTAGTCGGTGGTAGCTGGAAGGAGTGAACAGCTGATGATCGTCTATCAGTCTGAGCCACTGATCCAGATGATTCTGCTCCCGGGGATCTCTGGGAACCTTGCTGTGGACAGACTTTGGCAAAGTGTCCCTGCTGTCTGCAGATACGGCAACTACCAAGTACTTCTTGGCATTGCTCTATGGGATGTCTTCCTCCACAAGTTCTGCAATAGACCCCTGTACTACTCTGGCTCTATCGTGAACCACTGGAACTAGATGAACTACTATCAGGCCTCTTAAACTGTCTTCCTCTGACTTTCAAATAATCTTTCTTCCCACCAGTGCTACTGCCACTCTCAAATCTGGGAGGGGGTTGCTGGGATGGAGTAGAAGTTTGTTGCTGTCTCGGTACTGGATGAACATATGAAGCTCCTTTCTGCCTAATCAGGCCAGCTTCAGCTCCTTTTGCTCTGTTCAGGGAATCAGCAAAATTGTTCGGTCTTCTGGTGTTCACCAATGTAAAGATCTCAGGATTCAATCGATTGATAAACTGATCAGCAACAGCTTCATCATTCTCAGCAACATGTGAAGCAAATCGTAGCAAGGTAGAGAACTTGGCCACATATTCTTCTATATTCAACTGACCCTGTCTAAGATTAGCAAACTCTGCTCCCTTGTCTTTTCTGTACGATACTGGGAAAAATCTTCAGTAAAATTCAGTCTTAAAGATTTTCCAAGTGATAACCGTACCTCGATGCTCCAAAGCCCTCTTCGTCGTGATCCACCAATTCTTTGCAACGTCATGCAACTGGTGCCCAATCAATCGGACTCTACGCTTATCTGTATAATCAAATGAATCAAACAACATCTCAATGTCATCGAGCCAACTCTCACACTCAACAGATGTCTCGATTCCTTTCAGGGTTGGCGGTTTGAACGACTGAAATCGCTTCAGTAATGTTTTCATCGGAGTTGCTGTGACATCCATCGGATTAGTCAAAGTACTACCCTGTTCTAGGATTCTTCGAGGAGGCATATCTGATTATAAAAAAGATTAGTAACCAAATACAACAAATCTGTTTCAGTCCTCCTCTGATCATCTTACTGCTGATCAAGAATCGGTTCTGATTCATTCTCAATAACACATGTTTCCAATAAAATCGGATAATCAGGTAAACATGCATTTCAAAGAAGTAAACATGCTGTCATGCTAGCATCTCAAAAGCAGGAAAGAAAACTCAATATACCCCGCTCACTAGCTTCTATCTCAGTCTAAGGAACCTACTGCTCTGATACCACCTGCTGTGGGGACCCGAACCTAATTCGTCTTCTTAATCATCATTAGGATCAATTAATTATTCTGGGTCTAAATTTTTTTTAAAATACATAAGTGCAGAACATAAGATAATCAGTCTGATATAAACATCAAAAGTACAGTACAAGTCCTGTACAAAATACATTTGTCTCAAACTAAGGTTCAACAACTACATCAAGTGCTGAAATCAAATCTACTTCTAAGTCCGGATCTCCACGCTAATCTTGAATCTCTCATCCTCTTCGTGACCCTGATCCTGTCCCACCTATTGTCATGCACACATACAAACACAACAACAGCCGAATAACTGCGGTGAGAAATATATTCTCAGTATAAACAACGTATACATGCAATCATATAAACAGATATAAAAGCATGAAACAGATATCAATAACATGTATCAAAATCTGAAAGACATGAATCGATATAAAACTGTAAATCAAAATCGTGACTCATCATCTCAGAATCGACTCATCTCTAGTCTAGGGATCCCGGTTCCTGGACATTGGCACATTATATCGAATCTTCGCAATAGAAGCCGATCTGCTCCTACGCAACATCAATATAAACCAACATCCAGTGTCTTGGCACATCTGCCAAAGACTTGGCACCTCCGCCAATGACTAGGCACATCCGCCCGTGACTCAATACATGCTTTGCTATAAATCAATAGACTAAGCATATCAATCTCATGAATTGCAAATATCAATGCAATAAAGTAAAGTATGTGGTTTTGGGAAACTCAAGTCAAAACAAACTCGAGTCGTATGTTCCCGGTTCAACATTGATTTATACCTTTCTTTTGTCAATCTGACGAAGTCGAAGTCTCGAATTCGAATCTGTCAATACTCAATCTGGCAATGACAATATTGAGGAGTACAATATCAATATACAACTCAGTCAATACTGGATATAATCAGCACTCAATCTAATTCTGTTTCAACGGCATAACTGCACAATCTCATACCCAGCAATACAAATATCAACAGATTTCAATCTCAACTCATAATCAATCAACAAACATAATCTGATACCAAATCTGTATAATCTCAATCAAATCAAATTTGAAATGATAACAATTTCGTACATTATCCGTTCTTCAATCTGATTTCAATTATATGATGAAAACAATCTCAGGAACACATAATATCAGTCATATCAGGATTTCTTCCATATCAGATTTTCAAATCATATCAAAACATAATAAAACTTACATCCAGTTGAAGTCCTTGTCGAGAGGAATACGGTACTGAAGTCGGATTGAAAATCGGACGAACGGATTTTGCGTAAATCACAAATTTATTGTTTGAAGAAACTTAAGCCTTCTCCCAAAGATTTTCTCGTTTTCTTCCAACTGAATCTGAAGGAATTGCATGATTTATATATATCTTGCATGCCAAGGGGCAAGTGGCTCATCTCTTTGCCCTGGACGTCTCACGCATATGCGCGACCTACATCGGCGCATATGCGCGAGACCTACTGGTCTCGGTAATTAAGCTTTCCTCTGCTCGCGCATATGCGCGTCCCCTTTCGGCGCATATGCGCGAGGTTCCATGCCATACTCGCGCATATGCGCCCTACTGGGTAGCGCATATGCGCGAGGGCTCAGTCCTCGCACATAACAATTTCTTTTCCGGTCTTTCCTGGTCTGATCCTTTTCGTCTATAATCACATCAGTTATCAATAAATCATTTCAGATTATAATAATCAAAATCTCGGGTATTACAATACAAGTGTGTGAAGATCAAAAGAAGAGAAAAATAGGGCATGCTAACTGCTTAGTGTAGAAGCAAAATTCTCAGTGTGTGAGAACATTCCCGTGTTGTATTCATATATCAGTTCTCACACACGCGCACACACAATCACTCACATATATAGAGAGTAGAGCTTATTGAATAGCTGAGTGAGTCTTGTACAAAGACGTAAAACTTGTGTATGTATTATTTTACACATAGACGTTAAACAAGTGTTGGCTGGAAGGTGTTGCCTTCAGTCTAGGCTAGGAGTTCAGTTAGGCAGTAGTGTAAGTCCTAAGCTGAGTGGGTTTGTACAATGTGCTGTATAAATCATAGTCTTCTAGTGGAACCTACCCGAGGTGGTAGAAGGGGTGACGTAGGAGCAGTTGAAATCTTCGAACATCCATAAACATATCTTGTGTATTTAACTGTTTAACTTTTGTTTTCAAACTGATTTGATCTGTTCGAGCATTTATCAGTTCAGTTCTCACCATAACTGAATTGATATACGCAAGAACTGATCTCCCTTATATCATTTAATAAGTTTACACAAGTTAAAAGCTTTAAACTGATTAACTTTCTTAACGAAGGATTTCCGATTGGTTTATAACAAAACTCGATCTAATTAATTGGTGTTTACTTTCTTAGAACACGAGCTATTGCAGCTTATTGAGAATATTATATTTGAAGCACCTTCAAAGGCGCGCGATCCGATCCATCAAAAACCATTGAAATGGACAATTCATCCATTTTGAGTTAAATGATTACCACGACATCATCTCGAACCGTTGGGCAGTGTTCATAGAAACTTTCTTGTAATTTGACGCAATACACTTTCCCTTAGCTTCATTTCAATGAACTATTGTTGCTGCAAGGCTTGAGAGATCAAGTCGGTCTCAGCCCAGTTTAGAATCTTCTTTTCTAGCTCAGTCACAACCTTGAGCTTATTTTCTTTTCAAATAGTATCAAAATGAACAGTGGCTTGATAATCCACCCAATTGTCGAATATACTGATTCTTTATTTTTCAATTTCATCAACTCTCTGCATGGAGAGGTTGATGACATTTTAAGCACTTATTACTTTCATTAGCTCTATAAGTATTTCTCCCTAGCATTAAGGTCAATGATTGGAAGCCCATATTGGATAGCCACTTCCTCCCTTTATACTATCTTTACTGCACTCACACCGGAGATCAGAACAACTGGAATTGGTGTCCGTCTTAGTGGTCCAGATATATATTTGATTAGCTTAATATTCTTCTTTGGCTTCTCAGCCTTCTGCTTAAGCTCAACCACCTTCTTTACTACGTTGAACGATTGAGTTAAAGAGATTCTTTTTTTTTTGGTGATGACAAAACATAAGCTCCAGAAATATTGTTATGCCAACAAATGAATTTCATTATTTCAATATAAATGAAATGAAAAAAATCCTTATACACTTAGGAGCAGGAATTTTAAACATGCGCTCCCTTTTGAACCAAGAACTACCACTACCTAATCTTCCACCTTTTCTCAGCCTTCTTCTTCATGTCTTCTTATGCTGATTTATCTTCTACCTTTTTTTATGGCCTCTTCCAGCCTTTGTTTGGACTCTTTCTCTATTCTTAACCGATCCTCATCATTTTTGTCATCACCTCTTTCTACAAATCAAGCATTTATTAGATTTGGGTGTCAAGGGTAGCTTGAAGACCGTCAGTGCGAGCATTAATCCTGTTTCCACTTTGCGTAATTTGACCAAAAAAATGACTAATGCTTCATTGTAGTATCTTTTGGAAGATTGAAGCTCGATCATGTTTAAGTGAATATCCCTCTGAAGATCGAAATATTTTGTGAGGGCCCGTGCTGTAACACTCGTGACTAAAATGCATAATTAGTGCGGAAGCTTTAAAATATATTTGGAGAAAATGTGTTAATCTAAAAAAAATTTGGACAGCATCTCCCAGTAAATAGGACATGCCACCTGTCTCAAGCAACACATAAAATACATACAAAAGATTTTCATTTTCATCAGATACCATTTAATATAGTATCTACACATATTCTAATTCAAATACCAAAACAAGGTTTTCCAATGTTTTCCAAAATAACCAAAAGCTTAACATATCAAAATAGCATCCAACAACTATCTCCAAAGTTTGGCATACTCCCTTCTCTCGCTTCGACAACTCAGGGATGATCAGTCTTTCTTACCTGTGCCTACATCACATGAACATAACTGAAATGAGTATAAAACTCAGCAAATGGAATCAATTCTAACAAGATACATATATATAATTTTGGTGTAAAACGTAAAATGAATAGCCTCAATTTCATTTTCTTAAAAACATTATCCATCTCATTTCATAAACGTCAAATCATCATTAATATCATCCGTCAAGAATCATAATACAACAATACATAGGGATGATATTCATTTCATTGATCAACTGAAGAATTGATAGTTCTTATAAGATAGTTCATTCATTGCTAACCCTCTTCGTAAAAACGAATCTTATAGGAGGGACACGTACCTCTGCATAAAATGCATCTTATAAGAGAACACATGTTTTCATCGTTAATTGACCAATTACATTGCGGATTTAGAATTGCCAGAGGCAACACCGCTACTATCACTATCAATCCACTCATTCAATCATAGAAAACTTCATTCAAGCATTTTATCAAACACATTAGAGGCATCTTGAAAAATTTAACTCATTTCATTCAAAATGCATATAATTGAACTACCATATATACATATTTACACATATATATCATTAATGGAATTTGAAAGGAGTTAACATCATAAAATCATCAAAACAAATACATATAGGATCATGTGATGCATTGAAGAAATGATTCCACTTACTACACTTGGAGCACTTGGTTTCCTAAACCTTGATGGCGATCCTACAATAATAAACCCAATAACTAACCATTAACACCAAAATAACAACATTAGATGACCATTTAATCCAATACATCAATCACAACCATCATGCCCTAACTCCATCATCTTCAATAACTCAAGAACAAGAAGAAAAACCACTTACCTTTGTCCCTTTCACTAAAAAGATGAAGTTCCAACTTTGGATTGAAGATTTATTGCTTGATTGAAAGAAATGATAAGAAGAAAATGAAGAACCCTAGCTTGGAATCGTTGGAGAAGAGAAAGAAAAGAAGAGAAATGAGGAAAAGTTGTGTCTCAACCGATTTTATACCTTAATTCACCCAAAACACGCTTTTCCACTGAACAGGGCGCTGGGGCGGTCAAGTTTTACCGCCCTAGCGCGGAACTTACTGTCCGAAACCCAAAATTTCAGTGACAGGGGCTCTGGGCGCTCAAACTTTACCGCCCTAGCGTGGCACCTGCTGTCCCGGCGTGCGCTCTGCGCACAGCCTTGTCAAAGATTGCTTCCGAAACGCCTCTTCCCGTCATAATTTGGAAAAATGGTAAATACAAAAATTGTAGCTCTATGTCTTGGCTTTCATCTCCAATTCGCCTCATGTCATTTAAAGGTCTGAGCAAAGAGTTATGCTCAATCTCCCAACATGTGTCACTGGAGGAACGACGATACACACGACACACTTCGGGGCGCTTTTGGCTAGACTTCCACAATGATTTGGAACAAACTCAAAATAAGAAAGTTATAGCCTTATGTCTTATCTTTCTAATGAAAGTGGCCTCACATCATTCGGATCAATATATAAA
Organism: Primulina tabacum; assembly: GCF_025594145.1. Lineage (NCBI taxonomy): Eukaryota > Viridiplantae > Streptophyta > Magnoliopsida > Lamiales > Gesneriaceae > Primulina > Primulina tabacum. Next base: position 44,383,569 of record NC_134552.1, on the reverse strand, counting down.
ACATTATGCTAAAAACCACAACTACTGCCACAGTTTCATACCGTTTTAGCACTTCCATTACTTATTTGACTAAGGATCAACTTTTTATTCTACCCATCCATTCTCGGTTTCATTCTATATCATTCAATACCATTCATATCATATCTTGAAGCCATAAACCATCACCATTACATCACATATCCCCAAACGATCATCATAATAAACCATAAAAGGAATAATGGCCATACTTAATCATAATCATTACCTTACATCATATTCATACGAATGTCTGGACGTTACACGTGCTCTCAATTAATATTTAATTACCAAACAACAAGGATTAATTGGTGTGAACAGCGAAAACGAGTTTAAAACGTTCATTTGGCCCTACATAAATTTCGGCATGACCTCCCCGTAAATAGGACATCCCAAAAATTTCAAAAAACAACAACAACAACAATATATGCTCGAAAATAACATCAAGTTCACAATCAACAAAACAAATATCCTACAGCCGCACTGGCCAGGACTAGACACAACATACCACAAATAAAATCCAAAACAACTTAAGAACATCACCATACAGCTACACAGGACATCTCCCTGGAAAATGTATCAAACCAGTATAATATATAGATATCTGGGAACTATGACACAAACCAACTGATTACTGGGTACCACTCGCTGACGCTCCACCAGACGCGTCAAATCCCCTGGAATGACCTGCTATGACATAAAAAACTACCACAACATAAAAAAACAGGGGTCGGACCCCAGTACGACAAACCAGAAAAATTATGACGTATATAAAAGACATGTAATAATACCAAGTAAATGCAATGATATGCGATGCATGAATGGTAACAATGAAATAATGGATACAAAATGGAGTCCAAACGAATAGCATCAAACAACAGTAACAGTGGCCACCCGTGCCAGAAATGCAGGATCAAATCGTTGCTCGTCCATGCACGTATCATCGGGAATGTGAATTGCTAAGTCGCTCGTCCCTAGCTGTCATCTGGGAATGTGGCTAATCCTAACACACTCGTCCCTCTGATGACTCAATATGTCTCATCAGAATCAACAAAAATTGCCGTCAAAGGATTCAAGGTTCAATATGTTATGCCAACACAATTAGTGCATGAATGCAACAGGATAAACATTCAAGGCACATAATAGCAAACAACATTCACTGAATATTCTTACACGCCAATATAAGCGTCATAATGATATTGGTTTGAGCGTACCTCACCTACAACTTACAATACCACATTAATTTCTTAAGGACTATCGAATGAACTCGTCCAACGATATAACCTACAATAAAAATTCGCTATATACTTCAATATACTGCATTCCAACTGACTAAAATAATTTAATTCGAATCAGTTAAAATTCAAATTCCGGGCAGCCAACAAAACCAGTTTAGTATCTGAAATTTCAAGCTTAATACCTCAAGAATCAAGGCTAAAATGCACAACATTGATCTTGCGAAGGTGGCTCGTCGGAAACACTATTCACACGTCGGAAACCTAGCTGAAACGTAGCTTGAAATCAGATGAAAATAGGGAAATATAATGGGCTTTTATTCCTTGCTAACTAAACCCACATCAACAAGAAAAATTGAAGCTAGAAGCTCACCAAATCGGACAAAGAACGAAACTCAGCTGCTACCCGAACGCGAAGGATGGAGCTCTGATTTCTACCGATTCATGGCAGGAAAGAAGTTAATAGAAGAAGGAAAGAAGATTTGCTAGCTGCTGGGCTACTTCTCCGACCTAGGGCGGCGCTACGCGAGGAGTTGCAAGGCTGGGGAAGAAGAAACTTTCTGGATTGAGCCGCTCGATATCTCTGATTTATCAAATGGGTTGGTTAATATATTATGAAAATGGGCTGGGCCTATTATAGTTATTGGGTCTCACATTCTCCCCCACTAATAAAAGATTTCGTCCTCAAAATCTAACATACGCAATACTGATAACCAAAACTTTACGACTGATAATACATAGGAAATTCAGAATACATCGCATTATTCATTACATTTTCAAACAAATGAGGCCATTCTTGTCGTATCTTTGCCTCTAATTCCCATATAGATTCTTCTCTTCCATGCCTACTCCACTGTACCAAAGCCAATGGAATTGTCTTGCTCCTGAGTTGTTTTTCCTTGCGGTCCAAAATTTGCACTGGATGTTCAACATAGCTAAGAGAACTATCCAACTCCACATCCTCGACATTCAAGATATGAAAAAGATCTAGATCATACTTCCGCAACATAGATACATGAAACACATTATGTATCAAAGACAAACTCGGCAGCAAGTCTAAACGATAAGCCAATGTGCCAATCCTCTCAACAATCACATACGGACCAATATAACGTAAAGCTAACTTCCCTTTATGTCCAAATCTCATAGTACCCCAGAATGGTGATACTTTCAAGAAAACATAGACCCTACTTGGAACTCTAAAGGTCTACATCTTTTATTAGCATAACTGGCTTGACGATCCTGGGTTGCTTTCATCTTTTTTCTGATCAATTCAACTTTATCCTTCATTTCTTGAGTAAATTCTGGTTTAGACATCTGTCTTTCTCCTACATCTTCTCAACATATCGGCGATCTGCACTTTCTTCCATACAAAGCTTCAAATGGTGCCATACCAATTGTTGCCTGAAAACTATTATTGTAAGAGAATTCAACCAAAGAAAATGATTTTTACCAACCACCTTTGAAATCCATCACTACTGCCCGTAACCCATCTTCAAGAGTTTGAATGGTTCTTTCTGACTGACCATCTGTCTGTGGGTGATAGACAATGCTCATAACCAACTTTGAACCCAAAGCTGATTGCAAACTTCCCCAAAAATTCGAAGCAAACCTTGGATCACGATCGGATACTATGGTTACTGGCACACCATGCAATCTTACTATATGATCAATGTACAGTTTCGCCATTTTCATATAAGTACAAGTATCATACGGAATAAAATGAGCTGATTTAGAAAATCTATCGACAATCACCCAAATCGCATCACAACCACGATTAGAACGAGGTAAATTTGTCACAAAATCCATAGCAATGTGCTCCCAGTTCTACTGCGGCACTTCAAGACTATGTAACATTCCACCAGGTCTCATTCTCTCGGCTTTAACTTGTTGACACGTTAAACATTTAGCCACAAAATGAGAAATATCTTTCTTCATACCTTCCCCACCAATAATGAGCTCTCAAGGTATGATACATCTTTCGAATTCCTGGATGAATACTGTGTCGACTACAATGGGCTTCCCGTAGTATAACTTCTTTCAAATCTATCAAATTAGGAACCACAAGTCTATCGTAAAAGCGCAGACTACCATCAGAGGCAACACTAAACTTTTCTTTCTGACCTGTTCGAGACAATTCTTTTAATCTATGAATGTGCGGATCGGTTTTCTGTGCTGCTTTGATGCTGGATAAAATCTGTGGCTCAACTTGAATAGATGAAACTATAAAGTAGTCTCCACTGATCTGGTAAGTCCATCCTGAAGTTCCCAAGTGCTCGTGAACTTTAGAGATAGTCAAAGATGTCAGCATAACATTTTGAACTTTCCTGCTGAGAGCATTTGCAACAAGATTCATTCGACCTGGTTGATACTAAATCTCACATTCAAAATCTTTAAGTAACTCCATCCATTGACATTGTCTCATGTTCAAGTCAGGCTGTGTGAAAAGATATTTAAGACTCTTGTGATCCGAATAAATCACAAACTGCTCAAAGTACAGATAATGACGCCATAACTTCAATGCAAACACAATGGCAGCCAACTCTAAGTCATGGACTGGATATCAGGTCTCATATGGCTTCAACTGACGAGAATCATATGCAATCACTCGCCCATTTTGCATTAGAACACAACCAAGTCCATTTAGCGATGCATCTGAACAAACAACATATCCACCTGAGCCTGATGGCAAAGCCAGCACTGGAGCCGTTGTCAACTTTTCCTTCAAAATCTGAAAACTTGACTCACATTCACCAGTCCACACAAAACGTCTATCTTTTTGCGTTAATTGGGTCATAGGCCTTGCTGTAATAGAAAATCTTTCAATAAAACGCCTATAATATCCTGTCAATCCCAAGAAACTGCGAATATCGGAAATATTCGTCGGTGTTGGCCAATTGATAACAGCTTCCACTTTACTAGAATCCACTGATACTCCTTGAGCTGATATAACATGACCCAGAAATACTACTATGTCCAGCCAGAATTCACATTTAGAAAATTTTGCATACAATTGCGCTGCTCTGAATGTCTGGAGGACTTACCTTAATTGTTTTCGATGCTCCTTCTTTGTTTTTGAATAAATCAAAATTTCATCTATGAAGACAATAACGAATCTGTCTATAAATTCTCGAAAAACACGATTCATCAAATCTATAAAAACTGCTGGAGAATTAGTCAATCCAAAAGGTATAACTAGAAATTCATAATGCCCATAACGTGTTCGAAATGCTATCGTCGGAACATCTTCCTCTCAAACTCTAAGCTGATGGTAGCCAGCTGATGTACCCTGCAACTGATCAAACAAGTCATCGATACGCAGCAGAGGATACTTATTCTTCACAGTAGCTTTGTTCAACTGCCTGTAATCAATGCACATTCTCATCGTTCCGTCTTTCTTCTTTACAAACAATACCGGAGCTCCCCAAGGTGACATACTTGGTCTAATATAGCCTTTTTCCAGTAAGTCCTGTAATTGCTCTTTGAGTTCTTTCAATTCCGCTGGATCCAAACGATATGGTGCTCTAGAAATAGGATTTGTTCCGGACACCAACTCAATGCTAAAATCGATTTCCCTCTGGGGTGGAAATCCAGAAATTTCATCGGGAAATACATCAGGAAATTCCTTGACAACAGGAATATCTGAAACTTCAAATATTTTTCTCGGTGTCGCATCAACTGTATAAATCATGAATCCTTCATTTATTGTTGACAAGATTCTAAACATTTTCATTTCTGACAATAATGGAATACGTGATTGTGAATCACTACCGTAAAAATTCCATTTACTACCATAATACGGTCTGAATCTGACAACTCCATGGAAACAATCAACGATAGCTCGATAATTGACAGAGTATCCATTCCCAAAAAACAGTCGAAGTCAGACATATCTAGCTTGATGAGATTAGTTATCATAATATTATCATCGAATCTAATCACACAATTCAGAATTATCTCATGAGACATCAAGCATACACCGGCAGGAGTAGAGACTGACACAGTACCTATCAATGGAGTAGTAACAATCTCATGCTCATCAATAAATACAACAGATACAAATGAATGAGATGCTCCTGTATCTATTAATATACGCGCAAGATGATTAAAAATAAGGCATATACCTGCAATAACTCCGCCCGGTGTGTCTTGAACTTGATCCCGGGTTAAAGCATGAACTCGAGCCTGTTGTGGCCCTGGAAAACGCTACTGAACAGAACCTCAAGGCTGAGGATAGCCAGACTGCTGAAAAGACTGAGTCGAGACAAAAGGTCTAGTTGCTTGTCCTCTAAAATCCTGACCAAACTGAGGTTGCTGAAATTGCTGTCTTACTGCATTCAGGCATACTCTAGCATAATGTCCAACTTGCCCACAAATATTACAAGATCCATGAACTCCCATACACTGAGTACTAAAATGCTTACCACCACAACGATCAGCAAATACTCCACCTGGTGACCCAATTGAACTTCCACGCTGACTGCCAGAACTAGAAGAACTACTACGAGTCTGTTTCTTGAACTGTTTTCCTTTGGCCTTAAAGTTTTGCTGCTTTGGTTGTTGATAAGACTGCGAAGGCTGATACGACAGTAAAGGACTATATAGTGGTGCACCAACTGGCATCGGCACATTGCCCCCTAAACTCTGAGGAAAACATGGTTGCACTGATCGTGGTTCTTCCAAAAGTAGACTTGCCTCCACATTCTTGGATTTCTCTACAGCATCGGCATAATTAATAGGCGTTTCAGCTACTACTAAAGTACAAATGGTTCGAATCAATCCTCGCATAAAATGCGATAGCTTGTTCCGATCACTGCTAGCAACATGAGGAACATAGGCAAGAAGCACTGAAAATTGAGAGGCATACTCCACTGCAGTCATATTACCTTGAGTAAATCTATTGAATTCAGCTTTCTTGGCCGAATAATACGAAGGCGGTGAATATTCTCGAGCAAACTGAGCGCAAAATGCATCCTAAGTAACTCTTTCACCTGATTCTTTCAGAGCTTCCTCAGTAGTTTCCCACCATAACTGAGCTCGGTCTTTTAATTGACAAACAACCAACTTAGGCTGCAAATAAGGAGTGTACTCCAACATATTAAACAATTGCTTCATACTTTTTAACCATGCTACACCTTTCTCACCATCTTCATTCCCAAAGAATCGAGGAGGACGCATGTTCTGAAATCGGTATATCACTAGTTCCATTTCACCCATTCCTCTAGTCAACTGATCCACTTCATGCTCAACGTTAACATTTCGTGCTTCACCACGAAGACGACGACCTCGTCTTCCCCATTCAGTCTCGTTAAGTCCTCTCACATTAGGAGCTTTAAATTCCTAAACAACTCCCTTTCCTTTTCTGCCCTTACGTCCAGGTGCCATCTACAAGACACAAGTATTTAATCCACAGGCAGAAACAAAATAATCGGTTTAGTATAAGAGCATAAACTTAAAATAATAGACAATTTCTAAACTAAATGTCAAAACTTAATCAAGTATACGCTCAAGTCATGCTAATTCAATTAATTCAAAACATAGAAGCAAGTAAAAGCAAATAATCAAAAACATGCACAATCATTTTATTTGTGTCTAAACTCGAGTATCCTAGACTCTAATTCGAGCGTATCCCAGTTATGCTCTGATACCAAACTGTGAGCGCCGTGCTCTCAGTTTATATTTAATTACCAAACAACAAGGATTAATTGGTGTAAACAGCAAAAACGAGTTTAAAACGTTCATTTGGGCCTACAGAAATTTCGGCATGACCTCCCAGTAAGTAGGACATCCCAAAAATTTCAAAAAACAACAACAACAACAATGTATGCTCGAAAATAACATCAAGTTCACAATCAACCAAACAAATATCCTACAGCCGCACTGGTCAGGACTAGACACAACATACCACAAATAAAATCCAAAACAACTTAAGAACATCACCTTACAGCTACACAGGGCATCTCCCTGGCAAATGTATCAAACAAGTATAATATATAGATATATGGGAACTCTGACAAAAACCAACTGACTACTGGGTACCACTCGCTGACGCTCCACCAGTGTGGGGACCCGAACCTAATTCGTCTTCTTAATCATCATTAGGATCAATTAATTAATCTGGGTCTAAATTTTTTTTTAAAATACACGAGTGCGCAACATATGAAATAATTCTTATTTCATTTACAAGATCAACATCCAGATCTAAAGTACAAGTCTTGTATAAAAGTAAATCATAATCAACTACTGTTCATTCACTACATATCAGGTAATTAAACAAATCTACTTCTAAGTCCGGATCTCCACGCTAATCTTGATCTCTCATCCTCTTCTTTACCCTGATCCTATCCCACCTGTTGTCATGCACACATACAAGCACAACAACAGCCGGATAACTCCAGTAAGAAATATATTCCCAGTATAAACCATATATACATGCAATCATATAAACAGATATAAAAGCATGAAACAGATATCAATAACATGTATCAAAATCTTAACGACATGAATCGATATAAAGCTGTAAATAAACTCGTGACTCATCATCTCAGACTCGACTCATCTCTAATCTAGGGATCCCAGTCTAATTCAGACTTTGGCATTCTGTATCGAATCTCCGCAATAGAAGTCGATCTACTCCTACGCAACATTGATACACCAAAAGTCTAGTGTCTTGGCGGTTCCGCCGAAGACTTGGCAACTCAGCCAATAACAAGGCATATCAGCCCATGACTAGGCACATCCGTCCACGACTAGGCACATCCGCCCATGACACAATACATGCTCTACTATAAATCAATAGACCAAGCATATCAATCTCATGAATTGCAAACATCAATGCAATACAATAAAGTATGTGGTTTTGGGAAACTCAAGTCAAATCAAACTCGAGTCATATCTCCCCGGTTCGATATTGATTTATACTTTTCTCTTGTCAATCTGACGAAGTCAAAGTCTCGAATTCGAATCTGTCAATACTTAATCTAACATTGACATTATTGAGGAGTACAATATCAATATGCAACTCAAATCAATACTGGATATAATCAGAACTCAATCTAATTCTGTTTCAACGGCATAACGGCACAATCTCGATATACCCAACAATACAATATCAGCAGATACAAATCATAACTCATAATCGATAACAAACTCAATCTGATATCAAATCTGTATAATCTCAATCAAATTCAATTAGAAAAATCATCACAATTCCATATGGTATCCGTTCTTCAATCTGATTTCGATTATACAACGATAACAATCTCAGGAATAGATAATATCAGTCATATAATGATTTATCTCATATCATATTTTCAAATCATATCAGAAAGTAATAAAACTTACGTCCAGTTGAAGTCTTTGTCGATAGAAACACGGTACTGAACTCGGATTGAAAATCATACGGTTGGATCTTCCGTAAATCAAATTCTGAGATCTAAGGAAGCTTTGAAGATTTCGTTCGATTCTTTCTTTCTCCTTTTTCCAATGAACTAGAGGAAGAGTTAACAAATATATATATATATCCCTTGCATGGTAAGGAAACGTGGCTCGTTCCTTAGTCTGCACGTCTGGCGCATATGCGCGACCTTCCTCGGCGCATATGCCCGAGACACTCTGTCTCGGCATATTTTCCTTTCCTCAGCTCGCGCATATGCGCGTCCTCTTCCAGCGCATATGCGCGAGGTTCTCTGACATACTCGCGCATATGCGTGGGTCTTGGTCGCGCATATGCGCGAGGTTCTTTGCCTACCTCGCGCATATGCGCGCCTCGCACATAACAATTTCTTCTCCGGTCTTCCCCGGTCTGATCCTTTCCGTCTGTAATCACATCAATTATCAATAAATCATTTCAGATTACAATAATCAAAATATCGGGCATTACATTTCTCCCGCTCTAAGATCTGATTTTGTCCCCGAAAGCACATGCAATCAAATCAGATAGCAAATCAGATACAATAAGAAATGGAGAACAGAAGCTAAACAAAGAGACTCACATCAATGAAATAACTCTGGGAATTTCTGTCTCATGTCTGACTCAATCTCCCAAGTAGCTTCTTCGATGCCATGACGACTCCACTGAACTTTAACAAGCGGAATAGTCTTCGTTTTGAGTTGCTTTTCTTTGCGATCGAGAATCTGGATCGGCTTTTCAAAATAACTCGACATTTCATCAAGTTCCGCCTTGTCTGGCTGAATAATATGAGATGCATCAGGAAGATATTTCCGCAATAAAGATACATGAAAGACATCATGTATTCCAGATAGAGAAGACGGTAAGGCGAGTCGATAGGCACGATCTCCTATCTTCTCGAGAATCTCATAAGGCCCAATATATCGTAGAGACAACTTCCCTTTCTTGCCAAATCTGACAACACCTCTGAAAGGAGAAATCTTCAGAAATACTCGGTCTCCTGCCTCAAATACCAGAGGTCGACGATGAACATTGGCATATTTGGCCTGTCTGTCTTGAGCTGTTCTGATTCTCTGTCAAATCAGCTTCACTCTCTCAGTCATATCTCGGATCAGATCAGGTCCAATCTCAGGCACCTCAGATATATCATCCCAATACAGAGGGGATCTGCACTTCTTGCCGTACAACGCTTCAAATGGTGCCATCTCTATACTCGTCTGATAGCTGTTGTTGTACGAACACTCACAAAAAGGCAAAGAATCTTGCCAACTAGTGCCAAAATCTCTCTAAGAATATCCCCCAATGTCTGGATAGTCCGCTCTGACTGTCCGTCAGTCTGTGGATGATATGCGGTACTCAAGTGTAACTTCGTACCTTGAGCTTCCTGCAAACTGTGCCAAAAGTGCGAAGTAAACCGAGGATCACGGTCTGATACAATCGACTTTGGCACTCCATGCAATCTGACCACTTCTCTGACATAGATCCCTGCCATCTAGTCGTGTCTGTACGTCATCTTGTACGGAATAAAACATGCTGATTTGGTCAATCTGTCAATCAAGACCCAAATCGCATCACAACCTCGGGAGGAACGCGGTAGCTTTGTCACAAAATCCATAAAAATGTGATCCCATTTCCATTCAAGAATAGACAAGCTATGTAATAAACCTCCTGGTTTCTTTCTTTTGGCTTTCATCTGCTGGCAATTCAGGCATTTTATTACAAACTCTGCAATATCTGCTTTCATCTGTTTCTACCAAAATTGTCTTTTCAAATCATTATACATCTTTCTGCCACAAGGATGAATACTGAATCGACTACTGTGCACTTCTGACAATATCTGTCATTTCAAATCTGAAACATCTAGCACAACAAGACGATTATTCACATACAGTACATGATCACGTACCTGATACTCTGATCGATGCCCTACTCTGACCATTAAAATTGAGTTCTGCACATTCTGATCAACTTTCTGAGCTTCTTTAATTTTCAAAATCAGCTCTGGTTCAACTTGAATAGTATAGAGTCTCAAAGGTCTACAATCTATTTCAAATGCTAATCCAGACAAACAGCAGTCTTCAATCAAATTTGAAACACCAATCGTCGATAAGGATAAAGAACATACCTTTCAACTCAGTGCATCAGCTGCTGTATTAGATTTCCCCGGATAGTATGTGATTTCACAATCAAAATCTTTCAATAAATCAAGCCATCTTCGTTGTCTCATATTCAATTATGACTGTGAAAATAGATATTTCAGATTCTTGTGATCAGAATAAATCTCAAACTTATCACCTTATAGATAGTGTCGCCATATATTCAGTGCAAAAACGATGGCTGCCAATTCAAGATCATGAATTGGGTAGCGAGGCTCATGTGGTTTCAGTTGTCTCGAGGCATAAGCAATGACATGTCCTCGCTGCATCAAAACACAACCCATTCCTCTGTAAGAAGCATTACAATAAACTAACAAAATCACCAGTACCTGACGGAATAGTCAACGCTGGAGCACTGGTCAATCTCTTCTTCAATTATAGAAAACTGGATTCACACTCTTCAGACCAAATAATTCTTTTGAGTCAACTGAGTAATCGGCTTTGCAATACTCGAGAAATATTTAATAAAGCGACGGTAATAGCCTGCTAAACCCATAAAACTACGTATCTCTGGCACAGATGTCGGTCTCGGCCAACCGATCACTGCCTCAACCTTGCTAGGATCAACAGAAATACCATTTCCAGATATAATATATCCCAAAAATACAACTTGTTTCAGCCAGAATTCACATTTCGACAGTTTGGCATACAATTTCTCAGCCCTCAGAATTCTCAATACAGTTCTCAGATGCTCAGCATGATCAATCATATTCTTCGAATAAATCAAGATATCATTGATAAAAATAATCACGAAATCATCGAGATACTTCTGAAATACACGGTTCATCAAACCCATAAATACAGCTGGAGCATTCGGTAAACCAAACGGCATGACAATAAACTCATAATGGCCATACCTGATTCTGAAAGCTGTCTTCGAGATATCAGAAACTCTGACTCTCAGCTGATGATATCCAGATCTCAGATCGATCTTGGAATAAACAGAAGTACCCTGCAACTGATCAAATAAATCATCGATACGAGGCAAAGGATATTTATTCTTTACTGTAGCCTTGTTCAGTTGTCGGTAGTCAATGCAAAGTCTCATAGAACCATCTTTCTTTCTGACAAACAGTACTGGAGCACCCCAAGGAGAAACACTCGGTCTGATGTAACCCTTGGCCAGTAAATCTTCTAACTGATCTTTCAATTCTTTCAGTTCAATCGGTGCCATTCTGTACGGAGCTCTAGAAATCGGAACTGTACCTGGTACCAATTATGCTGAAGTCTATCTCTCGAATCGGAGGCAAACCCGGAATCTCATCTGGGAAGACATCAGAAAACTCACATACCACTGGCAAATCTGCCAATGATGGGCTCGATTTCAGTACGTCTACTGAATACACAAGGAATCCCTCTGCTCTTTTCTGTAATAATCGAGTCATAGATAATGCAGATATCAAAGGGATTCTCGATCTAGAACCCTTACCGAAAAATTTCCATTCATAAGCCATATCAGGTCTGAATCTCACAATATTCTGGAAACAATCTACGGTAGCTCTGTACTTGGTCACCATATCGATACCAATAATGCAGTCAAAATCCGACAACCCAAGTACAATACAATCTAACTAAATCTCATGCCCGTCATACTGTAGCATACAATGTCTAACAGACGTCACTTATACAAGACCTCTCCCCAAAGGTGAAGAGACAGATACTACAGCAGATAAAGACTCGACAGTTAATGCATGAATCAATGCAAATCGCTCAGATATAAAAGTATGGGATGCACCCGTATCAATCAATACGTAAGCAGGATAATCACATAAAGAATAGTTACCTGCAACAACATCATCTGGTGCTTCCTGAGTCTGTTCTTCAGTCAAAGCAAATACTTTGGCCCGCTGTCTAGGAGGCTGGCTAACAGTCTGGCTTCCTCCTGGCCTCTGCTATGACTGAGTAGTCGGTAGTGGCTGGAAAGAGTGAACAACTGATGATTGTCTATCAGTCTAAGCCACTGATCCAGATGACTCTGCTCCCTGGGATCTCTGGGAACCTCTCTGTGGACATACTCTCGCAAAATGTCCCTGCTGTCTGCAGATGTAGCAACTACCAAATACTCCGTAGCATTGCTCTGTGGAATGTCTCACTCCACATGTTCTACAATAGACTCCGGTATAAATCTTGCTCTGTCATGAACCACTTGAGCTGGATGAACCACTACCAGACTTCTTAAACTGTCTTCCTCTGGCTTTCAAATGATCTTTCTTCTTCCCACTGCTACTATCGCCACTCTCAAAATCAACAGATGTCTCAGTGCCCTTCAGGGTCGACGGTTCAAACAATTGAGATCTCTTTAGTAGTGTTTCCATCGGTGTTATTGTATGTGAGAACCCGGAAATTTCGACCGAAGCAAATCAAGTAAGTAATATGAAAATTACTTAAAATAAGTTCAGCAATTCTCGTTTCAACTAAACAACTTGAATAATAACTTAAATTTTATCAAATGTAACTCGAGAAAGTAGATTCTAAGATCGAGGAATAGTCCATCGGGATGCTAAGCTGCAACCAAGCTTGTCCTAACAAAAGGACGCAAACTTCCAGCTCAAGGACGCAAACTTCCAGCTCGAAGAATCTCAACCAAGCTTGTCCTAACAAAACCATAAAGGGAGATAATAGATGAGCTAAAAGTTTGGACAAATTGAGTATGCAAGAAATGACTTTTGATTAAACCCATAAGGGAGCTAAGGGATTAAGCTAAGGGTTAAGACAAAGTTAATATGCATGGGAGTTTGGGTAATCATTCTAGAACTTGAAAATGCATGGGATTTTGGAGAATTCAAGCATGAATCTTTGAACCATCATAATGAATACCATTATGGCAATTCTTGGAGACCAAGTGGTCGACCATGGGGTATGCCAAGGGGCAATTTGTGGCCTATAAATACTAACCCAAAGTTGAAGGAAAAGTGCTCCAAAACTCAAGCCAAGTTTCGGTTTTCCCTTTCCCTCACCCTCCCAAGTTTTCGGTCAAGTAAGCAAGGAAGGAATTTTGTGCGGTTCGGTGCAGAATTTTTGCGTCAAGGTGCTGCTTAATTGAAGACTATATTCGTTGAAGTCGCGCCGAAGTGCTGCCAAATTTTCGGAAGACAAGTTTGTGCCAAAGTTTACAATTTTCGAAATCTTCCTACAAAAATCGGCAAGTGGGCTTTTGCTACTTAGTTCCTTTCTATTTTAAAATTTGAATAACGTATGGTGCCATGAATATTTTTTTTCGAAAATATCATGAAATGCATGTTCACCTATTTTTCGAAAATCAGTGTTATGATTTGAAACTCCGATCGATTATGTGTTTTCTTCTGTTCTTCGAATTCTTTGATTCCGCTGCATCTGTTTGAAATTCTGATAAGTTCTGTCCGTTAAAAATCTGAAATCTTTGTTACACTGTTACGAGTCAATTGGAAATGGGACGAGAATTGTGATTCTGTCTGGCTCCCAATGGTGGGTATAAAACCATTTCTGTTTGGCCCCCAATGGTGGGTAGAAAACCATTTCTGTTTGGCCCACAATGGTGGGTATAAAACCATTTCTGGCCTCACCCCTTAGAGGAGTAACATATTGGGGACAATTTGACCATGGAAATGAGATGAGTAACAGTGTTTTGTTTGTTCTGATATGATCTATTCTGAGGAATCTGTTTCATTCTGAAATATCTGTCTCATGTTCGTTTATGTTAAGTAGTAAGATTTGAAAGATTGTTAAAGAATTGTTTTAAAGACTTATGTTCTATATGTATCTTTGGAAATCGATCGACCCCCCACTTGCTGAGTGTTTCTCAAAACACTCACCCCTTACAATTTCAGATAAAAATGAAGAACAACTGAATGAGGAGGAGCAGGAAGCGTTCTGGGGATGGTGATCGAAAGAAAAGTTCAAGAACTGAGAATCTTATTCTTTTCCTCTGTTTCGTTTCCGCAAAACTCTGATGTATTTTTATTTCTATTGTCAATGTAAAGACAATGTTTAATTTATGAAAAAGACTGATTTTTGGCATTTCGATACGAGGCTTAATTGTTTTCAAGTAATTGTTAAACAATGCCGGATGTCACCGATGCTTCGGACTCGGGGCGTGACATTGTATCATCCATCTGATTATTCGAGGTACTTCCCTATTCTGAGATTCTTCGAGGAGGCATATCTGATTATCAAAAGGGTTAGTAACCAAATACAACAATTCTGTTTCAGTCCTCCTCCGATCATCTTACTGTTGATCAAGAATCGGTTCTGATTCATTCTCAATACACATATTTCCAATCAAATCAGATAATCAGGTAAACATGTATTTCAAAGCAATAAGACATCACAACATAATGCAATGCTAGCATGTAAAAGCAGGAAAGAAAACTCAATATACCCCGCTCACTAGCTTCTATCTCAGTCTAAGGAACCTACTGCTCTGATACCACCTGCTCTGGGGACCCGAACCTAATTCATCTTCTTAATCATCATTAGGATCAATTAATTAATCTGGGTCTAAAATTTTTTTTTAAAAATACACGAGTGCGCAACATATGAAATAATTCTTATTTCATTTACAAGATCAACATCCAGATCTAAAGTACAAGTATTGTACAAAAGTAAATCATAATCAACTACTGTTCATTCACTACATATCAGGTAATGAAATAAATCTACTTCTAAGTCCTGATCTCCACGCTAATCTTGATCTCTCATCCTCTTCTTTACCCTGATCCTGTCCCACCTGTTGTCATGCACACATACAAACACAACAACAGCCGGATAACTACGATGAGAAATATATTCCCAGTATAAACCATATATACATGCAATCATATAAACAGATATAAAAGCATGAAACAAATATCAATAACATGTATCAAAATCTGAACGACATGAATCGATATAAAGCTGTAAATAAACTCGTGACTCATCATCTCAGACTCGACTCATCTCTAATCTAGGGATCCCAGTCTAATTCAGACTTTGGCATTCTGTATCGAATCTCCGCAATAGAAGTCGATCTACTCCTACGCAACATTGATACACCAAAAGTCTAGTGTCTTGGCGGTTCCGCCGAAGACTTGGCAACTCAGCCACAAAAGTCTAGTGTCTTGGCGGTTCCACAGAAGACTTGGCAACTTAGCCAATAACAAGGCACATCCGCCCACGACTAGGCACATCCGCCCATGACTCTATACATGCTCTGCTATAAATCAATAGACCAAGCATATCAATCTCAGGAATTGCAAACATCAATGCAATACAATAAAGTATGCAGTTTTGGGAAACTCAAGTCAAATCAAACTCGAGTCGTATCTCTCCGGTTCGACATTGATTTATATCTTTCTCTTGTCAATCTGGCGAAGTCGAAGTCTCGAATTCGAATCTGTCAATAACTGAATCTGGCAATGACAATATTGACGAGTACAATATCAATATGCAACTCAAATCAATACTGGATATAATCAGAACTCAATCTAATTCTGTTTCAACGGCATAACGGCACAAGCTCGATATACCCAGCAATACAATATCAGCAGATATAAATCGTAACTCATAATCGATAACAAACTCAATCTGATATCAAATCTGTATAATCTCAATCAAATTCAATCTGAAAAATCATCACAATTCCATATGGTATCCGTTCTTCAATCTGATTTCGATTATACAATGATAACAATCTCAGGAACAGATAATATCAGTCATATCATGATTTCTCTCATATCAGATTTTCAAATCATATCAAAAAGTAATAAAACTTACGTACAATTGAAGTCTTTGTCGATAGAAACACGGTACTGAACTCGGATTGAAAATCAGACGGTTGGATCTTCTGTAAATCAAATTCTGAGATCTGAGGAAGCTTTGAAGATTTCGTTCGATTCTTTCTTTCTCCTTTTTCCAATCAACTGGAGGAAGAGTTAACAAATATATATATCCCTTGCATGGTAAGAAACGTGGCTCATTCTTTAGTCTGCACATCTCGCGCATATGCGCGACCTTCCTCGGCGCATATGCGCGAGACACTCTGTCTCGGCAAATTTTCCTCAGCTCGCGCATATGCGCGTCCTCTTCCGACGCATATGCGCAAGGTTCTCTGCCATTCTCGCGCATATGCGCGGGTCTTGGTCTCGCATATGCGCGAGGTTCTGTTCCTACCTCGCGCATATGCGCCATGCTGGGTCGCGCATATGCGCGAGGCAAAGTCCTCGTACATAACAATTTCTTCTCCGATCTTTCCCGGTCTGATCTTTTCCGTCTATAATCACATCAATTATTAATAAATCATTTCAAATTACAATAATCAAAATCTCGGGCATTACAACCAGACGCGTCAAATCCCCTGGAATGACCTGCTATGGCATCAAAAACTACCACAACCTAAAAAGAAAACAGGGGTCGGACCCCAGTACGACAAATCAGAAAAATTATGACGTATATAAAAGACATGTAATAATACCAAGTAAATGCAATGATATGGGATGCATGAATGGTAACAATGGAATAATGGATACCAAATGGAGTCCAAACGAATAGCATCAAACAACAGTAACAGTGGCCACTCGTGCCAGGAATGCATCATCAAATCATCGCTCGTCCATGCACGTAGCATCGGGAATACGAGTAGCTAACTCGCTCATCCCTAGCTGTCATCTGGGAATGTGGCTAATCCTAACACACTCATCCCTCTGATGACTCAACATAAATCGCCGTCAAAGGAGTCAAGGTTCAATATGTTATGCCAATACAATACATGAATGCAACAGAATAAACATTCAAGGCACATAATAGAAAACAACATTCACAGAATATTCTTACACGCCAATATAAGCGACATAATGATATAAGTTTGAGCATACCTCAACTACAACTTACAATACCAGATTTCCAACGATATAAACTACAATAAAAATTCGCTATATACTTCAATATACTACATTCCAACTGACTAAAACAATTTAATTCTAAGCGGTTAAAATTCAAATTTCGGGCAGCCAACAAAACCAGTTTAGAATCTGAAATTTCAAATTGGTCTTTCATGTCAATCAAGTCTCCAAACCAAAGAAGGCACCCGGTGCCTTTGCTTCGATCTAACTTTGTGCATGCCATACAAGAGCAGTCCTTTAAGCATTCTTCTTTGCAGTCTTCTAGTGCCAAAACATCGATGTAACGCGAATTTCTTGAGTCCGACAATTTAATGCCAGGATATTTCAAGAATATATCTCCTTGACAACTCAAGTTATTTCGCCGAACGCATCCATTCGACCTATTTGATCTAGCCCACCCTTCTTGGTCTTTGGGCACAAATCTGTCCAGGCATCTACAAAATGGAGTGTTAGTGCTACACTTACCATATGCACCACATAACTTGTATTGATCACAACTATCTACTGGTAAGTAGGTAAATTTCACCCAATTTTGAGCTCCATCAACCCAAGTCCAACGTTGTTGATAACCACTTTCATCGACTACAGCTATCGTAACTGATTTATCGATAATTTCTTGGAAAACATATACCTCCTTCTCATTCATTACTAAATGAATCTTGTATCAAGGCTAAAAGGCAGAACGTTGTTCTTGCGAAGGTGGCTTGTCGGAAACACTATTCACACGTCGGAAACCTAGCTGAAACGTAGCTGGAAATCAGCTAACACAGGGAAATATAAAGGGCTTCTATTCTTTGCTAACTAAACCACATCAACAAGAAAAATTGAAGCTAGAAGCTCACCAAATCAGACAAAGAACGAAACTCAGCTGCTGCCCGAACGCGAAGGATGGAGCTCTGATTTCTACCGATTCATGGCAGGAAAGAATTTAATAGAAGGAAGAAAGAAGATTTGCTAGCTGCTGGGCTACTTCTCCGACCTAGGGCGGCGCTACGCAAGGGCTGCAGAAACAAGAGAGAAGCGACAAGTTGCAAGGCTGGGGAAGAAGAAACTTTCTGGATTGAGCTGCTCGCTATCTCTGATTTCTCAAATGGGTTGGTTAATATATTATGGAAATGGGCTGGGCCTAGTATAGTTATTGGGCCTCAGATATATCTATCGATGGATTGACAGAGATTTCTCCAGAACTTTACAATATGAGATAAGATTTCTGAAAAATGAGTATCAGCCTCAATCTGATCTTCGATTCTCGGAGATCTGGTGTCATCATAATGTTCCGACCGGTCAACATCCTCTTTAGAATTTTCATTCTCATGCGCCATATGATCATCCCAAGTTGCACCTTCACATGTGGGGATAATGGGAGAGACATCCTTTGGAATATCAGTGTCAATCAGTTGAAAAGAGAGAGCCGGAAAATCTTGATGCTGGATTGGAGAGGATCTCGACAGTTGTTCTTCAAAAATGGTCTTGGGAGACAGAATTTGGAGACTTGTAGTATTTTTTTTTTGACAAGGTAAGTCACCAAAGTTCCATCATTGATCGTACCACATCATCCACGGAAGTTAAAGGGAATTTCGATAGTGGTATCTCCAATTCATCAGTAGTGGGAATGAAACCTGGTATATCAGTGGGGAGAGAGGAAGGAACATGTACCTCCTGGTGCAGATGTACTCCGGTTTTGTTGGTGTTAGCAGTTTTGTCAGAAGTAGAACCAACTGTTGGATCAAGTGTAGGGTCAGCAGTTGATTCAGGTACTTCAGCAGCTGGTTTTCGAGTAGTTGAGATAGAGGTTTTACACATGAAATCGACGATCAAAGGACCACAATCTGATTTCTTGTTTCGGAAGAAAGCAGGATCAAGGATGCTATGCTTGTGCTAACTCCTTATTCATCTTTCTCTTCCATCCCCATTCCTGCAGTCATAGCATGTGTCACGTCAACATATTCCTCAAAAGTTTAGGGCAATGGTAGTTCGGGCATTTTAAATTCTTGCCTTTTGGAACAAACTTTAGAGGCAATAGAGAGAATGTTAAATTTTAAGTGAGAGATTAATGCCGCGTCGTTCAAAGATGTCTGATTTTGCGGTAATTTTCTTCTCTTCGAAAAACAATCAAGCGCAAAATACTTTCTCTCAGTTGTAAGTCAATTAAAGCTCTTCGGCTGAGAACTATCTTGATATCCTCTGTCTCAACCTGGTCTAGCATTTGGCCGTCCAAGGTGGCCAACTCTTCTAACATCTCCTCCTGAAGAATGATCTTGAAGGAGATAGAAGTTCGATGTTCAAACCATCTGTCGAAAATCTTCATTCTTCACCCTCTTCAACACTTGAGTCAGCGTAAATACAACATCTGTCTCGACCATTGAAGGAGTCTTTGAAGGCAGTTGCTTCTTCTCCTTTCCTTTGTTCTTAGGATCCCCTGATGGTGTAAGAACGGTAGAAGAAGAGATACATTGATACAAATACTCGTACGAATGAAAAGCAAACACGATTATTGAAATCGAGCCCTCAATTCAATAACGAACAAGAATCGATTATGTTTTCCCGATCTTTTGAAACAAGTAACGATTTGTGATATTCACCTCTAAGCGATTAAAACTTAGCAACAAATATCAACGATAATAACAATTGAATTTCAAACGAACCTTCAAAGATCTTGTTTTGACAATCCGAGCGATATACAATCGACAAACGCCACAAAGATGCAATCTTTGATAAGTTTGATTTTGGTAATAACAAAGCAATGAAATGCCTTGAATGTTGAGAATAAACTCAAGCAATTTTCATATCCTTCAATAATGTTTCGTTCATAGTGATTACAAGCATTAAATAAACAATAAAATACGAGAAAAGTTGTGTGAAAAGGCTTAATAAAAAGTAGATAACAATTTTGACACGGAAGGACGCGCGGTAGCGCCAGATCTCGCGCCATGGCGCGCTACATTCTGCCTTCATTCTGCCCGGAGCGCGCGGTAGCGCCAATTCATGCGCGGTGGCGCGCGCGAGGCGCGCGGTAGCGCGAAAACACGCACGATGGCACGCTAGCTACTGCCTTGGTCCAGCCCCAGGGGCGCGCGGTCGCGCGCAATCTTGCGTTGTAGCGCGCGCGGTTGCGCCACTTTTGGCGCGGCTGCGCGCGCTGTTCTTGCCAATGCGCGCGCGTGTGTTGCTGTCCTCATGGTCATTTTGCACTTGAATTACATTCCAAACACTTCCATCATTGTACCCATGTTCACCAAGCTCCTCTAATTTATACACCCAATTTGTAATCCCTCCTTGGTAACTCAACATGAATCCTTGAAGTGCTTCTTTAAACTTCTTGCTACGTCCCCTTGTTATAGGTCCTTCGGGTAACTCCAACGACTCCCATGCTTTCTTTGGTGCTTGACCAACCACATTTGCATCATCCTCCCCTTCTTGAAAAGGATTTGCCCTCAAATCTTGATCATCTCCTACATCAAACAACGAAAGATCACTAACATTAAAAGTAGAACTAACATTATACTCACCTGGTAGGTCTAGTTTGTAGGCATTGTCGTTGATCCTTTCAAGCACTTGAAATGGTCCATCACCCCTAGGTAAGAGCTTCGAACGTTGCTTTTCTGGAAATCTTTCCTTCCTTAAGTGCAACCACACCCAATCTCCTTTTTCAAAAACCATCTTTTTCCTTCCCTTGTTGGCTTGATTCGTGTATTGTAAATTATTCTTCTCGATATTAGCCTTAACCTTCTCATGCAAACTCCTAACAAATTCAGCCTTCTTCTTTCCATCCATGTTTAACCTTTCACTCACAGGCAAAGACATCAAATCCAAAGGAGTTAAAGGGTTAAAACCATAAACAATCTCAAATGGTGAATAATTCGTAGTAGAATGCACGCTACGATTATACGCAAACTCAACAAATGACAAACATTCTTCCCAATTTTTCGAGTTCTTTTTAAGTATAGCACGCAAAAGTGTTCCAAGAGTCCTATTAACAACTTCAGTTTGTCCATCCGTTTGAGGATGACATGTAGTAGAAAACAACAGTTTTGTGCCAAGTTTAGTCCACAAAGTTTTCCAAAAGTAACTCAAAAATTTAACATCACGATCAGATACAATAGTCCTAGGCATACCATGCAACCTAACGACTTCCTTGAAGAACAAATCCGCAATATTTGATGCATCATCGGTTTTATGACAAGCAATAAAATGTGCCATTTTAGAGAATCTATCAACAACAACAAATATTGAATCCCTCCCCTTCTCGGTACTCGGCAAACCTAAAACAAAATCCATAGAAATATCAATCCAAGGTTCACTAGGAACAGGAAGTGGTGTATACAATCCATGTGGTTGTGTTCTAGACTTAGCTTGTCTACAAGTAATGCACTTTTCACAAACACGCTCAACATCACGTTTCATATGTGGCCAATAAAAATGCTCATGCAAACAATTCAAAGTTTTAGCCACACCAAAGTGTCCCATCAAACCACCACCATGTGCCTCCCTCACAAGTAACTCACGAATTGATGACTTAGGAATGCACAATCTATCTTCTCTAAATAAAAACCCATTATGCAAATAAAATTTGTTATGTGGACCATGCATACATGTTTCAAATATCTCCTTAAAATCCTCATCCAACAAATACAACTCTTTCATATGTCCAAATCCTAAGATTTTCGACTCCAAGGTAGAGATTAATACATACCTCCGTGATAGTGCGTCAGCCACTACATTATCCTTACCTTGTTTGTATTTGATTATGTAGGGAAATGTACCTATGAATGCCACCCACTTAGCATGCCGCTTATTCAGTTTCTGTTGTCCCCTAAGGTACTTTAGAGACTCATGATCAGTATGGATCACAAACTCCTTAGGCCTCAAGTAGTGTTGCCACATCTCCAAAGTCCTCACAAGCGCGTACAACTCCTTGTCATACGTTGGATAGTTCAGCGCTGCTCCATTGAGTTTCTCACTAAAGTACGCCACTGGTCGTCCTCCTTGCATCAAAACACCACCAATACCTACATCTGAAGCATCACATTCAATTTCAAAAGTATTAGAAAAATCAGGCAAAACAAGTAAAGGCACATTAATTAATTTTTGTTTAATAATATTAAAAGACTTCTCTTGCTCCTCGCCCCAATGAAATGGAATGTTCTTCTTAATCACCGCCGTCATCAGTGCTGCCAGTGTGCTAAAATCTTTTACAAACCTCCTATAGAAGCTTGCAAGACCATGAAAGCTTCGAACTTGACCAATAGTAGCAGGAGTTGGCCAATCTCGAATAGCACTTACCTTATCTTCATCCACTTGTATTCCCTGTGAACTTACCACAAAACCAAAAAAGACAAGCTTGCTTGTGCAAAAATCACATTTCTTTAAGTTAGCATACAAATTTTCAGCCCTAAGTGTTGTCAGTACAAGTCTCAAATGCTTAACAAGCTCATCCAAGTTTTTGCTATACACTAGGATATCATCAAAATAAACCACAACAAACTTTCCTATGTGTGCACGCAAAACATGATTCATTAACCTCATAAAGGTGCTAGGAGCGTTAGTTAAGCCAAAGGGCATGACCATCCACTCATATAACCCGTATTTGGTTTTAAAAGCAGTTTTCCACTCATCACCTTCTCTCATTCTAATTTGATGATAACCACTCTTCAAATCAATTTTGCTAAAGATACAAGCACCATGCAATTCATCTAACATATCATCTAGTCTAGGTATGTGATGCCTATACTTAATGGTTATGTTATTGATTGCTCTACAATCTACACACATACGCCATGAGCCATCTTTCTTAGGAACAAGTAAAACAGGTACAGCACAGGGTGACATGGACTCACGCACAAAACCCCTATCTAACAACTTACTTACCTGCCGCTGAAGTTCCTTAGTCTCCTCCGGATTGCTCCTATAAGCTGGACGATTTGGCAATACACTTCCGGGTACCAAATCAATTTGGTGCTCAATCCCCCT
Source organism: Primulina tabacum (assembly GCF_025594145.1). Taxonomy (NCBI): domain Eukaryota; kingdom Viridiplantae; phylum Streptophyta; class Magnoliopsida; order Lamiales; family Gesneriaceae; genus Primulina; species Primulina tabacum. Next base: position 44,359,928 of record NC_134552.1, on the reverse strand, counting down.
CAATGGTGGTAGACCTTGAGGTAGCTCCTCCGGAAATACATCTTCAAATTCCTGCAAAAGTGAAACAACAATGCTCGAAAGGGATCCGGCTATATCACTTGTGTTAAAGAGAATCTCTTTGTAAAGAATCAACACAAGTGGATCATGTGTGTGCAACTATTGTTTCAACTCACTCTTTTGGGTCATATATGTTTTCTTTTTGACCTCTTTCCTTTCATTTTCTTTTCCCTCATTTTTCTTTTGTATGGCTATCTCACTTTTTCTTTTAGCCATTTCATTTTTGTTTTCAAAGGCCATCTCACTTTTTAATTCACTCTTTTTTTCGTCCTCATCTCTCTTCTTTTTTCTCAATTGGTCCTCCAACACTTGCTTTGGGGACAAAGGAAGTAAAACAATGGGTTCTTTCTTGAGTACAAAAGAATATTTATTTCTAAACACATCATGTGTCACTTGCCTATCATATTGTCATGGTCTCCCTAACAAAATATGACAAGCATGCATTGGCACCACATCACACAAAACCTCATCAACATACTTCCCAATCGAAAACGCAATCAAAACTTGTTTGTTCACTTTCACTTCAGCACAGTCATTCAACCACTGTAGCCTATATGGTTGAGGATGTTTCAAAGTAGGCAAGCTCAATTTTTCCACCATCTCAAGACTAGCAACATTGGTACAACTCCCTCCATCTATAATAATGTTTCAAACTTTGCCACTGACAAAACATCTAGTATGGAACAAGTTTTCCCTCTGATTCGTCTCCTCTTCTTTGACTTGGGCACTCATGATACGTCTAGTCACTAATGCCTCACCCACAACTGCTTCATATCCCTAATCAGAATCCTCTAATGCAGGCATCTCATCTTCATCCTCTCCATCATCTCCCTCACTATGAGATTCATACTCCCCATAAGTATTCAACACCATCACTCTTTTATTGGGACATTGGCTAGCAATATGTCCAACTCCTTGACACCTAAAACATTTGATATCTATAGAACGATTAATAGGAGTTTCAAGTTTACCTTGCACTCCCTGCTTAGGCGTCTCCTGTTTAATGTCAACTTTGGGCTTGGCCACTACCTTGCCTTCTTCACGTTTAACAACGTTGGAACGCCAAGGTGTTGATGTAATCCCAGCTTGGGTGGTACGGCCAACTCCTCTCCTCTTGAGTTGTTGATCTACTTTTATCGCCATCTGCACCATTTCATCTAGATCCAAGTAGTGTCTAAGCTCCACTTGGTCTTGAATTTCCCTGTTCAAACCACACAGAAAACGAGCCATAGTAGCCTCACTATCCTCCTCTATGTTTGCTCTAATCATGACTACTTCCAACTCTTTTTAGTAGTCCTCAACACTCTTCACACCCTGTCTCAAAGTTTGTAACTTTTTAAACATTTCTCTATAGTAGTGATTTGGTACAAACCTCTTCCTCATTACGCTCTTCATCTCAGCCCAAGTTTCTATAGGCCTTTCATTGCATCTTCTCTTAGTGGTCACTAATTGATCCCACCAAATACGTGCATAATCAACAAACTCAACCACAGCCAACCTAACCTTTTTGAGTTCAGAATAATGGTGACAATCAAAAACAAATTCAACTCGCTTTTCCCATTCTAAATAAGCCTCTGGGTCTGACTTACCATGGAACGACGGAATTTTCATCTTAATACTACCTATATTACTATCTTCCTTATTCCCATCATCGTACCTACCCCGTACAACTTCTCTTCTTCCCCTACCAAATCCTCTACCTCTTCTGCTTCTACCCCAATTCTCGTTTTGACTCTCCTCTTCTCCTTCCAAATCATAATCATCCTCTTCTTCTTCCACTCTACCCAAACCTTTAGGCTTAGATTTATTTTCACTCGTACTAACCTCAAGCCTATCCAACCTCTCATATAAAGGATCCAACTCGGCCCTCATCATTCTACTAAAATGCTCAAATAACGCCTCCATTTGAACCTTAGACAGCCCCTGATTCGAACTCTCTCCTACCTCCCTCTCTATTTTACTTTCAGATTTTGTACCTGCAAGAAAATGTTAGTAGAAATAAAATATGTTCCTCACCCAAATTCTCACAATCACTCCAAAGAAATAACACTCGCACTCAAATATTTTCAGTCGAATGTGAGTTCTCTCAAAGATGTGATCAATCTATATATTTTTTTTTATCAAACTAACAAGATTTAACTTGTGAACACTTGCAACTGTCTCACTTGGATTGCACAAAGCCAAGAACACTAGAATAACACAGATTTGAAAACATAACAAAGGATAACACAGATCTGAAAACAGAAACGAAGGAATAACACAGATATGATAACAGAACGAAATTTATGTTTTTCTTTTCTTATATATTTTTTTATATAGAAAGATTTGACAATAGAAACGAAAGGATACCACATATCTGAGATCGGAACGAAATTTTAGACAGATCTGAAAATAACAACAACAACGATAACTTACTTGAATCAAACAGAACCAGAAGCTCTAATACCAAATGATACAAATACACGTACGAATGAAAAGCAAACACGATTATTGAAATCGAGCCCTCAATTCAATAATGAACAAGAATCGATTATGTTTTCCCGATCTATTGAAACAAGTAACGATTTGTGATATTCACCTCTAAGCGATTAAAACTTAGCAACAAATATCAACGATAATAACAATTGAATTTCAAACGAACCTTCAAAGATCTTATTTTGACAATCCGAGCGATATACAATCGACAAACGCCACAAAGATGCAATCTTTGATAAGTTTGATTTTGGTAATAACAAAGCAATGAAATGCCTTGAATGTTGAGAATAAACTCAAGCAATTTTCATATTCTTCAATAATGTTTCGTTCATAGTGATTATAATCATTAAATAAACAATAAAATACGAGAAAAGTTGTGTGAAAAGGCTTAACAAAAAGTAGATAACAATTTTGACACGGAAGGACGCGCGGTAGCGCCAGATCTCGCGCCATGGCGCGCTACATTCTGCCTTCATTCCGCCCGGAGCGCGCGGTAGCGCCAATTCATGCGCGGTGGCGCGCGCGAGGCGCGCGGTGGCGCGAAAACACGCACGATGGTGCGCTAGCTACTGCCTTGGTCCAGCCCCGGGGCGCGCGGTCGCGCGCAATCATGCGTTGTAGCGCGCGCGGTTGCGCCACTTTTGGCGCGGCTGCGCGCGCTGTTCTTGCCAATTCTTGCGCGGGTGCGCGTGTGCTGCTGTCCTCATGGTCATTTTGCACTTGAATTACATTCCAAACACTTCCATCATTGTGCCCATGTTAACCAAGTTCCTCTAATTTATACACCCAATTTGTAATCCCTCCTTGGTAACTCAACATGAATCCTTGAAGTGCTTCTTTAAACTTCTTGCTACGTCCCCTTGCTATAGGTCCTTCGGGTAACTCCAAAGACTCCCATGCTTTCTTTGGTGCTTGACCAACAACATTTGCATCATACCTTCTATTATTCTAATGCTAGACACAGGTCGAATGGGTTGGACTTGCGGGATCGGAACTGGTTGAGTGACTTCACAAACATGCCTGAGTTTTCTTTTCTTTGGCCTATTAGCCTCATTCGACCATTTCAATGAGGCGGTCGAGGTCCTGGTCTTAGTGAAAACTTGCTTTATAGGGACATCCTCAGTGTTATCCTCTACATCAGTCTCTGGGTAGACCATTTTCCTTTTCACCGGTGCCATTGACTTTCACAAATATCTTTAGCTCTGTCTGATCGAGTGTTACTTTAGCATGTCTTTGATTGGTCCAGTCGAGACAGATTAGTCTAGTGTAACTAATTGAGTAGCTTTATCACTAGAGAGACTAAATAGCTTGCGATCATTTACCCATCTTTTGAACACCGATGCTATGTTGTTCTTTGTCTTTGGCAGAAAGGTCGAGTATCAGAATACACGAATAATGGCAACTTGATATGATGCAATAAATTATTTTTTGTTATCAGCAAAACTAAGGAACTTAACACAAGTTTTAGCAGTCGGTAAGATACAGATATCGTCCCATAGATAATGAATAAGTTAATCTTACACTAAGTAGTGTTATTAAAATAATCTTAACTTTAGTTAGAAAATAAAATATGAGATTATAGTAAAAAATAAATAGAAATAGATGATCAATTATTGAAAAGAATAATAAAGATTAAATCAACAAGAGATAAATACTCGAGGTTTGATTTCACTTGACTATTCATTATGGTTAATTTTTATCAAGTCTATATCATAAATTCTTATACTTTATTAGCAAAATATTTCTGACATTTCCTCCCTTTTCCCAAGTAGTAAGTAGAAAGTAATTTTCTAATATCAATTCCAATATTTCTATTAGAAATCAAGTATCAAATAATATAAATCGCACAATAATTCTTATTAATATCAATTCCAATATTTCTATTAGAAATCAAGTATAAAATAATATAAATCGCACAATAATTCTTATTATGGTTTCATTAGAGTTATATGCCTACCAAACTCTATAAATACCAAAGATGTATTTTCTTGTTATCATATTCAAATCTCTTCTTCCAAGTGATATATTTCAAATAAATATAACAATTAAATCAACGATCAGTAACTGAACGCAAAAAATTCAAGAAATGACAAATAAATAGAACAAAGAATTATAATATATAAATCAAAAGATTAAAACATAGTTTCAAGTCAAACTATGTCGTCCCACTAGAGAATATAATTAGTTCATAACGGAATTAAAGAAAATACAAATCATGTTCTTGGACATCATTCAGAGCTTTAGGGAAAGAGAAATAATACAAAGATATATGTGGATTATCCTTCCCTGGATTTTGTGTTTTCCATCTTCATGTCCAGTGTTTCCTGATTCTTCGATCCCCAAATTTTGTCTCGTGTGATTCCCTCGATCGTCTCCTATGTTTTCTGCATGTTCTCCATGTGTGTTTTTTGGTCATCTGATAATTTTGATGGTATATCCTTTTTAAAACTCTTGGGATTGTGTTTTGGCATTTTTCGCGCAGAAGTCTTGCGCCCAAGTAAGTTGCGCTTGTGCTCAGCGTTCTTCTTTCTGGCTAATTTCTGGCGAGCTTCGGGTTCTAAGGCGCCGTATGTTTGGCACTAGGGTGCCGCTTGCTCGACATTTGTTTAAATTCCTTTCAACATCAGGAGCTGAGGTTTTGTTGCTAGGCTTTTCTTACTCACAATTTCTTTCTTTTATTTTAACGACAGGCGCTTAGGTGCTATATTTAGGTGATTGAGCTCCAATTCCTCGTCTCTGACACTCTTTCAACTCCTTCAAACTATCACCATCTCATATTTTTAGAAAATTTCTCCTTTTAAAACATCCCAACTTATCTTAATATCTTTTATATCTGCAAACATAAAACAAAGATCAAAAAACATAATAATCTTCCAAACTAGTATAATCCAAGAAATTTTTTTATCACTAATTAAGTGAGAAAATCTTACTTATCAGGAGTGTGTAGGAGTATTTCTTTTTACAACTCGGAAATGAAGTTCGACTATGTGGCGGGTTGAAGGAACGTTTGCCTAGCACCTTATGGTGCTTCAAACAAAATATTCTCCAAGACCTGCAATAGTTCGTGTTCTAAGAATATATACACCGATGAATTAGATCGAGTTTGGAGTTAAAACCAAGCGAAAAACACTCGAAATAATCTTTCGTAAAGAAACATTGATATATTTTAAAACTTTTAGTCTCGTGTAACTAATTAACTGAAGATAAGGGGGATCAGTTCTCGCATGTTTCAGTTCAGTTATGGTGAGAACTGAACTGATAAATACTCGAACTGATCAAGTCAGTTTAAATCAAGGGGTTAACAGTTAAAGTACACAAGATATGCTTATGGATGTTCGGAGACTTCAACTGCTCCTACGTCACCCTTTCTACCACCTCGGGTAGGATTCACTAGAAGACTTTGATCTATACAACACTTTGTACAAACCCACCTAGCTAGGACTTACATTACTGCCTAAACTGAACTCCTAGACTAGACTGAAGGCAGCACCTTCCAGTCAACACTTCTTTAATGTCTATGTGAGAAAGACTACATACACAAGTTTAACGTCTTTGTGCAAGACTGTATTTGAGTGGTGGTGTGTGTGTGTGAGAAATGATCTCTGAACACTACCCAAAAGTGTTCTCATACACTGAGAAAAATATACTTCTAATCTAAGATGATAACATGTTGAAGTGTTCCCTCGACTAGGCTGAATGTGTAATGCCTGAGATTTTGATTACTGTAATTCGATATGATTTGTTGATAATTGTGATATAATTATTGACGGAACGGATCAGACCGGGACAGCCTAGAAGAAGATGGGACTTATGTGCGAGGAATTTGAGGTTTACGAAAGATCCGCCCGTCAGAATTTCAATCCGACTTCAGTACTGTGTTTCTATCGACGAGAGCTTCAACTGGACGTAAGTTTTACTATGTTTTATTATGTTTTGAAAATATGACATTGACAGAATCGGATATGATTCATATATGGTGTTCCTGACATAGTAGACATCGTATAATTGAAACCAGATTGAAGAACGGATACCGTAAGAAATTGTTATGATTTTCGGAAGGGATTTGATTGAGATTTGATATCAGATTTATATTGTTATTGATTATGAGTTGAGATTAATATCTGTGGATATTTGTATTGCTGGGTATATTGAGATTGTGCAGTTATGCCGCTGAAACAAAATTTGATTTAGTTCTGATTATATCTAGTATTGAATTGAGTGGTGTATTGATATTATACTCCTCGATATTGTTATTGCCAGATTGATATTGACATGTTTTGAATCCGAGACTTCGACAGAGTCAGATAGACAGAAAGAAAGGTATAAATTAATGTTGATCCGGGATTGCACAACTCGAGTTAGATTCAATTTGAGTTTCCCAAAATCACATACTGAATTGTTATTGCATTGATATTGGCAATTCATGAGATTGATATGCTTAGTCTATTGAGTCATAGCAGAGCATGTGTCGAGTCAGGGGCTGATGTGCCTAGTCATTGGCTGATGTGCCAAGTCTTCGGTTGATTCGCCAAGACACTGGATATTTGGTTTATATCGATGTCGCTTAGGAGTTGATTCATTCCTATCGCTGAAATTCGGTATATCGTACCAATGTCCAGGAACCGGGATCCCTAGATTAGAGATGAGTCGAGTCTGAGATGACGAGTCCAGAGTTTTATTTACAGCTTTATATCGATACATGTCTTCTGATTTGATACATGATATTGATATATGTTTCATGCTTTTATATATGTTTTTATATGACTGCATGTTTACATTGTTTATACTGGGATGTATTTATCACCGGAGTTATCCGGTTGTTGTCTTGTTTGTATGTGTGCATGACAACAGGTGGGACAGGATCAGGATCAGGAAGAGGATGAGAGATTCAGAATTATCGTGGAGATCCGGACTTAGAGTAGATTGATTTCAGTACTTGATGTAGTGATTGAACTTTGGTTTGAGATAAATAAATGTTGTACAAGACTTGTACTTTAATATTGACATGTATATCAGATCGAGTACATTACGTTTCCGCATTTGCATGTTAAAAGAAAAAATTTATGCCCCACATTACTTAATTGTTATATTGATTCTTAATAATGATTAAGAAGATGAATTAGGTTCGGGTCCCCACAGAATGCTTCACTCTTAAGCTGATATGACTTTGAAGCGTGCCCTTATCTTTTCTCTCTTGTGTTGTATATATTGTTGTATTGTTGTGTTTTCACTGATCTTCACCTTCTATTTATAGGCACGAAGTTTGATCGTACAGTGAGACTCAATTATTGTATCCGTTGCATTTTGAATCTGTTCCTCGAAATTTGTCTTGTTCTTTTTGGAACACTTTTGTCTTTAAACTCTGATGCAACGTCCATTATTTTCCTTTGACTGGACAAAAGTTTTTGTACCTTTGCGCAAAGCTGTAGTCCACTTAGTTCAGCTTGTCTTGATCTGCAACTGATTGCTCCTAACTGATGTTCTGAACTGGTCAGTTGAACTGGTCTTCATTTGGGCTGGTGAAATCAGTTGACTTGTCAGTTGAACTGATTTTACTCTTGTTCAGTTGAACTGATCTCACTTGGGCTCTTCATCAGTTGAACACTCCTTCAACTGGCCGGACTTCTGAGGTTCTCCTGCTGAATCCACCTATCAACTGGACAATTAGTTGAACTCATTTTCAACACATCAGTTGAACTGATCTAGTTTGGTTGATCAGTTGATGCTTTCAGTTGGCGTCTTCGACAGCTTCAGTTTTAGCTCGTAACTGATTATTTCAGTTTCAGCTATCTGCGCACTAAGATAGATTATTAAAAACAAACAAACAAATTTTGTTAACATCAAAATTAAGATTGCGAACATGAAATGTTCCAACACATAAAACAAAGAACAAAAACATAATAATCTTCGAAACTAGTATAATCCAAGAATTTTTTTAATCACTAATTAAGTGAGAAAATCTTACTTATCAGGAGTGTGTAGGAGTATTTCTCTATACAACTTGGAAATGAAGTTCGACTATGTGGCGGGTGGTGACGTGGCTATTGGTCCAGTCAGAGACACATGGAAATGGTTGGGTGACGTTGTGTTGGGACATCATATTCTCGCACCCAAGATGCAGCGGAAGTTTAAAAATTTTGCTTGGGCGTCGTGTGTTCAAAACCATTCATAGGACTTTTAGAATTATACCTTTGCGTTCTCAACGCTGGATTCCAAACTATTCCGGTGTTTAGGCGGATAAAGCTCTTCTTGTAATTGCCTACGAACTGCTCTTAAGATTTGATCGCCTAATTAGGTCCACGATCGAAAACTATATTCCTCGCTTGGATTGCAATAGAAATCACAAACGATTTTTGCGTTGAGACTATAAGCTCCGAATTTCCAAAACCCGGAGACAAAGCGGCACGACGGTGGAAGATAAAAGTTGGCCCAAACCTTTTCCAATTCTCTTAAAATATTGCCGAACATTCTTCTACCAAATCTTTTACAAAGTGGCCGAGAGTCCCATCATATGGTCTTTTTGCTAATTGATTCTTAATCAAATATTATGGATTCTTAATCCATAATTAAGAAAATCTAATTGGGGAAGGAATTTTGTGTATTTTATGGAAAAAAATCTCTCTCTAATTATGCCCTCTTATGGTGTATTTATAGGGTAAGACTCTTAATCTAATTAGGAGTCTCTCTCCCACAAGGACTCTGTATTTTTATTATAATTAAATTTCCATGTTATTAATATATAATGTATTTATTAAGCTTTAATAATACATGATATAATAATATCATATACACATATTTTATATCACCATATAAAATATGTACATGTATATGTATATTAAACTAAATAACTATTATTTAATTTATAAATTAACTATTTGGTTAATTTAATTCTGGACTCCTCTAGAATATTTATGGAAGTTTGTATATGTTAGTAGTCACCACTACTAGCACCATCATGTAATTAGTAAATTTCAAATTCACTAAATAAACGATTTCGAACTCATTATAACCCGATCGACGATCCGAAAGCGTCGATGTACCAAGGATACAAATCTTGTTCATATAATAAAAATTGAAAATTTCGAATATCAAAATTTTCACTTAACATATTGGGCAGCTGCTAGTTTTAGTGAACTCATTCACAAAACAGACAGTTCCACTCTTCTTCCTAATTTAGCAATCATGCCAACTTCTATTTCTTTCATCCTGTGGAATCAGCTCATAAACTTCTTTATAAGCTTCTTGTTTGATCTCCATCAAACTACAGTTGCCAAATTTCAACTCCTTGAAATTTGACTATTTCAACGGGAACATAGAATCCGATACTTGTGTGACCCTCAATGGTTCAGGGATACAGCTAGCCGTGGGTTCACATCTCCATGTGATTCAGAATAAAATTTATTCTTATTGGGGTTTACCCTAGTTAACCCCATTCTTCTCATCAACTCCTTAATCAAGAATGTCAAAACTCATTTCTGATTGCACCCATCGGATCATGGTAAGAGCGTCTAGTAGCATCGCCCCATGATCCCCTAGGTATCACTGATAGTGCCTGCAAGAACCAGTCGGTTATGATTAACGTACAGTACGGTCCCTTCATCTTATATATCCAGATCGAATCTGCAACCATTGGTTCATCGAGGGTTACATATTAATTCGATAACTATGTGAGACATATAATAGTGGCATCGCATGTACCATTGGAGAACTCCTTCTCCAACGTGCATCTCATACTCTTGCCAGAGATTCCACGCACTATTATTTCATCAGATCACATAGGATATCCACACCCGTAGGTGAGCGATGAATGCCCGACTAAAATGCACTGGCTCCTACATGTGTCGCATTTGTACCCAATCTCGCCACCTGATGACCCTCTTGGGGTCGGTAAACGAGTCAAAGCATAACCCTAGCATATAGAGCCTCAGTGTTGTCCCGGATCGTAAGGACTAATGGTGTACAATCACAACCACAAACTTATCCTCTCGATGAATGATAACCACTTGGAAAGTCCGAGGGAGGGTAGTTCGGTATAATCATCATATGACTACCCATCTGCATGTTTGGACTTCTCTATGCCCTTACCAAGAAACGCGGTACACAACGTCACAGATGCTAGTCACGCGCTCAAGCGACCTTTATCCATATTTTAGGCGGCTGAATCGACTAGGAACAATTTAGATTATATAGTGTTTACAAATGAGTTTCAACATCGAATTACGATTCATTTGTATTAAAGTATAATCAAGGACTTTATCTATGCTGATTGCATGGGTATACAGATAAGGTATAATGTCATAATCGAATAAAATCATAAAATATTATTAAAATAAAGATTGTTTTACATTAGAGTCAATAAAGCCCGAGCCACAAGTTGGCTTGCCGGGCACCTACTCTAACAATCTCCCACTTACCCTATATCCAACTACCCATAGATCTTAGACCCATTGCTTCGCGATGCTTCTCAAACAATGTTCCTGGCATGGGCTTCGTCAGTGGATCAATTACGATATCTGCGGAGGCGACTCTCTCTACCGAAATGTCTATTCTTCCCACTATCTCCCGGATTATGTGGAACTTCCTCAGTATATGTTTGGATATCTGATGAGACCTCGGTTCCTTCGCTTGCGCAATGGCACCGCATTTGTAACAGTATACTGGTATTGGATAAACTGTTTGAGGAATGACACCCAACTCTTGGACGAAATTTCTCATCCAAACACCCTCTTTTGCTGTAGCATATGCAGCTATGTATTTGGCCTCAGTGGTTGAATCCATTGTGGTGTTCTGCTTGGAACTCTTCCAAGAGACAACACCACCATTGAGCTTGAATACAAATCCAGAGGTTGATTTCGAATCATCCACATTTGATTGGAAGCTAGAATCATTGTAACCTTCTAATTTTGGTTCTCCACTCCCGTATACCTAGAACAAATTCTTAGTTCTTCTCAAGTACTTAAGAATGTTCTTCACTGCTTTCCAATGTAGTGGACCGGGATTCGACTTATATCGGCTTGCAACACTCAATGCATATGCAATATCAGGTCGAGTAGATATCATACCATATATAATACTACATATGGCAGACACGTATGAAATGCGGCTCATGGTTTCTATATCTTCATCAGTCTTAGGGCACATAGACTTGGATAGATTCACACCATGAGACATTGGGTGATATCCTCTCATGGACTCCTCCATAGAGAATCTCCTCAGTATGATATCGATATATGTGGAATGGGTGAGCCCTAGCATCCTTTTGATCTATCCCTATAGATCTGTATTCCTAATACATATGATGCTTCACCCATATCATTCATGGAGAACTTACCAGCTAACCATACTTTAGTTGACTGCAACATCCCTACATCATTCCCAATGAGTAGTATGTCATCAACATAAAGTACTAGGAATGTCACTGCACTCCTACTAACCTTCTTGTATACACAAGGTTGCTCAGGATTTTTGGAAAAATCAAACTCTTTGATAGTGTTGTCAAATCCGAGTTCCAGCTCCTCGATGCCTGTTTGAGTCCATAAATGAATCTATGAAGTTTGCATAATTTATGCTCACTTTCTACTGATGTGAATCCTTCAGTTTGAGACATATAAATCTCTTCCTTAATATCCCCATTAAGGTCTGTTTCACATCCATCTGCCATATTTCATAGTCATACCATGCTGCTATGGAAAGCAGTATCCTAATGGACTTGAACATTGCGACTGGAGAAAAAGTTTTCTCATAGTCAACGCTTTGTCTTTGAGTAATCCTTTTGCTACCAGTCTAGTTTTGAAGGTCACCACCTTCCCATTTGCTCCAAGTTTTCTTTTGTAAATCCATTTGCATCCTATGAGAAAAATTCCCTCAGGTGGATCCACTAAGGACCATACTTGGTTCGAATACATGGAGTCCATCTCGGACTGCATGGCTTCAAGCCATCTAGATGAATCGGCATCAGACAATGCTTCCTTGAAATATCTTGGATCACATCCAGGAATGGGCTCACCTTGGCCCTCTTCAAGAAGCAGGCTCAACCTATTAGGCGGCCTTGAGATCCTTTCGGATCTTCTAAGAGCTTGTGTGTTTTTGATTGGCTGTTGGGTGTGGGTTCTACTATTTGTGTAGTAAGTGGTTCTCGAATCTCATCGAGTTCTATCATCCCGCCTTTTCTATCCAATAGAAACTCTTTCTCTAAGAAGGTGGCATTCCTTGAAACAAACATCTTTGTTTCACTGGGATAATAGAAGTAATATTCAATAGAGTTCTTCGGATATCCCACAAAGTAGCAAAGATTGGCTCTACTATCCATCTTGTCTCTCACTGCCTGCTTCACGTAAGCAGGGAATCCCCATATTCTTAAGCAAGAATATTTGGGCGGCTTTCCCATCCATATCTCATATGGAGTTTTATTCACTGCCTTTTTATGGACTTGATTCAACAACATTACCTCTGTTTCAAGCGCATATCCCCAAAGGGATGGCGGCAACTCAATGAATCCCATCATAGATCGGACCATGTCCATCAATGTCTGATTACGATGTTCTAACACACCACTCAACTAGGGTGTGGCAGGCGGAGTCCACTTTGAGATAATCCTATTCTCGTTAAGGTAGTCTTGAAACTCAGTACTCAAGTATTCTCCACCTCGATCTAATCGTAGTGTTTTAATACTCTTTCCTAACTGATTCTCTACTTCTGCTCTGAATTCATTGAAATTTTCAAAGGCTTCAGACTTGTATTTCATCAAATACACATACCCAAACCGGTCATCGGTAAAAGTGATTAAGTAGGAATGGCCATATCTTTTATTAACACTTAGCAGGCCACGCACATCTGTATGGATCAAATCCAACATATCATGTGCACGTTCCACTTTCCCTAGGAAAGGAGCCTTGGTCATTTTTCCTTCCAGACAGGACTCACACGTCTCTTAGAGATTTTATGTCTGACGAGTCAAACATGCCCTCTCCCACTAGCTTGTGGATCCTTCTTTGGGAAATATGTCCTAGCCCAACGTGTCACAAATGTGCTTGGTTTAGACTATCTAGTTTTCTTTTGGTTGTTGTTGAAATTTTTTTTACTTGGACATTCATTTATCATTGCCAAAACATTTCTGACCCAGATAATTTCTTATGTCCAGACTTCTTGCAGTGAAGCAAACATGTTCTGACTTATCGGGCTTTGTTAAATTCCAGGCCCACCACCTTCTCATTAGTCCCAATCATACTTACACCAAGCTCATGGGCAAGAGCCTCATCTTGCATGCGTGTAGTCATGTGTTCCTTGAAAGTGGCGTGCATCATTATGCGAGTTTCATGCACTATGCAAATCTTGCATGGGTATTTAAATGTCAACAACATTCAAAATTTTCTCAAACTGTCTCTACAGTTCATTTGACATAGAAGCAATCATATTACACTTTAGCTTGCATCCTATGGTCCTATCATCTTGCATGCTTTGTCAGTTCAGCAAGACTGACATTAGTGTGTATGCTATTTTCTCCGAATTTAGAACAATTTCCCCAGCCAATCTTGAAAATTAGTGTTCGATTAGCTTGTTTTAATAACATATATGAATTACGTGACGAAATCATAAATATACTGATACGAAAACATTGCCGACTATTTTTAAATATTTTTAAGACGTAAAATATGGACTTTTGTTTTTACGAATTACCTCCTACTATTTTGACATTTTCACCACCCTCTGATGAAAAACGGGAAATCCAATTTCCTTAGTGAGTACGCAAGGCCCAATTGCAAAATTATGATCCCGAATAATATCAACCAATCATAACTTCCAAAAGGTAAAGCCCAGTTGCAACTCCTTGCAACCCTTACGTAATTTTGCCTCACGTTTGAGGAGGGTCCAATAATATGATCCTCTTTCTCTTCACGTGTCGAGCCCAGCCCATCAATGTTGAACCTTAATGGACGGTCGCCATGAGATCCCTCAATAATATGAGCTGAAGTCATGGGAGTTCCACGTAGTTCACATCAAATATGTCAGTGGAAGTCACAGCTTTCCGGAGTCCATGTCTCCCCAATAATATGAGCCAGACACTGACCGCGGGTAGCGTTCATCATGCAACCACCGTTGATGGAAGGCAAGGAATTATTAAACTTTCTTTTAATTATCCTTTTAATGGGCTTGATTTAAATTTTGGATCTCATCCAAAATGAGGGATTTTAATTTTAAAAATTTGTCTCATCATTAATTTTAAAACTCTGCCATGATTGTTTGTATGATTGCCGGATTCATGTCATTCTTGTTATTATATTAATAATAACGAACATACTGATTATTTATAATATATCACATACATCATAAATAATAAAGGATGATCGATAACCGAGAGCTAATTGATCCGTACGAGAAACATACGGATCCATGTCCATAACCTAGGTAAATGCAGGGATGCAAATACAATATTACATAAGCTTCCAATATTTTACATGTCTTCGATTTTCAAAACTCTTTACGACGATCGGGCCCACCGTCTTCAAATCTTGATCTCTCACTAATTCTAATATTTACATTAAATATCCATGGCACATTGGGATACAAATTTAGGGGGTGCGAACGGACCACAAACTAGGTCCACTTTTAATTATCAAATAATCAAAAATTACCACACGTAAAATATCTTAACATACACCTAGCACATTGGTCATGGCTTTCGATCATCCTTTTAACATATAATATCATATATTATATAAATCCGATAATATCACATATTATCAATAAATCGTGTATCTCGTAAATTATCACTAACCTACATAATTATCAAATTAAATAAACACTTTTATTTAATTTCAAATAATTAAATTTCTTGTAAAACATCTTCTACCATAAGTAATTAAAATCATATTTTAAGTATTTATTTTGTAAGAAATTATTTTATCAAAATTGTTGTAGGGATAAAATCGTCTGTATTTCCACAAAATATCAATTTAACTCAAAATTTAAAAAAAAAAAAACAGAAAATCGCCCCTGGGCCCGAACAATTCAAGCCCACGATCTAGCGCGGTGCCCGAGACGTTCCCGGGCACCCGCCCGCGCCGCCCGCCCGCTGCCTGATCCGATCGGGCGCGGCTCTGCGCACGCCGAGCGCACAGTCGCACAGGTCGATCGCGCACGTCTGCCCGGAACAGTTCCGGGCAGACCAAAAAAAATACTGATTTTTCAAAATAATTTTTAGGGGCGTTTTTTATACAAAATTTTACGAGTTTAGAAATAATAAACTCAACACAATTTAATTAAAACACACGATTGAGAATAACAGGGCTCTGATACCACTGTTGGGACATTGTATTCTCGTACCCAAGACGTAGCGAAAGTTTAAAAATTTTTCTTGGCCGTCGTGTGTTCAAAATCATTCATAGGGCGTTTAGAATTATATCTTTGCGTTCTCAACGTTGGTCTCCAAACTATTCCGATGTTTAGGCGGATATAGCCCTTCTTGTAATTTCCTACGAACTGCTCTTCAGATTTGATTGCCTAATTAGGTCCACGATCGAAAACTATATTCCTCGCTTGGATTGCACTAGAAATCACAAATGATTTTTGCGTTGAGACTATAAGCTCCGAATTTCCAAAACCCGGAGACAAAGCGGCACGACGGTGGAAGATAAAAGTTGGCCCAAACCTTTTCCAATTCTCTTAAAATATTGCCGAACATTCTTCTACCAAATCTTTTACAAAGTGGCCGAGAGTCCCATCATAAAATATGGTCTTTTTGCTAATTGATTCTTAATCAAATATTATGGATTCTTAATCCATAATTAAACAAATCTAATTTGCTTACCAAATTTTCCTTCCAAAATCAATGAGGTGGCCGAGAGTTGTCTTTTCAGTTGGGGAAGGAAATTTGTGTATTTCATGGAAAACAAATCTCTCTCTAATTATGCCCTCTTATGGTGTATTTATAGCGTAAAACTCCTAATATAATTAGGAGTCTCTCTCCCACAAGGACTCTGTATTTTTTATATAATTAAATACGTATGTTATTAATATATAATGTATTTATTAAGCTTTAATAATACATGATATAATAATATCATATACACATATTTTATATCACCATATAAAATATGTACATATATATGTATATTAAACTAAATAACTAATATAAATTAACTCTTTGGTTAATTTAATTCTAGACTCCTCTAGAATATTTATGGAAATTTGTACATTTTAGTAGTCACCACTACTAGCACCATCATTTAATTAGTTAATTACAAATTCACTAAATAAACGATTTTGAACTCATTATAACCCGATCGACGATCTGAAAGCGCCGATGTACCAAGGATATAAATCTTGTTCATATAATGAAAATTGAAAATTTCGAATATCAAAATTTTCACTTACCATATTAGGCAGCTGCCCGTTTTAGTGAACTCCTTCACAAAACAAGCAGTTTCACTCTCCTTCCTTATTCAGCAATCATGCCAACTTCCATTTCTTTCATTCTATGGAATCAGCTCATAAACTTCTTTATAAGCTTCTTGTTTGATCTCCATCAAACTACAGTCGCCAAATTCCAACTCCTTGAAATTTGACTATCTCAACGGGAACACAGAATCCGATACTTGTGTGGCCCTCAATGGTTCAGGGATACAACTAGTCGTGGGTTCACATCTCATGTGATTAAGAATAACATTTATTCTTATTGGGGTTTACCCTAGTTAATCCCATTCTTTTCATCAACTCCTTGATCAAGAATGTCAGAACTCATTTCTGATTGCACCCATCGGATCATGGTAAGAACGTCTAGTAGTATCGCCCAATGATCCCCTAGGTATCACTGATAGTGTCTACAAGAACTAGTCGGTTATGATTAACGTACAATACGGTCTCTTCATCTCATATATCCCGATCGAATCTGCAACCATTGGTTCATCGAGGGTTGCATATTAATTCGATAACTAAGTTATACATATAATAGTGGCATCGCATGTACCATTGGAGAACTTCTTCTCCAACGTACATCTCATACTCTTGCCAGAGATTCCACGCACTATTATTTCATCAGATCACATAGGATATCTACAACCGTAGGTGAGCGGTGAATCCACGACTACAATGCACTGGCTCCTACATGTGTCGTAACTTTACCCAATGTCGTCACCTGATGACCCTCCTGGGGTCGGTAAACGAGTCAAAGCACAACACTAGCATATAAAGCCTCAGTGTTGTCCCGGGTCGTAAGGACTAATGGTGTACAATCACAACCACTGACTTATCCTCTCGATGAATGATAACCACTTGGAAAATCCGAGGGAGGGTAGTTCGGTATAATCATCATATGACTACTCATCTGCATGTTTGGACTTCTCTATGCCCTTACCAAGAAACGCGATACACAACATCACAGATGCTAGTCTCGATCTCAAGCGACCTTTATCCATGTTTTAGGCGGCTGAATCGACTAGGAACAAATTTAGATTATATAGTGTTTACAAATGAGTTTGAAAATCGAATTACGATTCATTTGTATTAAAGTATAATCAGGGACTTTATCTATGCTGATTGCATGGGTATACAGATAAAGTATAATGTCATAATCGAATAAAATCGTAAAATATTATTAAAATAAAGATTGTTTTACATTAGAGTCAATAAAGCCCGAGCCACAAGTTGGCTTGCCGGGCACCTACTCTAACACGTTGTACGTGATTGGTGCCATTAGGATGCATGAAATAGAAGCGATTATGATTCGTTAGATCGAGATATGAAGGAACACAACCGAATGGATGTGATGATTAATGAGTGGGTGAAACCAAGATCGTTGGATGATCGAATGTCCTACATTGATATAGATCAAGGAGATGAAATTTGGAAGGTTAGATGATCTACGGAGGTTGAGATATGTTAGATCTAATGTTGCATCCAAAGGATGTGATCATCCTGCCATTCAATACAAAATAGATGCACTAGATTGAATTTGATCAAAAGATGTGATAATAACTGTGACTCATTAAATGGTGTGTGGTCTACACGATTAGATGAAAATCTGAGAATCTCAGCATAAAGACATACTAATCGCGAAAGGTCCCTGCAATATTTGGAAAAGTATAAATAGAACATACCTCAAAATAGAATCATTTTTAGATAACCAGAAACTTCATATTACAAGTATTCCCATCCATTGCATATTGTTGTTTATTATATTTTTGTTCATTCATACAGAGAGTTCAAAAAACATCATGAAATTTTATCGGTAAGTAATTTTGAGTGCTCATATCACAAACATATGTCGTCGTATTTTGGAAGATGTTTTTGTGTTTTATAAGCAGCGTATGTGAGGTAAATTAGTCTTAAATAGATAGATTTCAATTCTAACATCGTCTTGACCCCGTTCTAAAGTTTGTTGCGACATCTCATACAAAAACCCATTGACAATTTCAGATTTGTATCTCATATCGATCCAACGCTTACTTCTTGAACTATTATTTTTGAATAATAAAACTCTATAATATAAGGAATATGCATCAGTCCCTCTTATCCAATTCTAGTTATGTACGCGCATGAATAATTTCGACAAAATTAAAATCTGACATATTAAACCTAATGATCTTCACATTTCAGAAGATCTCAATTACATCTCTTTCTCACTGGAGTTGAGACGATAAAAAAGTAAATTGTAAATGGCCCAAGGACATTGGGAAGATGCAAGGAATTTCTTTGCCATAACACCACAATTTTTCACAGATCTTTGTCTATATCTACTTATATTAAAGAGTGCAGTTGATTAAAATGGCCAGTTTTAGTACGGTAGTAGGTCATCACTTTAGCACGTATAATTCACTTTGCAAAATAGATGACTACTTGTTACATGTTTTGCAATTCACCGCAAAAAAAAAAGGGAAAGCAACCTACGGAATCGGTTTACAAAGCACAGGTCCTTATCTCCTCTTTCTTTCTTACCTTTTGTTCGTTTCTGCCATCTTCCTTACTTGTTCACGGTTTCTTTAGCTTCATCTCTTCCTAGCGGTGTTCTCTCCTCTTGGATTGGAAAGCTTCTACTAGGTTAGTTTTCTTCTCTTAATTTTGTTTGGGTTTTTGTTCTCCCTGGTGTTCTTCGTCTTTTTTGTTGTCTTAACTCATTGAATGGGTTATTTAGACGATGCCCTTTGGGTAAAAAAAAAACAGCACCGTCGCTTTCGTTTGCTTTTTGTTCTCCTTGATACTCTTCGCCTTTGTTGTCCTAATTCGTTGAATGGGTTATTTAGGCGATGATCTGTGGGGGGCAAAAAAAAACCACCGCCACCAGTTGATTCTTACAATATCAGGCATGTATATTCAGTGGTTAAAAGAAAAACTTAGGAACCAGCAAGTACTGTAACTTCAATCTCTAAGAGAAAAGCTTAGGCCTCATAAAGTAATGTGGAATACATGATAATATTTTCACTTAAACTCTAAATTCGACAGGTTGCATTTTCACAATACATAAACCTATGGTAGACTTCTCAGGTCCCACGTCTCGAAGAAGCACTTACAGGGTGAATAAATACCTAGAACAAGTAGATGACGGTGAAACTAAAATGGAGATAGAACATATGGGTAATATAAATATAAATATAAATTAAAGTATAATATGCAACCTAATAAACGGAGTAAAAAAATGTATACTTTACTGAATTCTTGTTAGAAAAATAGAAAAACGTATAATTAAGGCCTCAGTGTCTGACAAACCATGAAAACTATTTTCCCCTGCTGCTTTGATCTAACTACAGCAACATCCAATCTTATCACTCATTGTCCTTTTTAAACAACTAAATATTAAATTATTTACTCTCTCTCAGACATCTATACCTAACATGCAATGACATCCAATCTTTCATACAGGAAACATAGATCATGGTAGACAAATAGAAACTGCTACACCATCAATCAAACCTGGTAGATTCTGGTTTTACTTAAGGGAATTCAGTTTCTTACATGTCAAAATTTGTGTTGTCTTTAGCTATTGATTAGAGTTTAATCGCAATAACCCAATTTTTTTAATCTGAGATTCGTCAACTAATTATTTTCTTTTCAGGTTTTACGAGGGAGCTTGTTGTCAAAAGTTTATTTTTATTAATTTATTCTATAATTTTGATTCAGTAGTTATGTGCAGATTCTCTACGAAATACCAACCATCACCAAATATTTTTATGTCAAAAATTGATAATTTGGTTATATAGAAGTTTTTAACATTGTTCATTATCCTAACGTGACTTATTTGCTAAGCTTTGAACATAAATTAGTTTAAAAACAAAACGATTGAAGCTCATCCACCAGCCAACATAGCCAACTCATACATCTCCTTTGTAAATGTTGAATTCAAATTAAACAAGAATTAGATTAATTTTAATGAATTATTTCAGAGTATATTTTTTATTTTTTCCTTTGTGTAGAAAACTTAGCAATTGTCCCAATATATAATTTTTAATCATTAAAAGCATCATTGTAATATGTCAAGAACTGAATATAAGTGCTGGAAATCCAATTATTCTTAACTACAAAAAAAAAATCGATTTTGTTGAGATGTAATTCATAAAATTTTCAGCATAACTTTTGTTCTTGTTTTTTAAAATAATTGAATTATTCTTATATAATTCTAAAAACACCACTCGCAGCATGCCAAGCAATGTTACTGAAATGCAACGAGGTTTTTAAAACTTTTAGGCAAGAAATTGAGTGGGTACGAAAGCGTTACACGCTTAAATGTTAAAGATATATCACAACATTATGGATATTTCTTTTCCTTTGGAAGACAAATTGTCATCCTTGATGTTTCTATTCTTGAACCAAGATGGCTAAATCGATCAAGGAACTTAGGAAGGAAAACTCCATTTTTGACGAACAAATGCGAAAAATCAGATGTTACTCTTACAGAACTTGCAGATGAGGTACGTTTGATTTTAAAGTCTCCTTGCAATGGACCTTTGTCAATCCCACACCTTATTCCCTTATCATGTCTTTCTTCACATAATAGTTGTAGGAATGGAGTGTTGCCAGTTAATACAAGTGTAGATTTTTCAGCATTGAATATTTGTTTTGTTTATTTTTGCAAGGGAACCCTTTAAACATTGGGATGCATGGTTCTATTTCACCCCCTTGATTCAATCTATCTGGGATGAATGAATAATAAATCCAATTGAAATGTGAAAAAAGCAGATTGCACCTCCTTGGAAAATAACCTTGCAAATTCCCATGTTTGTAAAAGAGATCCATTTAAAGCCCAACTTCTGATGAAATCGTTGGTAGTATGAAGATAGTATTTCTTCAGTCTAACATAATCATAACATTATTATCATTTATACCTTCCAAGCAATTGCAAACAAGTTGCATTTTATTTTTCCTAAGAATGTGTTGTTTTGATATCTAGCATTAGATATGACAATTTTTCATGCTTTCTGAAATTAGCATTTGTAACGTACCATACTTTTACTATTTTAAAATTTGCGGAAAAATTAAAAATTTTCTTAAATACAAATAAACTTTCAAATTGTGATAAAAAATAAAGTGTTCATCCAAAAATATTTGCAATAAAAGAGATCACAAATAAGGTTTGCTAAAGAAAAATACTTGTTTAAACATCATAAACCAAAACATGAAATGAGAGTATGAAAATTTTATGCTTAAAATCCTAAAACATGGGCGGTCCCTCGGGTTTAGCCTCATGCGCAGTCCAAGTCGGCTCATTGGTCTCCACCCCTCGTCTCCTCAACATCTTCCTCACCTGCATCGATCAAAGTCTAGTGAGTCTAATGACTCAACATGTATAAACTGGAGATAACAAGTAATGCGTAATAAAATCACATGCATCTTTAAAATAGAGAGTACATACTTAAAACCTGAACATACATACAAAAGCTTGAACATACATACATAACATAGACAGTGCCATCAACGTAGAACTTTTCTTAAACATGCTTGCATCATACATACTTGAACATACGTAACATCATTTTGCATAGAGATATGTTTCAAAGCAAGTGACTCCATACATAAATGTGTCTTATCAGACTAAACCACAGTACTGGGCTGGCAGGGATGTCCACTACCACATACATAAGATCCCCGATCATACTTTACCGGGTGGATTGGTCCCTGGTCATACTTTACTGCTTTCCAATCCTGATCAAAACCCGGTCATATTTTACCGGGGTGGAGAGGTCCTCGGCCACGTTCACCGACTTCCAAACCCGTTCATAATTTGGTCACAAGATATTTAGCATACCTCAAAAACATAAAAAATATTTTCTTTTGCACGTCGAACATACTTACTTGGCGTTGAGGGATTCGTTGGATCTCGTTTGGGGCCACTGCTGCACATACTAACATGAGTTCAAACGCTTATCTTAACCATGCTAATCGTACCCAACACCGAAATAATTAAATAACTTATGACCTTCTAGACCCCTCGGGACTTGATCGTGTTTTTGTTCATCATAATAAACCATGATCTGGAACCCCGAATCAAAACTTGAGGTGAAGTCTAAGTTATTCCCAAAAAATGAAGTACACGGACCCCGTGCCCGGGTCCGGCTTTGGGTCCGTGAAGGCTCTGTAAAAACGTACCCGAAGAGAAGTAAGAGAACAGACCCCGTGTTAGGGTCCGTCTGGGGGTCCGTGTAGCCACTGTAGGTTAACACTACGATAGAAAACAAAGGGACGGACCCCTGTGCCAGGGCGGGGTCCGTGCACGGGTCAGTCTAGCCTCTGTAAAAATCAATCCTGCGGAAATTCTTACACGATGCTATTTCTCTCAACTCAAATGAATGGATTAAGAATCAATACCTCGGAGACCCACCCCAGGATGCTACGGTATTGACCCCAACCCATAACAACAATCCAACCTGACCCCAATATCGACAAGCACAACTAAAACGACACAACCCGACATTCGACACCATATCAATTCCTAGGATTCCTAATACCTCCCAAGCCATTCCCGTCTCAAAACGAAACGTCATATGGTGCCTAAACACATCCCACAACATGTCTAAACGCAGTAGTACTGGCCCGGCGATGTCCAACGAATCCCGCAACAATAAAACTTCAAGAACACATCAAGAACGCATTTTCAGAAAAATGCAGTTTGAGCAGTCCCACGAAAGCAATCATAACTCACTCATTTCGTATCCAATTATCTCGAATTTTATATCAAATTGAAGGTATCAAGAATTTCTACGTTTCATACGTTGAAAGGCTTTTCAGAAAATCGACCCAAAAAATCACAACAATTGAAATGACAGCAAATTTTGAGTTTTAGATATAAATATGTTCCAAAAATCGACCAACAAATTCCTGCTCAAAATATGTACATCATACATGGATTTTCACGCATAATAAACAACAACACGAATAATATGACAAGATCGATGCAAGAATAATAGAATATACATGCCTTTAATCTTTAAAGTTACCGAAACGACGACACCTGAAGCGGGAAGGATGCGAGGATTGGTCCGGGGCGAACGTGGAACGATTTTCTTGCAACGAAATCAACGAAAACTTGCTGGAAAATCAGAGGAAGGGGTGGCTGCTCTTGGCAATAAGAACCCTAGGTTTTTACTTAAAAAAATAAAATGGAAGTGAGGTGTGAATATTTGTGTGTGTGTGCAACGTGAGGTGTGTGTGAAAGGGGTGTGTTTGTGTGCGTGTGTTAGGTAATTAGGGAGAGAAAAAATTTTCTTAATTATATAATTATCAAAGTAATTAAAAATATTAGCTCCCTACTAACCTTTAATAAAATCTCTTAAATAATAAAAAATGCACAAGTACTAAATCTTTAAAAGTTTTAAACTCATAAAATCACTAAATAAATAGTTTAGGCTTTAAAATGTTAGAAACTTAATAAATCAATTGAAATGCCCCAATCCTAATTTAAAATAAAAACCACATTTTAAAATTGTCAAAATCATCGTCGGTCTCTTTTCCTCGATCCCGCATCGAATAATCGCCTGAAACATGAAACTCAAGAAAACATTTAACGTCCATCACATAAACATAAATAATTTAAAATAATACAAATTAAATAGATCATGCCTCGCTATAATAAATAGTTTTACAATTTAATAAATGCATGGGTTTTACGTGTACTGAATTTGGGTTCTACAGTTCCTCCCCCACTTACATAAATTTCGTCCTCGAAATTAAATCTTACCAAACAGTTCCGGATAACGACTTCTCATATCTGTTTCTGTCTCCCAAGTGACCTCCTCTACTGATTGATTTAGCCACCGGACTTTGACAAATTTGGTTACTCTGTTCCGAAGTCTCCGTTCTTGTCGGTCTAGGATTTGGACAGGTCTTTCCTCATACGACAGATCTGGATCAAGCTGCAACGGCTCATAGCTCAAAACATGCAAAGGATTCGCTAGGTACTTCCTCAGCATCGAGACGTGGAACACATTGTGTACCTCGGCTAGATTCGGCGGTAGGGCTACACGATAAGCTAGTGTCCCAACTCTGTCAAGAATGTCGAACGGTCCAATGAATGTCGGAATAAGCTTGCCTCTCTTCCCAAATCACATAACACCCTTCATGGGTATTATCTTCACGAAAACGTGATCACCCACGGCAAACTCTAGATTTCTCCTCCTCTTGTCAACATAACTCTTTTGACGACTCTGGGCGGTCTTCATCCTGTCTCGGATCTTGGCCACCACATCTACAGTCTGCTGAACAATCTCTGGACCAAGTTCTGATCGCTCACCGACTTCATCCCAATGAATCGGTGATCTGCACTTCCTTCCATACAGTGCCTCAGTAGGGAGCCATACCTATAGATGATTGGAAACTCTTGTTGTAGGTAAACTCCACAAGAGATAGCTTTGATTCCCAATTCTCATGGAAATCAATCGCACATGCTCTCAACAAATCCTCCAAAATCTGAATTACTGATAAAATTATCGCATGTTTAAATTATCTATGGTTCTAACAAAAACCGTCGTTAAATATCAAATCGTCGCAATTTTTAAATTAGTGACGGCTTTTGTTAAAACCGTCGTTAATTTAAAAATTGCGACAGTTTTATTAAAAAACCATCGCTAATAGCGACGACTTGATCTTAACCATCGCTAGTAGCGACAGTTTAATAAAAACCGTCGTCAATAGCGACGGTTTAACCATAAACAGTCGCTAATAGCGACGGTTTAATCACAAACCGTCGCAAAGTGTCATAGTGATTAAGAGCCAACAACTGTGTGGGCTTATAAAAAAAATTCTTAAAACTTTTTGTAGCAAACACTACGAAAAGACACAAGCAAAAAATTGGGTTCCACTCCAGCCTCTCCGGTGAACTTTTCACGCTCATTTACATGAACTTTCAGCATTTTTGCGTTTCTTCAGTACTAGATTTGTTCGTGGACGTAGGACTTGTCGATCCCACAGACTCTTGCAACATTTGGATATTCTCCGAAAGCTGGACTTTAGCAAGAACAGCAGCTCTTATAGGCTGCAACATCATATCCACCATCATAGAACAAGATAAATCAATGAAATTTTCCACAATTTTGGGCATGGAAAATTTACTTGGGGACCCGAAATTTTTTATTTCAATTCAACATGTTTTTTTTGTTATTTATAACTCCCCACATACACCTTCCACTATCTTACTACTTATTTCTTTACACGTAATTTTGAAGCCGACATACTAATTGCGTTATTACGTGTCATGAAAAAAAATGTAAATACGATTATACTTAAAATGAATTTAGCTTCAAGCAAAAAAATAATACTCTACGTAGTTAGCTTAATCACTTTTTGGATACATCAACAAACTTTTAGCAGAATACCATTTATATATGTGTGTGTATGTGCGCGCGCGCGAGTGTGCAACTTTCCCAACTGTCAAATCTGCAAAGTATACAAACTAAATAAATCTATACATTTCCATATATGTAATATCATATTAAAACTATTAGCTCAAAAATCTACCTTAGATAATTATATATTATTACTGATTATATATAAAATTTACTAACTTTTTCAATCGCTCGAATTAATGCTTCTTATAACATGATAATATCAATTAATATTCCTTAAACTATAGTCCATATTTATTTCTATATATAATAAGCATTAAACAGTTCAACCAGATGATATAACTTCATATTGACACGTTTGTTTCCCTCTAAAACACTTTGTTCCCCTAAAATATATAACAATAATATCTTCTTTCTCCTCTATTCATAACTAATTACTGTTGCATTCTTTATATAAAATATTTATATAATCATATTATTTGTAGCTTCTTCGTAATTTCGTATGCTGTTATTCATCCATTTCTTATTAACCACACAAGTCTTGTTATTTTCAAATTTAGCTTAGAATATAAATTCTTTTCATTACGAAAACATATATACGTTTTCAAAATCGCTCTATTATTTATAAAAATTTTCATTTCATTGACACGTGACATGTGAACAAATGCCGAATAACTTTTTTTTAACACCGCGTGTGTCAGAATTACACCAAATGCTGTGGTGACATAGGTTTATGGGTAAGAATGTAAAATTAAAGCTTGTAATATATCACCCGTCAACATCTACATGTGACTAATATTTTTTTATTTCAATCAACAAAGACATTTATTATCAATTATCTATGACAACACATTTCATATAATATATGAAAATTCACTTGACACCCTTTATCTTACCTTATGTATACTTATATACTTAATTACCTAAGGTTTAACATACTTACTATGGTATAATTTCTCAATACCCATCCTTTGCTAACTATAGCTTCAATATATAAACCAAATTCATTGGAAAACAATTTATATTGTACATGTATCGACTGTGGACAATGTCAATAAAACTATCTATTTCAGAAAAAAATTGAAGAAATAATAAGAAGATTTTTCTCCAACCCAGTATAGACCATCATCTTACGAAGAGTGCTAATTAACATGGAATCCAAGCTCTTGTTCCTGCTAGACCATGCGACAGACATTGAGACAACCCTAAATAGCAACGAGCTCTATCAAAAAACCCATGTATATTAAATGAATAATAAAACATTTATCTTACATTATCGAAAATACTTAGTGTAGTACATGTGTGAACGTATTATAAGTTTTAGATTATGCTTGATCAAATTAACGTATATGAAAACTACTCTCCATTTGGTTACTCTATATATTCACTTTTTATTTTCCTCGTAGTGCATCAACCATCTGCCTGTTAATTTCTTTTGCTTACATGTTACTTGTCTGCTCTTTCTTCTTAATACGAGTTCCAAACAATTTCTGTTCATTTACTTTAATTTTTTTATTAGTCTCTCGTTGTTGCCATCTATTCAGTTGTCTTGCAAATTAAATTAACACATGTATAAATATCTTAAAAATTCGAAATTATAAAATTCATAAATACATCAACTAAATTCTCAAGTAAAAAAACGTTATATCTATTTAAATCTTGTCTATATTAACAAGTTTTCAAATTTATTTGATTACACTAAGATTTTAAGTGCTCTTATCCATTGTTTAATAGCTCATATTACAACTAATATTTAATTTAAAATTAACACGTTCATAAATCCATTAGCGTCAATCATGTCATTAAGTGGAACACCCTTAGAACCACTATCATGATTTAAATATAGACCTTATATTTTCAAATTTATAATAACTCATTTATGGAATAGATATCTGATTGGATTTTAAGATGAGAAAACACTTTATGTCCAAATTTCAGACACACTCTTAAACTTCTCCCATTTGAACAACAACTCAATTTTTTCCTAACTATTTCCACATTTATAAATTCTTTGTTTTTCATATTTTTTACTTTGTTGAACACAGTGCCATCTTGATATTCTAATCGTATGACTACGAGTTTAAAAGAAAATAAAATATTACTATACTCATAATATTTCTAGCTTTTAAAATTAAATTATTAAATAAGACCTACACAAATATGAACACCTAATTAGTTGCTCTGGAAAAAATATAAATACTCATATGTTGAACTACAAATCTGGGTAAGACACCACAAGAATTGAGGTGCCCCTATTATATTAAAGCATGAAGTTGATTGAAATGGCCAGTCTCAGTACGGTAGCAGGTCATCACTTAACACGTGTAATTCACTTTGCAAAATAGAAGAACACTTGTTACATATTTTGCAATCCACCGCCAAAAAAAAGGGAAAGCAGCCTATGAAACCGGTTTACAAAGCACAGGTCCTTATCTCCTCTTCATTCCCGTTGTAGGTCAAAAACGTACACGTGGCATGAGCTTTTTCTTACACGACATCAGAGAACGAAAACTCACTGACAATTTGAACGTTCCGCCATGGCTCGTAACGAGGAGAAAACTCAATCGATGCTGAACCGCTTCATATCCATGAAAGAGGATGAGCACAAGAGCTTTTTATTCCACGACATCAGAGGACATGAACTAACTGATAATTAGATCGTTCCGCCATAGCTCGTAATGGGAACTCACTGACACTTCGATCGTTCGGCATTGGCTCGTAACGAGGAGAAAGCTAAATCGATGCTGAACCGTTTCATTTCCATGAAAGAGAATGATCAGAAGAGCTTTTTCTTCCACGACATCGGAGGACGAGAACTAACTGACAATTTGATCGTTCCGCCATGGCTCATAGCGAGGAGAAATCTCAATCGTTGCTGACCCGCTTGATTTCCATGGAATAGGATGATAAGATGAAGCCCAAAGAGCGCCGCCCATACCTCGCGTCCGAGTGCCGATATTTGGCGGAGCCCGACAAGTGGCGCCATCAAATCATTTGATAAATCGGGCAAAAAAAGTTTCCGAAATCCAGAACGAAAGCCTCGGAGAGCACCGAATCAGAGACTTGAACGACGTGACCAAGAAAATGTTGGATAAATGAATAAGAAGAGTATTGAAGGGTAAAGGAAGTGGGAGTTGTCCCACGTTGTAAAAGTAGACAAGTGAAGTCTTCCTTATTAACTCTAAGTTTGAGATAGGGGTTTGGGCCCCAAGGGGTACAAGAAGTTTTTAGACGGGGGAAGACGCTAGTGAGCTATGTCTCGGTGTATTAAACACACGCACGCGCCCGCCCGGCCATCCGGCACTGTGAGGTGAGGTGTGGTGTGGTCTTTGACCAATATTAATCTTTTTGGACAAAATTTGTTTGAAATTAAAATTTGTTGCGCCAAGATGAGAGATGAGGAAGGCCTTCGGAACAGAGATGTGCGCGCGGGTGCGCCACATCCTGCGCACTAGGTTCTGGATTTTGGTCATTCGAACAGAACGTTGCGCGCGGGTGCGCGCGAGTTCCTGTGCAGGATGGCAGAATGTTGCACGCGGATGCGCAGCTTCTCGCACAGGCGCGCACGCCTTGCTGGGCATGTGGTGTGCGTGGATAGAATGTCGCGCGCGGCCACGCGTAATGTCGCGCAGCCGTGCGCGAGGCGTTGTTTCCGAAAGCACCAATCAGTCTGTGCATCTCTTGGCTACGTTTACACCTGCTCTAGGCTGCTTTTCCACCAAACCATGTGTCCTTTGCCTAGAAATATGTCTCTTCTACGCATCCGATCTGGAGAAACGTGTCTCCTCAACGCAACCAATGATCATCTATAAATAATCCTTCAAACCATATTCAAAGGCTGCTGAATTTTGCTTCATCTTCTCTTCTCATATTGCTGCATCATTTTCGAAAATTCCTTGAAAGTTCTTGCATATTTTTGTTTGCTGATTTCGAGATTTGAAGTGCTGCAAACTCTCGACGTGAAGTCGTTGTATCTTGGGGACGATTGCCTGCGATGTATAGCACTATATACGGGAAATTTCGTCTTGCGGAGAAAGGATCCTCCTTGCCTCGACTTGATCTTATTGTTGCTGCGGTTGGTTCGAGATTCAAGTTGCTGTTTTTGTTCGTGAATCAAGACATCCAACATATCCAGGGTAATATCCATCTAATATAAAATGAGTAGAGAGAAAACGCATTGGGAGAGGCACATTGTTGAGCTTGGAACCATTGTGGGCGTTTCAAATCCAGGTGGACGTGGGCCGGGATATATGTTTTTTGGGGAGGCTAAGAAGTTGCCCGGTGTCAAGGAGTTGTTTGAGAAGCCTCCTGAATTGCGGAAAAGGCGTACACGGTAATTTTTATTGTTCAAGTTTGCTGTTTGAGAGATGAATTGAGGCACTGTGTGTGTTTTCTTTCTTATTTTGTTGATTAGGGGCGAGGTTTGGAGTTTATGATAGTTATATGTTATGTTGCTGTTATGATAATAGGTTTGTTTATTTTGCACATTTAGAAATGAAGAGATTTTTTTTCGAGCTGGCCACGTTATTAAAAAATTTATTGGGTACACAGTCAGCTCATAAAGTGCATAAAATGTTTAGATTTTCTGAAATGGTTGTCCTAAGTTAACTTCTCTAGTATACTTTTTCACAGCACAAATAACAGGTTTCTGGATTAGATGCATGGTTAAATTATGGGAACAGATTTCATTGAACAAGACTACTATGTTGGCCACATATGCTTTTTTATTACTAACTAACTTGATATATACATTAAGAAATTTGAATTCTATATAGTTTTTTTGTTTGATCGTTGATATACGTTAAGAAACTAAAATTTTTATATAGTCGTCTTGTTTGATTGTTGATTTAAGTGAACGTGTAAATTCATATCCTTGACAATTGAAATGATGTACTTTTTTTGGACTACGAAAGTCATGATGGGTTTTCTGATTTGTGTAATTATCTTACTGAAATCACATTGGTATTTTATTGTATTTCTGTATGGGACTTGAGCTAATGTAGCTCATGCACATTATCCTCAGGTATGGAATTTTATAAAAGGATAGATGCAAGCTATTATGGTTATAGGGATGATGAGGATGGGATATTGGAGAAGTTGGAAGGGCCAGCAGAGAAAAGAATGAGAGCTACAGCTCTGGAGGATTGGATGGAGATGAAAAAGATAAAGAAAGAAGCAAGGAGGGCGGTGAAGAGTGGAGATGTGAAAGACATGGGTAATGTGTCCAACATATTATTTGAGGAAGCGGATGTGTTGGAGGAAAAGAGGATGAAAGATAAGGAGAGAGAGGAGAACGAGAAGGAAAATGAATTTGTTGCGCATGTGCCACCGCCAGATCAGAAGGAAATTGGAAAGATGGTGCTGGAAAATAGAAAGAAGGATATCTTTGATAAATACACAAGGAATGCACTCCAGAAGAAGATTACTGAAGAAAAGATATTGCTTAATATACAGAGATAGATGGTATGCTGTACTTTTCACTTCACTTGGCTTAATGTTGCTGTTATTTTTTCAACACGTTTTGTTGGTTGATGTATTCATTGAGTGACGATATTGTCTCTTCTTTACATTGGGATCCTTGCTCTTTTGATTCTTGTTCATGACATTGAATTCTTCCGGTTGTTTTTCTCTTCAGGTTCAAATCAACTGTCAGGGGCAAGGATTGGCCTAGGCTTGTAATAATAGGAGCAGGACAACACGTATCGTAATTTCTAGGTATACAGTGTCACGCCCCGAGACCGGGGTTAGTCGACACCGTCGTTGTTCAACAATCACATAATCGCCAAACAATAAGCCTCGTAGTTCAGTATAAACCAAAACCAGTCTATTTCATAATTAACTCAAAATAATCTTGTCTTACAGTGATAAATTCCAAAACGAAATAAAATGTGCGGAAGCGTTGTACAACTTGAATCGAAACTTAGGAAGAACATAAGCGAGAAATTTCGTATCTCGAAACTTCATCACCAACTCCAAAACATGTCTTATTCATCCTCGTCTACTTGATCTTCATTCTAATTCGGAGAGAAATGTAAGGGGTGAGTGTTTGGGAAACACTCCGCAAGTGGGGGCCGATTGATTACCACAAATACATATAAATATAATTTACAACTCATTTTGCAAACTGATTTTTTTCAAAACGTAGTATCTCATATCAGATCAGAATCGGAATCGAAATGCGAAACAAAGATTATCAGACAATTCAGAACAGAACGAATCAGAACAAACGAAAACACTGTTATTCATCTCGTTTTTCATGGTCAAATTTTCCCCCATATGTTAGTCCTTTAAGGGGTGAGGCCAAAACACAGTTTTATACCCACTGATGGGGGGCGGAACACAGTTTTATACCCACTGATGGGGGCCATATAAATTTACAATCGTCGTTATATATCACACTCGAGATTTTATAAAATATATAGTAGCATTTTCCGAAAATGATTTGACAAACATAGACGCATGTCATGAAATACTTATACGAAGTTCAAGTTACAAAGAAATACATAGCAAAAGCCCACTTACCTGATTTCGTTTGGATTAAAACGCTAGAAGGACGTGCCAAAAGAACTCCGTTCGAACAAGGTCGCGGCAAAGCTTCGAACTCGATTGTTGTAATGCTTCGAATTTGGCATGTTTTTCAACAGCTATATTTCGAATTTCTGTAGTTACGGGGAGGGATTTTGTAGTATGCTAAGTGGAATTACTACCACCTAGGTTCTTCTTATATAGGCTTGGATAGTCAGCTACAAAGGTAAGCCTTTATCACTCCCTTAATGTTGCTAAATGCTTAGTCAAAGGGGGTGACTACACTCTTCTCTCGCAAACGAACGTGGCCTCTTCTTGATTCGAGATGCACATCCGAGATTCATGAGTGATTTTGGTTTTCCTTAAGTGCAAATGGAGAGTGATTTTGGCTGCATGAATCTCTTCCAAGATTGGTGCACTTTCATATGTTGATAAATGGTCAATAATGAAGGTACAATGATTATTCAAATTTTCATGATTATGATTGTATGGAACTAAAAAAATGTTATGCCAAAAAATGAGCTGAAATTTCATGACATATATAGATTTTCTCGTTGCAAGATTTCGGGTCTTCAGATCCCTCACTCCTTATTTGAAGTTTCGTCCTCGAAACTTGAGTTAATTCGATGTAGATATGAAATGATTGATAAATTCGAAATTTAAATCCATGTTGAATGATCCAAGGTTTGAGTTCAATGGATTCAAGAAAAAATTTAAACTTGACTCCTATAATACGAATACGGTAGATTTCAAAACACAAGTAGTGAGATGTAAAAAAAATATGGACGAGAGTGTCCTTATTCCAAAAGACATATGAGAGCTTAATCTAATCAGTAACGTTTCTGTCTCCTATCTCCTCGTTAGCCTCTTCTCCTTGTGCATTTAGTGGTTGTTGCATATGCCCAAGTGCAATTTGTTGGTTGGCGATTTCTGCACTCAAGTTTTGGTTGTTGAGTTCAAGTTGTTGCACATAGTTTTCCATTTCATGATGATAGGCATTGAACTCCTGTTCAAGTTGGTCACAAAACCATTTCTTAGCGTGATAGTGGTTGCACCAAGCTTCGGAGGTGGCAAACATTTGTTGACCATACTTTTGCGACTCTTGCAACTCTTTTTGTAATCTTTGAGTTGCTTTTCCGCAAATTTCTTGTCGAAATTGAGTTGTCTCACTTCTACTTGAAGGTGATCCCTAGCATCCTTCAACTCTTCTTTGTCACGAAGTAAACTCGTAATGGTACCCTTGAGTTGCTTTATTTCAAGCTCGAGTTCCCTAAAGGTCTTGGCTTGCGTCGTCATTTGCGAGCACGAAATTGAGAATCTTGCTTGAAGGGGAGCACGAAAATATGAGAGGATTGTGATATTTTTCTATATTTTTATTTTTTGTGTGAGTGACTTTCTTCATTTATATAGCTACTTTCGATGAGTTGTATGGTAACATTTTTTTTGGCCATTAATTCATTTTAATTGTTATAATTAGTACTTAATTTAGTGCTAAATTTTGGGTCAATGGATGTTTCTAAATTTAAAAAAAATAAGAAGCCTTAAATCACATGTTAATTATAGGACACGATTTTTGAAAGTAAGGCTACGGTGGATTCAAATTCTTTTTTTTTTAATATATTTATTTATTTATTATTATTATTTTTTTATATGTAGGTGAATGTGAAGGCTAAATTATAATGTTTAAGGTGGCTTTCAAAATTTATAGATCGATAATGATGTTGCAAAGATTGGAGGTATGATGATGCTTAATTAAAAGAAGCGTCATTCGATGATGAATTTTCGAACAATATATGAAAATTCTAAAATATGGGTAGGATTGGATAGGAACAAGTAGATAAATAAATAAGATTCTAGAAAAGAGACATGATATATAATCCACCCAAGAAATGTGTTATAAATTTAGTTCTCAATAAATAATTGGCAGCTTAAAAATGAGGACATAAAAATTGAGATATGAATTGTTCCTTTGTTCAAGAAGAATTTATATAGTGTGAAACGATCGGCAACAAATTAAATTAGAGATTGAAGGCCGAAAGATGATACGTCCGATCAATTACATTGATATTTTAGTATGTACGTTAAATGATTTGATTGCAATTAATTTTATTAAACAAGAAATTAGTAATAGTTTAAGACCATATTAAAACAAATGAAATTTTGTTATTTGACATTAAAAATAGAATTGGGAATGATATTTCAAATCAAGAACATATATTTTCAAGTTAAGAACATATATTTATATGTGTACATATATTTTCTTAAAATCCTACATATAATTTGTTAATTCTATTAACAATTTAGTCATGAGTATCACCTTTTCACTTAACTTTCAATCGAACTTAAATCCGAAAAATCAGGACTTAAAACTTTCTATCGATGATTTAATACCGATACTAGTCCCAAAATTAATCTTACTTAAATCTGAAAAATAAAAATCTCAAATTTTCTATTGACCATTTAACATAAAGATTAGTCTCAAAATCGATTTCGTATAAATCCCAAAAATCATATCTTAAATTTTTTTTAAACATACCTATGCATAAGGATAACAAATTTCGGTGCAGAATCAATGAAATATTCAAAAAGAAAAGTCAGAATATTTTCATATGAATTTAAAATAATTCATGAGGATCAAGGGACGATTGGCAGAATTGGATTTCGATTTTCCTATGCGGAATTATAAGTTCTACGAGAATTTCCGAAAATGGAAAAAACTGAGCGTGGTTACGAGGGGCGTATGAAGCCATTTCCTGAAAAACAATGGAAGGCTTACAAAATGATAAGGTCATCAAACAGTAAATTTCAGGGTCATCTCATTCGAGTTTTAATTCAGAAAGGGTTCAAAGATGGAAAATTCGAGAATTGACGTATGGTTTGAAGATTATACATCGAGAACAGTCCAGAATAATTAATGGAATCGAATTCTTGAGTTTTCTATGGGAAGTCAAAATTTTCAAATCAAAAATTGGGGTGGATATGAATGACTAAGTTTTTGCCGAAATTTAACTTCGTCAAATTTTTGTCTATCGAAATCCCAAGCCGTATTATGAACCTGGCGGCTCTGATACCACTTAAATGTCACGCCCCGAGACCGGGGTTAGTCGACACCGGTGTAGTTCAACAATCACATAATCGTCAAACAACAAGCCTCGTAGTTTAGTATAAACTAAAAGCAGTCTATTTCATAATTAACTCAAAATAATCTTGTCTTACAGTGATAAATTCCATAACGAAATAAAATGTGCGGAAGCGTTGTACAACTTGAATCGAAACTTAGGAAGAACATAAGCGATAAATCTTCATATCTCGAAACTTCATCACCAACTCCAAAACATGTCTTATTCATCCTCGTCTACTCGATCTTCATTCTTAATGGGGGAGAAATGTAAGGGGTGAGTGTTTGGGAAACACTCCGCAAGTGGGGCCCGATCGATTACCACAAATACATATAATTATAATTTAAAATCCATTTTGAAAACTGATTTTTTTTCAAAACGTAGTG
Source organism: Primulina tabacum (assembly GCF_025594145.1). Lineage (NCBI taxonomy): Eukaryota > Viridiplantae > Streptophyta > Magnoliopsida > Lamiales > Gesneriaceae > Primulina > Primulina tabacum. The sequence continues at coordinate 44,323,601 of NC_134552.1, read as the reverse complement.
TCTCATATCAGATCAGAATCGGAATCGAAATGCGAAACAGAGATTATCAAACAATTCAGAACAGAACGAATCAGAACAAAAGAGAACACTGTTATTCATCTCCTTTTCCATGGTCAAATTGTCCCACATATGTTAGTCGTTGAAGGGGCGAGGCCAAAACACAATTTTATACCCACTGATGGGGGCAGAAACACAGTTTTATACCCACTGATAGGGGCCATATAAATTTAAAATCGTCGTTCCATATCCCACTCGAATCATAATAGTGCACCACAGAATCAGATGTATCAAATAACACTTATCGGAATTTTTGAATGCACTCAGCAGAATCAAAGAACACAGGAAATAAAGAACATATCGTACATCGATCGAGATTTTATAAAATATATAGTAGCATTTTCCGAAAATGATTTGACACACATAGACGCATGTCATGAAATACTTATACGAAGTATAAATTACAAAGAAATACATAGCAAAAGCCCACTTACCTGATTTCGTTTGGATTAAAACGCTAGAAGGACGTGCTAAAAGAACTCCGTTCGAACAAGGTCGCGGCAAAGCTTCGAACTCGATTGTTGTAATGCTTCGAATTTGGCATGTTTTCCAGCAGCTATATTTCGAATTTCTGTAGTTACGGGGAGGGATTTGCAGTATGCAAGGTGGAATTACTACCACCTAGGTTCTTCTTATATAGGCTTGGATAGTCAGCTACAAAGGTAAGCCTTTATCACTCCCTTAATGTTGCTAAATGCTTAGTCAAAGGGGGTGACTACACTCTTCTCTCCCAAACGAACGTGGCCTCTTCTTGATTCGAGATGCACATCCGAGATTCATGAGTGATTATGGTTTTCCTTAAGTGCAAATGGAGAGTGATTTTGGCTGCATGAATCTCTTCCAAGATTGATGCACTTCCATATGGTGATAAATGGTCAATAATGAAGGGACAATGATTATTCAAATTTTCATAATTATGATTGCATGGAACTCAAAAAATGTTGTGCCAAAAAATGAGCTGAAATTTCATGACATATATAGATTTTCTCGTTGCAAGATTTCGGGTCTTCACATACAGTTTTGAAAAACATAATGTAAATTGTATGTGAATTATGATGTGGTTATATTATTTTACAGAATATGGTGTGCTATCTACAGTTTATTGATGTTTTGATGACTAAATACAATCAAGGTATAGTATGTTTGTCGTTTGGGAAAAAATTTAAAGATATTCAGAAAATTAAGATATGGTTATGGTAGTTTAAATATGAGATTAGAACTCCTACCCCTTACATTTGTTGTACTCAAACATGTGCAACTTAAGTGCATGTAATCTTGACAATGGATTTTGTTTGTAATGTGTACATTACAAAAATATTTTCTACCTAATTTCTTATCAACACAACTATCTACACGTTATATAACATTAAAATTCTCAAAAATACAAATGTTTAAATCAGTTTAAAATTATTATATACATATAATATATGACAATTGTTAACATATGATAAAAACAAAGTCACAACATATATTTATACATGTTATAAATAATTATTAGTTTCCCAATGTTAATTACTTAAAAAGCCTTTTCTTTTAAATGTTTCTTAAATGATTTCAAACACTTATATTTTAGGTACATGTATGAGCTTGAACATAGATTCTATGTATGATATTATCACAAACACACACTCACAATGTAGCTACATAAAAGATCAACCATGGATATTATGTATAATGCTATAAATTTGTAAATGTTATTATCCACAAAAAAACTGTGATAATACTATAAATATGTGAAGGTTATTAGCTACATAAAAGATCAACTGTTTTTAAAAAAATCGTAATTTGATTTGAAATTTTATTTAATTATGCATATAAATACCTTAAACTCAAAAAAAAAAAAACAATATAGTAGCAGAATTATTACCAGACAAAGTTACATTTCATTATCAAATATTTTTATGTATCATAATTAAAAAATTCCAAACGTTTCAAAAACTCTCAATAATTTTTGTTATATATAAAATTCCCAATAAATATACCTTAAGTTTTGTAGCATATTTATCTTTATACATAGGTGAACATTAAACTGCTTAGTTAGTCAAAATAATTCATTTTATCATAGTTTTTCTTTTCTCCCTCTTTAAATAACTTCATTTTTCGCAATTATATGAAGTTAAAATTTTTTCTCTTTTTTCGAACTAGATACTTTTACATTGTTTATATAAACAAAATATTTAAATCTACAGCTTTTTGCCTAGAGTTTCCATCTCACCACCTGATATTAATCTTATGATTCACTTTCAATCTTATATACATTCTCAGGAAATATATGCAAGTTTTTTTCTTCAGAATATATTTGAATTTTTTGTATATCATCTCATGCATTTTTAAAGTTTGTAATTTAAGTCAATTTCATAAAAATGATAAAAGTCTATTTTATTATATGTAAATTCATACTACATACATCCACATATAGAAAATTAAAATAAATATACAACTATTTTGTATTCTTCTTCTTCTATTATTAAACAATTACTCTCTATGACATGTGATTCTCAATTCAGTTCAATAATTATCCTAATTCCCATATTACTCTCCACTTCTTATCAAATTTTGTACTAAAAAGTGAAGAAGACATATAGGTAGTCTACAAGCTCACATATACCAGCTGTTTTACTTTCATTTAAATTTTTAACGAAAACTTATTTTATACTTATTAATATAACATTATTATTACTGTCATAATTGTTATCATTATATTCACTGTCGTCAGCATCACTGTAGTAAATAAAATTTATTTCGAAAATATTAAAGGACTTAATTTATTTAATTACTTTTTATATTTTTAGATAGTGAATGGCGTTCCTTATTCTATTCTATCATATTCATAAGTACTGACCATTCATTCTGGAAAGCATTTAGAACTATAATGAAATATACGATATATAAAATTTACCAACTTTTTCAATCGTTATAATTAATGATTCCTATAACATTAAAATATCAATTAATATTCCTTAAACTATACTCCATATTTATCTTTATACATAAATAAACATTAAACTGTTCAACTAGATGATATAAATCCATCTTAACACATTTGTTTTCCTCTAAAGAACTTCGTTCTCCTAAAATACATGTCAATAACATCTTCGTTCCCCCTCTATTCATAACTACTTATTGTTGCGTTCTTTATATAAAAAGTTTATATAATTCTATTATTTGTAGCTTCTTCCGAAGTTCGTAGGATTTTATTCATCCCTTTCTTATTAACCACACAGTTTTTTTTATTTTTAAAATTATGTTAGACTAAATTTAATTGTGTTGATGAGAGTCAAAAAAAGTAGGCCGTGATAGCTAAATCAGAAGACAACATAATAAGCAGAAGCTCTCGTATCGCTTAAACAGAAGCAGTACTTTCCGAGTACTTAACGACTTAGAAAAGCAAAATCAGAACTTAGAACAGCAGAAGCAGAACTTAGCTTAAACAAGAAGAACTTAACGTCTTTTGTTTGATAGTTACAAGTCTTAAATGTTAGCATTACTTTACCTAGTACTAATATTAATTGCACCACTAATGTTGTACGAAGACATTTAACTCTCCTTACTAGTTTTGGTATGAAACAAAGACTGATTATTCTGAATCTTTCTGCAGGACCCTTTTTAGGTATTAAAGCTGATTTTACTCAGAAGTCATAGAAGCCGTTTTGTTTATAGACGTTAGATTTAAAGCTTTCTATATATATATAGGGATCAATCTTAAATAGAACACGACGATCATTTTTATCAAGCAACACATTATCTATCCAACGTTATTTTGAGCAAATAAAAGAACTACTCGTTATCTTCAAGCTCAACATACAGAAAAAAAACACACTCGTTATAGCATTTATCTGATCTTCTGAGATCATATTGTGCTGCTGTTTTGTTATCTCTTCACAAGTTATACACTTTACTACATCTTGTTGAGAAGTGTCTGTAATCTGGAAAAGTGTCTTTTCAAGAACTTTGTTGTATTCGTCTTACTGTGTTGTGAAGCTAAGAGTTTCAGTAGGCTAAGGGTAAGTCCTACTGAAGTGGGTGTATACAAAAGTTGTACTATAATAGCTAAAGTCTTTTAGTGATACCTTCTGGAAACAGAAGAAGGGGAGACGTAGAAGATTTTATCTTCGAACTTCCAGAAACAACCACTGTCTACTGGATATTTATTCGAAAAAGATAATCAATAATCTCCAACAGGATTCTAGCACTCTTTTCAAAAACGTCCAACAAAAGAATGAGTTTATTCACCCCCTCTAAACCCCAACAAGTGGTATCAGAGCAGATTTTTTGTGTTCTGAAAATTTACAACAGAAATGGCACACTTCAGCAAAGTCCCTATGTTCTCAAAAGAAGATTTTGATGATTGGAAGATCAGGATGAAAGCCCATCTTGCAGCTCATGATAATGACATGTGGTTTGTCATCACAGATGGTCCATTGAAAATTCTAAAGCCTAATATAGCTATTGCTGTTACTGATAGTGCACCACAAATGCTTGAAAAGCCAAGAAGTGAATGGACATGCGAGGACAAGAAGAAAGCAAACTTAGACAATGTTGCGAAGGATATTCTCTACAAAACACTTGACAAAAACACCTTCAACAAAATCAAGATGTGTCCTACAGCCAAAGAGATCTGGGAGAAACTTATCCAGATTTGTGAAGGAAATGAACAGACAAAAGAAAACAAGTTGTCTGTGGCAATTCAAAAGTTTGAAAATCTGAAGATGAAAGCTGGAGAAACTCTGAGCGAATTTGATGAACGTTTCAGCAGCTTAGTAAATGAGCTAGCAGCTCTGGGAAAGGAATATGACAATAGAGAAGTAGCACTCAAAGTGATGAGAGCTTTACCCAGAGAATGAGACGTCAAGACAATGGCGATGAGAGTATCAAAATATCTGAACAAGTTGGAAATACATGATTTGTTTTCAGGCTTGAAAGCTTATGAGTTTTAACCGGAAGTAAGAAGCGAAGAACAACCCTTGTCGAATCCACCTACCAAGGCTTTTGCAGCTACTGCTACTGCTACTGCTACTGATGCAGTTGTTTCAAATGTTTCACCTGCTGCTGCTATTGAAAGCACATCTGACAAGACTGCTGAACAAATCAGCAATGATGCAATGTCCTTCTTCGTAAAGAAATTTTCCAGATTCATGAAGAAGAATCACCAAGCATACCAAAGCCCAAACCGAAACTTCAAGAAGGAATAAACACCTGGTGATATGGCTTGCTTCAATTGTGGAAAAATTGGACATTTTATTGCTTATTGACCGAAACCTAAGAAGGATAACCAGAAGAAGAAGGAGTACAAGCGAAATGATAAGAAGTCCAGAAGAGACCACAAAGCAATGATTGCTGAGGAAAGTAAATCAAAGTGGATGGATTCTAGCTCTGAGTCTTCTGACTCAGATAGCCATTCCAGTGATAGTGATGAAGAAGAAGTCAAATGTCTCATGGCAAACACTGAATCAGCCTCGATATCTGGAGAGCTATTTGATTTTGATTCTGATGAATTTACATGAAATGATTTTGTTAAAGCACTGCATGACATGGTATAAGAGTACTCAAGACTTTCTAAGTCATTCAAGGAAGTTAAAATTGAAAATCAAAACTTGAAAGATCAAATCGGTAAGTTTACTTGCTTGCAAGGAAACAGCTGCAGCGATCTGAAAGTTGAGATAAGTAAATTAAGAAGTGAGAATGACAGAGTAAATACAGATTACAAGATGATGATGTCTGAGAATCAGAAGCTATCGGTTCTGGTGAATGCATGGAACAAGTCTTCTGTTTCATTAGAGAAGATGCAAGAATTACATAAGCAATCTGGAGACAGGAGTGGTCTCGGATTCAGTAATGATGAAAGCACTTCTGAAACAAGTACAAAGCAAAACTGGATATGAGCAAAGGCAAATACATTTACTTTGTTAAATCCAGTGTGGTACATGAACCAATAGTACCAACTGTTCAAGTTGAAAGGTTTGTAGATCAGATGAACAGAAGTAAGCATCATGGTCTGGGTTATGTTGAACCTAAGAGAAGAGTCCATCAGAGTGCTGGATCCAGTAGAGGATTCAACTCAGGAGGACAACCCTCTATGAAGGTTAGAAACTACCAGTACTATAACGGCAGATCGGTTCAGAAGAGATACAGACCAGATGATAAAAACAGAAGGGAAGAATAACATCCTAAAATGCATTCTATTAGAAATAACAGACCCTCTGTTGCACACATCTCAGGGGATACCCGAAGTACAAGGTCACCTAGAATTGTACAAATGTGGGTTCATAAAGGACTGATAAGGCTTGGATCCAAATAGATTGTGTACCAGTTACTAAAACTTGTGCTTACAGGAACAGGAGAAGAAAGCCAAGATAAGTAGCTCTACATGATATCTTTTAAAAATTCGGGTTTGAAAATTCATGTTTGAAAATTTGCGAAAAAATTTAAAATTTTCTTTTAAAAATAATTAAAATGCCTCATTCACGAAAATAAATTTATAAATCAAGTTTAATGTTCAAAATAGCAGCGGAAGAAATTATTGTTCGCAAAATAACAAGTTTAAAGTAATTCAACAACTGATAAAAATGTTTGAGCATAAAAATGGTAAATGCCGTAAATGAGGTCCTCGGGTTCCACTACTGCCAACCCAAGCTGGCTTACTGGTCCCCACCCTCAGTCTCGACCTCATCAGTACCTACAACAATCAAGTCTAGTGAGTCTAAAAACTCAGCATGCATATATTGTAAATAACGAGTAAATAATATAATAAAATTGCATGGGATAAAATATAATGTCATGAGGCATAACATGAAAATAACTTATCATGAGCAATTATAATACGTGCATAACTGACTGAAAATCATAAGTGAAATGTTTGCTCAATCGAGCCCTGTCATAAAATAACATGTCATAAATTTTCTGTTGAGATTATGTTCTACGCTAGTGGCCCCTGCAGTAAACTGAACTGAACTGACTGGTAACTGACGACCGGGTGAAGTAATAATCGTCTGATCAGACTAATGCCACAGTATATTGGGTGGAACTGAACAGAACAGAACCGATAACTGACTACCGGGTGATGCAATAATCCCATGATAGTGAAATGGCCACAAGCAATATCACATAAATCTCAAAAATGAATATTTTATATTTTTATGCACGTAATATAATTAAATGGCATAATGAAATATCCTTTATTATTTTACCACTTGAGTTGGATCGTTCCCAGGCTCACTGCGACCTAAATTTAACATGAAAAATATGCAAATGATTTTCTTGACCAAACTTTGTAATTGAATCCAAAAACGAGACAATTACGCCCAACGACTTCGTATTTAATCATGACTCTGTGCCAACCCGAACCCACACCGAACCATCATTTAGTCATGATTAAAATACACTTAAAATGATGAAATAATGCTCCTAAAATGGTAAGGGCCGAAATTTTGGTGAATGGAGGCCAAAACATGAAACGCTTTTTCGAGAGTCAATTTGGCACATCGCACCATAATTCCTCGTATGACCTCTAAAATGATCCGAACCACAAACGGCCAAAAACATGACCTTCGAAACTCAATGAGGTACTGTCCAGTCCAAGGCCATAGGTTAAAAGCCAAACAAGAACCCGAAATGTACCTCTGAACCGACGCACCACTTGCTGTCCACAAAATACAGCAGCAGCGCCTTCGTTTCCTTGCGTCGTTTTCGAGACTACCGGCCATTGGGGCTTGCACCACAACTCAGAGCCTCGTCCCAAAATCCTAAGGGATGATTTGAACCATGGCTAAGGGCCCTAGGCCAGCCAGAATTTGAACCACACCAGAAAAGCGACCATACTCCCAGCCGAGAGCAACAAGCTGCACGCGTGGAGTAATGCTATCGTTTTGCTGTCATGGATCATTCCAGTGGTCATTTTATTGACCATGGCACAAACTAGACATCAAGGGGTATGGTATGAACCGTGGCTAAGGGCCAGAGGCCAACCAAGATCCACATCACTCCCTAAAAATCGAACAACACCTGCAATAAGGGGAAGGGGCCTTGGGCTGTTCTTGTTTCTTTTGATTTGAAAACCGATTCACCATGGACCAAGCCTCAAAAGGGCAACTTGGTCACGTCTTAGACATGATAGGGAGGTGTTCTAACCATGGCTATAGGCCCCTAGGGCAGCCAAGATCAGCAACTCTCCTCTTGACAGCAACATGACAGAAATCGAGACTCAAATGGCATGAAGGAGAAGTTGCTGTCATTTTTCGATTTCCAGCATGCATGGGCTTGAAATATTGGACCAATATGATCCTAACATGTCCTAGTACATGTCTAGATGCAGCCTTGGGAGCCTAGGGTCGAAAAAATACCTGAAACAATGAAAACAAGCCAACCCGTGAGGTAGCAAAGGAAGACCGAAAAATTCTGCATGTGCATTTTCTGAAAATATGTTGATGTATTTCGGTTTTCTTGTATTAAAATCATGTACAAGTGATGTTTAAAAATATCTATATGACTTGATTGAAGAGCAAATAAAAATATATACATGCCTTGGTTCGTTTTGAAAGAAAAACGAACGAAACGACGACGCGGCGCGAAGGAGACAGAGTGATCTTCTTGTTCTTGCTTCTACTCGATTTTTCTCTCCTATTTTCTATGGCTACCTCACGATTTCTCTCTGGTTTTTCCTCTGAATTTCGGTGGTTAGGAAGGGGGGATGATGGTTAGGAGAGATGGAGGGGGTTGCAATATAAAAGGGATGGCAATACCAAGTCTTGCTCTCTTTTGAATTTGAAATTGTTTGATATCAAAATGATTGTTGGAGGGATAGATGGGGTGACCGATTCTTCATGTCCACCAAGGCTAGGATAATGATCTACTATTAATTAATGGTGGTTAATAAATGAAAGGATTATCATGTTAAGAAATGACAGGGAAAGGGTCAAAGGTGGTGAGTTGTCAAAGAATTGTTATCTCACTTAAGGGGTGACCGAAATTAATCTAATAAATGGATGGGAAATATTGTTTAGTTAGTGTATTTTAAACCTTTAGAGCCTTACCTATCCTTTAAATAATTTAGTGAATTAACACATTAATTATAGAACCTAAATGAACTTATTTTCTACTTACCTCAAGCTACTTAAATAATTCCTTAAACCTTCTTTTAACTTAAATTAACTTATTAGCTAGCTAAAATAAACTCTGGGAATGATTTCTAAATCTTAAATTTTATCTCAAAACTCCAACTCCAGTCCGGCCTCACTGAATTAACTGAAAAGATAAAAATTAAACTACTGCATAAAATAATTAAATTTAAAGGGAAGAATAAATACTCATGCAATAATAATAAAAAAAATCATTTTACTTTAAATGCTAGAAATTATCCATGACTTATACGTATTCTGATTTACGGTTTCTACCACTCTCCCCCCCTTAAAAGAAATTTCGTCCTCGAAATTAAAACTTACCGAATAACTCGGGGTACCGACTCCTCATCTCTGGCTCAGACTCCCACGTAGCTTCCTCCTCTGAATGGTTAAGCCATTTGACTTTCACTCGCTTAACTAGCTTGTTCCGAAGCTTCTTCTCCTGTCTGTCTAAGACCTGCACTGGTCTCTCCTCATAAGACAGGTTCGGAGTAAGCTGCAACGGCTCAAAGTTCAAGACATGCGAAGGATTCGCCATGTACTTCCTCAGCATAGAGACGTGGAACACATTGTGTACTCCGGCCAAATTCGGCGGAAGAAGCTAGAGTCCCAACTCTGTCGAGGATCTCAAATGGTCCAATGAATCTCGGACTGAGCTTTTCTTTCTTCCCAAATCGCATGACACCCTTCATAGGTGCTACCTTCACAAAGACATGGTCGCCAACGGCAAACTCTAGGTCTCTCCTCCTCTGATCTGCATAACTTTTCTGTCGACTCTGAGCAGTCCTCATCCTATCACGGATCTTGACTACTACATCGGCAGCCTGCTGAATAACCTTCGGACCCAACTCTAATCTCTCCCCAACTTCGTCCCAATGAACAGGAGATCTGCACTTACGGCCATATAGTGCTTCATACGGAGCCATACCAATAGACGACTGGAAGCTATTGTTATAGGTGAACTCCACTAATGGCAAGTTCGACTCCCAACTCCCAGAGAAATCAATAACACAAGCACGGAGAAGATCCTCCAAAATCTGAATAACTCGCTCTGACTGCCCATCTGTCTGCGGATGGAAAGCTGTGCTAAACCGCAACTTCGTACCCATGGTCGAATGCAAATCTGGGGTCTCTGTCAGATACGATAGAAACTGGAATGCCATGAAGTCGGACTATCTCCCGGATATACAATTCTGCATACTGAATCATGGTGAAATTTGTCTTAATAGGCAAGAAGTGAGCTGATTTGGTAAGACGATCTACAATCATCCAAATAGCATTTGATCCTCTGACTGACTTTGGCAATCCGATCACAAAGTCCATGGTAACATTCTCCCACTTCCGTTCGGGAATAGGAAGAGGCTTGAGCAAACCTGCTGGTCTCTGATGCTCCGCCTTCACTAACTGGCAAGTCAGACACTCGGATACAAACCGTCTGATGTCCTTCTTCATCCCAGGCCACCAATACAATAACTGCAGATCTCTGTACATCTTCGCACTCCCAGGGTGAATAGAGTACGGCGACATGTGGGCCTCTGATAGAATATCTGCTCGGAGAGAATCACTGCTAGGAACCCACATCCTGTCTTGGTATCTCACAATACCGTCGCTGACTGAATACAAGACACTGCCCTTGGCCTCATCTCTCTGCTTCCATTTTGCTAACTGTTCATCTGCTGCCTGACCACTGCGAATACGGTCATTAAGGGAAGACTGGATTGTCAAAGTAGATAGACAAGGAACTCTAGCTTGAGGATATGACTCTAGATCAAACCTCTGCATCTCAAGCTGAAGAGGTCTCTGAATCGTCAAATGAGCCATCACTGCGACTTTTCTGCTCAATGCATCCGCAACTACATTAGATTTACCCGGGTGGTAGCTAATGTCACAGTCATAATTCTTCACAAGCTCCAACCAACGCCTCTGACGCATGTTCAGCTCCTTCTGCGTAAAGAATAACTTGAGGCTCTTGTGGTCGGTAAAGATCTGGCACTTCTCTCCATACAAATAATGCCTCCAAATCTTCAGGGCAAATACTACGGCTGCCAACTCTATATCATGGGTAGGGTAGTTCTTCTCATGGATTTTCAACTGTCGAGAAGCATACGCTATCACCTTCCCATGCTGCATCAATACTGCGCCCAAACTGAGCTTCGAAGCATCGGTGTACAGAACAAACTCACCGAGCCCTGACGGCATGGCCAAAACTGGTGCTTAGATAAGAGCTTGCTTCAAAGTATCGAAACTCTTCTGACACTCCTCGCTCCAAACAAATTTAGCATTCTTCTTGGTCAATGATGTGAGTGGAACGGCAATAGAGGAGAATCCCTTAATGAACTTCCGATAATATCCTGCTAGCCCAAGAAAACTGCGGATCTCTGATGCATTCTGCGGCACAACCCAATCTCTGACTGCGGAAACTTTCGCTGGGTCTACCTCAATACCACTGCTAGAAACAATGTGGCCTAAGAATGCCACCTTCTCTAACCAAAATTTGCACTTACTGAACTTTGCGAATAACTTGTGCTTCTGCAAGATCTGTAGCACTGTGGTCAGATGTCTGCTATGATCCTCCTGATTCTTGGAGTAGACGAGATGTCGTCTATTATACTATCACAAACTGGTCAAGATACGGCTGAAATACGCGATTCATGAGATCCATGAAGATCGCTGGCGCATTCGTCAGACCGAACGGCATCACAAGGAACTCACAGTGGCCATAACGAGTCCTAAAAGCAGTCTTGGAAACATCATCATCTTTAACCCTCAACTGGTGATAACCGGAACGCAGATCTATCTTGGAGAATATCGAAGCTCCCTGCAACTGGTCAAACAAATCCTCAATCCTCGGGAGTGGGTATTTGTTCTTCACTATAACCTTGTTCAATTCCTGGTAATCAATGCAAAGTCTCATCGTGCCATCCTTCTTCTTCACAAATAAGACTGGCGCGCCCCATGGTGAAAAACTCGGGCGAATGAACTCCTTGTCTAGAAGTTCCTGAATCTGCTTCTTAAGCTCTGCCATATCTGTCGGTGCTAGTCGGTACGGTGCTTTGGAGATCGGAGCCGTACTTGGCATGAGCTCAATAGAAAACTCCACCTCTCGCTCGGGTGGTATACCAGAGACGTCCTCAGGAAAAACGTCTAAGAAGTCTCTAACAATCGGAACGTCTGCGGCTGACTGACTGGGCGCCTCGGGGACAGATATAAAAGTTGCTGAAAATGCCCGACACCCTCTATGCATGAGCTTCCTAGCCTTGACATAAGGAATAATGCGCGGTAAGGGAAAGTACCTGTCCGGCTCAAATAAGAACTGCGTCATTCCAAGCGATCGGACTAGAACAGATCTCCGCTGGAAGTCAATCAATACTCTGTTCCGCAATAGCCAGTCCATCCCTAGGATGATTTCAAACTCTGGCATCGGCAACACGATCAGATCCGCATAAACGAGGTTGCCATGGAGCTCAAGATCTATGTCTCGGATCACATTGATAGCTGCCATCTCCTCACCAGAAGGCAATACTACTGAATAGGCTACATCTAGCCCAACGGTCTTGACCTTGAGGAAATTAGCAAAGACCTCCGAAATAAATGAGTGAGTGGCCCCTGAATCTATCAAGGCCTTCGTAGCAGAACCAGATATAAATATTCTCCCTGAAAGGTTGGAATACTAAGCTGAAACCAATAATCACAAGAACTAACTTATAGACATGCAAAGGTCAAAGTTCTTCTAACTTAAATTTCCAAAATAATACTGAGTAGAGCATGCAATCCTACTGTAATTCTATGTTCAAAAATCTTAACCCAAAACATTAAGTCCCAAATATAAACTTAAAGCTTAAAGGTACCTGTCATAAGCATGGTCTCCGGGTTCGTCTCCGTGGCAAGGAGAGCAAAAACTCTGCCTTGGATAGGCAGATTCCTCTGAGGGCACTGCAGAAGTAAGTGGTCTGGACTACAACACTTATAACACTTCCCTGAACCATACATACATGCTCCAGGATGGCGGCGTGAGCACTTGGGACAGACTTGGTGCTCAAAGGTCCTTGGGACTGCACGTCCCTGGTGCTGCTGCCTCTGTCCTCTATTCTTGGGTGCGCCATGAAAAGGCCTCTTGTTCTGATGCTGCTGCTGAGGAGGAGGAGAGCGGTGTGGTATTGGGACTGGTCGCTTACCCTGGCGATCCCTCTCAATGTCGATCTGTTCTTGCTCTACAGCAAGAGCTCTGGAAACCGCGACTTCAAAAGTAGTAGGGCCTGCCACTCTAACATCGCGGCGCAAGATCGGCCGCAGACCATCCATAAAATGTCTCAGTTTGGCTCCAGTATCACTGGCGATTAGGGGCACAAAGTGGCAACCCCTCTCAAACTTACGGACGAACTCCGTAACAGCCAGATCGCCCTGCCTCAGGGTCATGAATTCAATGGTCAACCTGGAACGCACCTCATCAGTAAAATATTTGGAGTAGAATACCTCCGTGAAGCGCGTCCAACTCAGTGTAGCTAAGTTCAAAGCTACTGATGCTCCTTCCCACCATAGGCGTGCATCTTCTCCGAATAGATAGGTGGCACAACGAACTCTGTCAGCATCTCCAAGCTCCATGAACTCGAAGATAACCTCGAGGGACTTGATCCAGCCCTCGGAAATCATGGGGTCCATCGTCCCTGAAAACTCCTTAGGATGCATCTTCATGAATCTCTCATAAGTAGCCTCGCGCCCTGTCTGCCTGGCTGTCACAGCATTGTTCCCCGCGAACTGTGCGAAGAACTGAGTCATCCCAGCTACCATCTGGGCATTCATGTCAGGTGGAGGGGGTGGTGGAGGTGGTAAGTCCCTCTCCTGCCTTTGGTTCATGTCGTCCTCCTGGCGAGGCTCATCCTCTCTAGTGCGCTCAAGGATGCGTCTAGGGGGCATACTGTTCCATACATAACCCATACGTAACTAACATGCATAATTCCATAATTTATTTAAATTTAAATACTGAACAATAAAAATCTGAACGTAAAACATTTCATGAAAACATGCTGTTAAAATATTTCATGCTGTAAACAAAATGCGTAAATGTAAAACTTACAGACCGAAGACGTGACTTCATGAGCTTCTCGTGGTCAGTAGTAGTACAACCCTTTACAGAACCTGGCTCTGATACCAGCTATAATGGCCCGAAAATTCGTGTTTGAAAATTTGCGAAAAAATTTAAAATTTTCTTTTAAAAATAATTAAAATGCCTCATTCACCAAAATAAATTGATAAATCAAGTTTAATGTTCAAAATAGCAGCGGAAGAAATTATTGTTCGCAAAATAACAAGTTTAAAGTAATCCAACAACTGATAAAAATGTTTGAGCATAAAAATGGTAAATGCCGTAAATGAGGTCCTCGGGTTCCACTACTGCCGACCCAAGCTGGCTTATTAGTCCCCGCCCTCAGTCTCGACCTCATCAGTACCTACAACAATCAAGTCTAGTGAGTCTAAAGACTCAGCATGCATATATTGTAAATAACGAGTAAATAATATAATAAAATTGCATGGGATAAAATATCATGTCATGAGGCATAACGTGAAAATAACTTATCATGAGCAACTATAATACGTGCATAACTGACTGAAAATCATAAGTGAAATGTTTGCTCAATCGAGCCCTGTCATAAAATAACATGTCATAAATTTTCTGTTGAAATTATGTTCTACGCAAGTGGCCCCTGCACTGAACTGAACTGAACTGAACTGAACTGACCGGTAACTAACGACCGGGTGAAGTAATAATCATCTGATCAGACTAATGCCACAGTATACTAGGTGGAACTAAACTGAACTGAACCGGTAACTGACGACCGGGTGATGCAATAATCCCATGATAGTGAAATGGCCATAAGCAATATCACATAAATCTCAAAAATAAATTTTATATTTTTATGCACGTAATATAATTAAATGGCATAATGAAATATCCTGTATTATTTTACCACTTGAGTTGGATCGTTCTCAGGCTCGCTGCGACCTAAATTTAACATGAAAAATATGCAAATGATTTTCTTGACCCAACTTTGTAATTGAATCAAAAAACGAGACAATTACGTCCAACGACTTCGTATTTAATCATGACACCGTGCCAACCCGAACCCACACCGAACCATCATTTAGTCATGATTAAAATACACTTAAAATGATGAAATAATGCTCCTAAAATGGTAAGTGCCGAAATTTTGGTGAATGGAGGCCAAAACATGAAACGCTCTTTCGAGAGTCAATTTGGCACATCGCATCATAATTCCTCGTACGACCTCTAAAATGATCCGAATCACAAACGGCCAAAAACATGACATTCCCAACTCGATGTGGTACTGTCCCGTACAAGGCCATAGGCTAAAAACCAACCAAGAACCCGACGCACCACTTGCTGTCCACAAAAATACAGCAGCAGCGCCTTCGTTTCCTTGCGTTGTTTTCAAGACTACTGGCCATTGGGGCTTGCACCACCAACCTGACCCTCTTCCCAACACCCTAAGGGATGATTTGAACCATGACTAAGGGCCCTAGGCCAGCCACAATTCAAACCACACCAGAAAAGCGACCATACTCCCAGCCGAGAGCAACAAGCTGCACGCGTGGGGTAATGCTATCGTTTTGCTGTCATGGATCATTTCAGTGGTTATTTGATTGACCATGGCACGAACTAGACATCAAGGGATATGGTATGAACCATGGCTAAGGGCCAGAGGCCAAACAAGATCCACACCACTCCCTAAAAACCGAACAACACCTGCAATAAGGGGAAGGGGCCGTGGGCTGTTCTTGTTTCTTTTGATTTGAAAACCGATTCACCATGGACCAAGCCTCAAAACGGCAACTTGGTCACGTCTTAGACATGATAGGGAGGTGTTCTAACCATGGCTATAGGCCCCTAGGGCAGCCAAGATCAGCAACTCTCCTCTTGACAACAACATGACAGAAATCGACTCAAATGGCATGAAGGAGGAGCTGCTGTCATTTTTCGATTTCCAGCATGCATGGGCTTGAACTATTGGACCAATATGATCCTTACATGTCCTAGTACTTGTCTAGATGCAGCCTTGTGAGCCTAGGGTCGAACCAATACCTGAAACAATGAAAACAAGCCAACCCATGAGGTAGCAAAGGAAGACCGAAAAATTCTGCATGTGCATTTTCTGAAAATATGTTGATGTATTTCGGTTTTCTTGTATTAAAATCATGTACAAGTGATGTTTAAAAATATCTATATGACTTGATTGAAGATCAAATAAAAATATATACATGCCTTGGTTCGTTTTGAAAGAAAAACGAACGAAATGACGACGCGGCGCGGATGAGACGGAGTGATCTTCTTGTTCTTGCTTCTACTCGATTTTTCTCTCCTATTTTCTATGGCTACCTCACGATTTCTCTCTGGTTTTTCCTCTGAATTTCGGTGGTGAGGAAGGGAGGATGGTGGTTAGGAGAGATGGAGGGGGTTGCAATATAAAAGGGATGGCAAGACCAATTCTTGCTCTCTTTTGAATTTGAAATGGTTTGATATCAAAATGATTGTTGGAGGGATAGATGGGGTGACCGATTCTTCATGTCCACCAAGGCTAGGATAATGATCTACTATTAATTAATGGTGGTTAATAAATGAAAGGATTATCATGTTAAGAAATGACAAGGAAATGGTCAAAGGTGGTGAGTTGTCAAAGAATTGTTATCTCACTTAAGGGGTGACCGAAATTAATCTAATAAATGGAAGGGAAATATTGTTTAGTTAGTGTATTTTAAACCTTTAGATCCTTTCCTATCCTTTAAATAATTTAGTGAATTAACACATTAATTATAGAACCTAAATGAACTTATTTCCTACTTACCTCAAGTTACTTAAATAATTCCTTAATCCTTCTTTTAACTTAAATTAACTTACTAGCTAGCTAAAATAAATTCTGGGAATGATTTCTAAATCTTAAATTTTATCTAAAAACTCCAACTCCAGTCCGGCCTCACTGAATTAACTGAAAAGATAAAAATTAAAATACTGCATAAAATAATTAAATTTAAAGGGAAGAATAAATACTCATGCAATAATAATAAAAAAAATCATTTTACTTTAAATGCTAGAAATTATGCATGACTTATACGTAGTCTGGTTTACGGTTTCTACATCTGGACAGTGGATGTTCCAAACATATGACTTGACAAAAGAGTCTACTTCAGAAATAATGAGTTGTACTGGATCAAAGATAACTTTTGGGGACATCGTAAAAGATAAAACCATGGGTAATGGTAAGATTATCCATGGTAATATCACTATAAATGATGTGCTCTTGGTTGGAAATCTCTGTTACAATTTAATCACTATTAGTCAACTGTGTGATAATGGTTACTCGGTAGCTTTTCAGAGGTACACCTGGACATTTAAAGATGCCAATGAGTCTATAGTCTTAACCGGAAAAAGAGAAGGAAACACCTACAAAATATCATGGAACAAAGATCATGTTAATGTTCCTACATATTTAGTTGCCTCCCTTAGTGATAAACATTGGCTATGGCACAAGAGATTGAAATGATGAGACCTATGCACCAGTAGCAAGGCTTGAAGCAATCAGAATATTCTTAGCCTTTGCTGCTTTCAAGAACTTCAAATTTTATCAGATGGATATGAAATGTGCTTTCCTAAATGGTCTACTGCAAGAAGAAGTCTACGTTGAACAACCCCCAGGTTTTATTGATCATTTCTTGCCGCATCATGTTTTTAAATTACACAAAGCCTTGTATGGTCTGAAACAGTCATCTAGGGATTGGTATGACACTCTCTCACAATTTATTGTAAATCATGATTTTACCATCGACACAGTAGACAAGACTTTATTCACATTAGTTAAAAATAAGCACATTCTGTTAGTACAGATTTATGTTGATGACATTATCTTTGGATCAACTAACCCCAAATTGTGTGAAAGGTTTGCTAAGATAATGCAGGAACAATTAGAAATGAGCATGATGGGAGAATTGACATTCTTCCTAGGACTGCAGATTAAGCAACTCAATACAGGAATCTTCATAAATCAGGCGAAGTACACAAAAGAACTACTGAAAAAGTTTGGCATGGAAACATGCTCTGCTACTTCCACTCCAATGAGTTCATCTACTAAGCTTGGCAAGGATGAAAATGGAATTTCAGTAGAGGTAACTCAGTATCGTGGTCTTATTGGCTCATTATTATATCTTACTGCCAGTAGACCTGATATTATGTTTGTTGTTTGTATTTGTGCTAGATTTTAGTCTAAATCTATGCAATCTCATTATATTGATGCTAAACGAATTCTGAAATATTTAAAGGGTACTCAAAATGTCGGCCCATGGTATCCCAATTATTCTTCTTTCAATCTTATTGATATTCAAATGCTAACTATGCAGGTTGCAAACTGGATAGAAAAAGCACCAGTGATTTTTGTCAATTTCTTGGTGATAGGTTGATCTCCTGGTTTAGTAAAAAGCAGACTTCCATAGCCACGTCTACTGCATAAGTAGAATACCTTGCTGCTGGAAGTTGCTGCTCTCAATTACTTTGGATGCAACAACAACTTAAGGATTATGAATTTCAAGCCTCTGAATCACCTATATTATGTTACAATACCAGTGCTATAGTAAATACACACAATCCAGTACTTCATTCCAGAACTAAGCACATTGACATCAGACATCATTTTATTAGAGATCATATGCAGAAGAAGTACATTCGTCTGGAATTTGTCCCTATCGATCAACAAGCAGCATATATATTTACAAAACCTCTGCCTGAGAATAAGTTTTCTTATTTTCGTAATATTCTTGCTTTAATTGATTTATCGTAACTACGGATTACTATCTTCTGTTTTCTTTATGCATTAAAAAAAGTAGATAACAAGAAGAATATCAAAATGAACCCTTTTCATTCATAAAATCAGATGTGTTACAATACATAAGCAGTTAAAATTGTTGATATCAGCAGTACTGAGATTTACAGCAGAAACCCTAACTAAGACCTACTGAAATCACCCCACTCTCTTTGCATGTTCGTGGTTTGTGAACGGGATGATTCTGCAGCTTAGATCTAATTATATAGAATAATCTAATTGATTATTCAGATTACAGGTCAAGGAATTTCTTCCAAGTCTTCATCTAATGGAGAACGATGTCTTCAAACATCTTCATACGAGACGCCGGAAGTTGCCTTTGGAACTCCTCTGCTGTATTTGACTCAGGAGAAGACTAAGATGAATTACTTGCACTATCCATTTGTTAAGAGACTAAAATGATTTCATTTGTGTGTTTGCAGGTATTTATATTTATCCTCGGAAAAGTCGAAGAGTCATGTGACTACTCACCTCCTTCAGGAATATCAAGAGTCATCTGTCATTCCCTCGGATCTCGAATCTTCGCTTTTAATATTTGTTTATTTGCATTAATTTAGGGGGAATATTATTTTTATTGATTGATATTTCCGTGCCTTGTCAAAAACGGAAGGAGAGTTGTCTTTTCGATAAAACAATGTGTCTAATGGTTTTTATCAAGGTACTGGATATATTTTAGTACCTTATGACTTCCAGTAGATATTATCATAAAACGACAAATACTATTCTGATTTACTTTAGTAACCGCTTTGGACAGCCTGCATTTTCATTGATTTTCAAAATTTTCAAGATCATTGGCTTACCTGACACTCACTGTTTAACTTTTCGAAAAACTCAACCGTAAACATATTAACACGTGTCCCTATGTTTACACTGACGGCTGTACATTTTGTATATTAACCGCCTCTTCTCTCTCATTTCAACTTTTACGATTTCAGACTATTGCATACTAGCTACTGCTTTCTCTCGTATTTCTCTACTACAGAATCTACTTTGAATCCATCTTATTTGCAGAAATGGCTGGAGCTTATACACTCAACGCTTGCCAAGTCAATTTTGCATCAGTTCTGACCATAAAGGATGAAAAGCTTGTCAAGATGTTCAAGGCCATTGAAAAATCTGGTCTCAGAATATTTTTGGAAGCACATGCTATCATCTACAAGAATACCCTCTTGGATTTCTATGCTAAAGCGACCGTTGAGGGTGGAAAGATCATTTACTCACAGGGAGATGCATCCATAACCATTTATGCTGCACTACTGGGGTCAACTTTTTTTCTTCCAATTTAAGGTAATTTTGAATGTTCGGTTGTTTCTAAAGAGGAGATGTCTTCTGCTCTTACATCTTTCTCAACTTCTGGAGAGGAATTCTCTCCCTCTTGCTTCAAGAAGCTTATGAAGATGGAGTACCAAGTACTTGCCGATATTGTGGCAAAGGAGCTTCTGGTCAAGGCTGGTACTTTTGATAGGCTGACAAAGGAAAAAGTTCAAGTGATGATAGCCATCACCTCTGAAGCTAAAATGGATTGGAGTCATTTCCTGTTCAAAATCATGAAGGATATGATTTTGAGAAAAGGTACTGGTTTTTCAGTTCAGATCAGCAAAATTTTGAAGGATTATGGTTTTCCACTGACTTCTGAACATGATGGTTTTTATGTCACAATGGCTGATACTGATAACGTACTTGCCTTAAGGCCAAAGCCAACTGTGGCTGAATTTGTTGCTCTCAAGAAAGAGATTGACGATGATCAAACTGAGGCTCAAGCTCCTCAGAAGAAGGTCAAAAGGAAGAGAGTAATTGTCGTGCTTGATTCAGATAAGACCGTATCTGAAGAATCTGCTGCTCCGACCAAAGCCTCACTCCCAACCACCCCAAGCAAAAAGAAACTCAGAACCACCATTCGTCTCAAAAAGGCAGCAGCCCTTGCTGATCTTGACAATGTCCCTCTGAGACAAGTTTTTCCAGAAGTTACCTCATCTAAAACAGAATCTGTCCCCTCCTCAAAACTAGCAGCAACCTCTACTGCAACCACTTCAACTTTTTTTCCGACTCTCAGACCAACGTGTGGAGTTGTTTTTAGAGAACCACTAGCAGTGTCTTTGCCTTTAGACCCGTACTGTCTGCATCATCAGACAAAGGCAAGGGAAAACTCACTGAAGAACCACAAATTCATGGCACCAAGTCATCTGTTCAAACTGCTATTGATCTTCACATGGAAGAAATTGATAGATCTGCCAGTGAAGACATAATTTTCTTTGATGATTGGCTAAAGGTTAGAGATTTCCACCCAATCACATACTTAAGAACACCAGGTTCTTACGCCAAAATGGTGAAAAATGAGAAACAGGTCTTTGCCTACGCTAAGACAAAAAATGTGATTGAGGCTATTAACAGAAGAAGCTACATTTTTTAGCAGCTCAAATGTCAGAAGCTGGATTCAGTTTTGAAGACTTTAAAGTCCAACTTTGATTCTGTGAATCCTACTGCTGTCCAAGACTAGAATGTGATTCAAATTTTGACTGACCGACTGAGATTAATGAACGAGCAACTTCTTGCTCCAGAACAAGCTTTTGCGCAGCCTTTGCAGTACCATGTAGGTTTTGTCCCAGAAATTCTTTAGATCAAGCCAGTTGAGGAAAGAACCACAGCCCTTTTGGAAGCTAAAGTTTCAAGTACTCCTGCATCCCCGACTTTAACTACTATATCTTCATCACTCGTCTCTGTTCATGAGTTGGCCTCAGTTGATGAAGTAGTTCAATCAATTGTTCTCTCTGCTACTGCACCAGAAGCAGCTCAGGTCGTTGATATAGTACATTCAGAAGCTCAACCAGCAGATCAACCAATGGAAGAATCAGATGCTGCTCCATCTCAATCACTGAAAAATTTGGAGAAATTTTCTGCTGAACACCAAGCAGAAATATAAGCTCTTTTGAATGATCCATATGAATCTATTCCCGCTGTTGAGCCACTAGAAGCCACTGAAGCTGCCTAAACAGAATAGAGTGCAGCTCCTGAAAAAACTACTGCTGCTGAAGGAACTTCTACAGAACCGTCTACTGCTCCATCTGCTGCTCCACCAAAAACTGTCACTTCTATTGCTTTGATTATCCCTCCTACTGATTCACCTGCACGCATCGCTCATCTTGGAGAGATCACATAGCGTATGCTAGAAAGATCTCCATCCCCAGAAGACTAGTTTGATCTTGAATTTCAAATAGATATTCTGCAAAAAACTCTGAACAATATTTTAGAGATAGTTAAGCAGATGTCTTTTGAACATGCTGGAGAAGTTAGTGCCACCAAATTCTTCCGTGACCGCATCTCTAAAGAGGTCACTCACACGGCAGAATCGTTGGTCAAGCTGCATGTTGAAACCAGTGTATTCCGGCAAACAGTTCTCTCAAGCCAGGGTAACATCTTGATCGCTCAAGCTGATATTATTATAAATGTCTCTGATCATGATTCGTCGATTCGCTCAGTCTCCAATAAAGTTGAAGCTATGGATTCAAAACATGAACTTATTGATACCAAGATTGAGTCCCAATCTCAGTCTATTCAAGCTCTTAATGAATGAGTTTCGCATCAAACACTATATTTGTAGTTGCTGAATCATGGAATTATCACCCTTACTAGCCGAGTAGATGACTTACTCAATCGAATTCAGGAAAATGATGCCAAAAAGGGGGAAGCAGAAGGCAGATCTGGAGAAGATAGAACTGGTGACGACAGACATCACGCAGAATCTTCCTTCAGAAATCAAGATCCTCAGGATGAGGAAACATTGTTCAGGGATATTGGCACTGATGATTAAACTCTTTTGTTTATTTACTTATCAAGTGTCTTGTTATAATTGTTATCCACGTCATAACTATTGTTCTTAATCTTTACTAACATCTAGGTTTTGGCATCACCACAAAGAGGAAAATTGTTAGACTTAATTTAATTGTGGTGACGACAGTCAAAATTAGTAGGCCGTGATAGCAATCAGAAGACAACATAATAAGCAGAAGCTCTCGTATCGCTTAAACAGAAGCAGTACTTTTCGAGTACTTAACGGCTTAGAAAAGCAGAATCAAACCTTAAAAAAGAAGAAGCAGAACTTAGCTTAAACAAGAAAAACTTAACGTCTTTTGTTTGATAGTTACAAGTCTTAAATGTTACCGTTACTTTACCTAGTACTAGTATTAATTGCACCATTAATGTTGTACGAAGATATTAAACGCTCCTTACTAGTTATGGTATGATACAAAGACTGATTATTCTGAAGCTTTCTGCAGGACCCTTTTTAGGTGTTAAAGCTGAATCTACTCAGAAGTCATAGAAGCCGTTTTGTTTATATACGTTGGATTCAAAGCTTTCTATATATATATAGGGATCAATCTTAAATAGAACACGACGATCATTTTTATCAAGCAACACATTATCTATCCAACGTTATTTTGAGCAAATCAAAGAACTACTCGTTATCTTCAAGCTCAACATACGGAAAAACAACACACTCGTTTTAGCATTTATCTGATCTTCTGAGATCATATTGTGATGGTGTTTTGTTATCTCTTCACAAGCTATATACTTTACTACATTTTGTTGAGAAGAGTATGTAATCTGGAAAAGAGTCTTTTCCAGAACTTTGTTGAATTCGTCTTACTGTGTTTTGAAGCTAAGAGTTTCAGTGGGCTAAGGATAAGTCCTACTGAAGTGGGTGTGTACAAAAGTTGTAATGTAATATCCAAAGTCTTTTAGTGATACCTTCTGGAAACAGAAGAATGGGAGACGTAGAAAATTTCATCTTCAAACTTCCAGAAATAACCAATGTCTACTGTCAACCGTTATATTGTTTTCACCCTCACATCATCATATCGTTTCCGCACTTATTATTATGATCTGCTAGATATTTATTCGAATAAGATAAGCTATAATCTCTAACAGGATTCTAGCACCCTTTGCAAAAACATCCAACAAAGGAACGAGTTTATTCACCCCCCTCTAAACTCTATATCGATCCCCAACAAATTATTTAAGAACATGAATTATTTTCATTACGTAAACTTATTTTCATTTACATAACTGCTCTATTGTTTATAAAAATGTTTATTTCATTGACACGTGACATGAACAAATGATAATTAGCTTTTTTTGAACATCACAGGTGTCAGCAATACACCAAATGCGGTTGTGATTCAGGTTTCTGAGTAAAAAATTATAGCTTGTAATTTTCCACGGTGAACAGTTACATATGATTAACCTACTTTTATTGCAATCAACAAAAACAACCACGTAATTTATTATAAATTATCTATGAATCAACACATTTAATATAATATATGAAAATTCACTTGGCACCCTCCATCTTACCTTATATATACTTATAAGCTTAATTACCTAGTGCTTAACATACTTGCTATGTTGTAATTTCTCCATAACCATCCTTTGCTAACTACAGATTCAATATAAACCAAATTCAATGGAAAACAATCTTACTGTACATGTATCAAATGTGTAAAATGTCAATACAACTATCAATTTCATAAATTTGTTGAAGAACTAATAAGAAGATTTTACTCCGTCCCAATATGAGACATCATCTTACGAAGAGTGCTCAACATGGAATCAAAGCTCTTGCTCTTACTAGACTATGCAACCGGCATTGAGACAACCCTAAATACCAACGAGCTCCATCAATACAACCATGTACATTAAATTAATAATAAAATTTGTATCTTATGGTATCGAAAATGCTTAGTCTTTGTACATGTGTGTAAAGATATTAGAAACTTTAAATTATGCTTGATCAAACCAACGTATGTAAAAACTGATTTCTACTTCGTTACTTTGTGTATTTACTTTTTATTTTCCTCACAATACATCAACCACTTCCCTGTTAATTTTTTTTGCTTACATGTTACTGGCATGTACTTTCTTCTTAATACGTGCGTCAAACAATTTTTATTCATATACTTTAATTTTGTTTATTAGTCCCTCGTTATAGTCATCTATTCAGATGTCTTGTCAATTAAATTAACTTTTTAGGTTTTAAGACGAGTAAATACTTTCTATTCAATTTGAGACATGTTATTAAACTTCTCTCATTTGAACACCAACTCAATCTTTTTCATAACTATTTTTACTTTTATTAATTCCTTGTTTTCCCAAATTTTTTACTTTGTCAAACACAATGCCAACTTGAAGTACTAATCGTACGAATACCAATATAAAAGAAAATAAAAAAAATACTATACTCATAATAATTATAGCTTTTAGAATTACATTATTAAATAAGACTTACAAAAATATAAACACATGGTTAGTTAATCTGGAAAAAATATAAATACTCATACGTTAAACTACAAATTTGGGTAAGACACCTCAAGAATTGAGGTGCGCCTACCTAGTTATATTAAAGCGTGTAATTGATTGCAATGGCCAGTTTAAGTACGGTAGCAGGTCATCACTTAACACGTGTAATTCACTTTGCAAAATAAATGACCACTTGTTACATGTTTTGCAATCCACCTATGGAAACGGTTTACAAAGCACAGGTCCTTATCTCCCCTTCCTCCTCGTTGCAGGTAAAAAACGTAGCGTGGCATGAGCTTTTTATTACACAACATCAGAGAATGGGAACTCAATGACAATTGAACGTTCCACCATGGCTCGTAACGAGGATAAAGCTCAGTCGATGCTGAACCACTAAAAAAAGTGGAAAGAAACCTATGGAACCAGTTTACAAAGCACAGGTCCTTATCTCCTCTTCATTCCCATTGCAGGTCAATAACATTCACTTGGCATGAGATTTTTCTTACACAACATCAGAGAACGGGAACTCACTGACAATTGAAAGTTCCGCCATGACTCTTAACGAGGAGAAAGTTCAATCGATGCTGAATCATTTCATATCCATGAAAGGGGATGAGCAGAAGAGCTTTTTCTTCCACGACATCGGAGGATATGAACTAAATGATAATTTGATCGTTCCGCCATAGCTCGTAACGGGAACTCACTGACAATTCGATCATTCCTCCTTGGCACGTAACGAGGAGAAAGCTCAATCGATGCTGAACCGTTTCATTTCCATGAAAGAGGATGAGCAGAAGAGCTTTTTCTTCCACGACATCGGAGGACGGGAACTAACTGACAATTTGATCATTCCGCCATGGTTCATAGCGAGGATAAAGCTCAATCGATGCTTCCCCCGCTTGCTTTCCATGGAAGAAGATGAGAAGACGAAGCCCAAAGAGCGCCGCCCCTACCTCGCATCCGAGTGCCGAGATTTGGTGGAGCCCGACAAGTGGCGCCAGCAAATCATGCGATAGATCGGGCGAAAAGTTTCCGAACTCCAGAACGAAAGCCTCGGAGAACACCGGATCAGAGACTTGAACGACGAGACCAATAAAGTTTGATAGGATCGGTTATCGGATAAGGAGTGTTTAGAAGGAAGGGTTGAATAAACACTCACGATTTTTAACACTTTCTCGAGGGTTTAAATCAGTTTGGTGAGAAATTGATCCTCAAAATCTTGTCAGTCGATCACAGTCAGTTAATAGTTAAATGCAGAATATAACTGACTAAAAGATAGAATATAGTAACTGAAAAGCTTATAAAAGATGCACAAAGTTTGTTTCTGGATGTTCGGAGATTTCAATTACTCCTACGTCACCCCTTCTATCACGAATATATGATTTCCACTAAAAAACTTTGATCAATACAAGACTTATACAGACTCACTTCAGTTTGGATTTAACAATGCCAAAACTGAAACTCTTAGTTTACAACTCAATTTTCTCGATTGAAAGACTTAGCACAACTGATCTCTAAGATCAAGTTTCACAGTAATAACAATGTGCTAAAATGCTCGAAAGATAGCCTAACAGCTATGAATGTATATGATAAGCGTGAGCTTTTTGAATTTCAGCAAAGTAACAGTAAGAAAGATTTCTAGTTCACTCTTCGCAACTGATTATAAAGTTTCGTTGTAGTCTTCAGGTTCTTCTCTATGCTATTTATAGGCTTCCCTACAATGGTAAAATTAGAATGCGGTTTAAACTTTCTATCCGTTGATGTGCCACGTCAGAAATTCCTCTGCCAATAGTACAGTACGTCTTTTCTAAAATTCGGCGTTCCCACTAACAGTTGCAGACTGTTGTACTGTTTGTCGATTGTCGTTTTCAACTTGTGACGTGTCTAGCTGAAAGGTAGAAGCTGATAAAACTCACAACTGCAATCATTTGACTGTGCGTCCAGTTACGTAGATCAGTTGGTTAGATAGTTCAGTTGCTGGATTCAGTTGGGGCGTCCGAACTTTTAGCCCTTCAGTTTGTCAAACATCCGGAACTTAGTTTTCAACAATTTCACTCTTTTTGGCGTTTGACAAAACTAATCAAATAATAACTGATCAACTGAGCTCATTGTGGATAAAATAAGATCTTGAACAATTGATCTTCTTTATAGATACCTTTCAATGAAAGAGTACAATAATCTTCGGTAATCTTCAAAAACCTGCTAAACGAATCAATCAACTGCTAAAAGTTTTTCTGTGAGACTTCTTCTCTTTGTCTTGCTATGTTGTTGATCTAGTTGAGCTTTAGCTTTAGTATCTCTTCCCCTTTTTTGTCAAACTCATCCATCTTGTTAGATAATCTCCGAACATCGGTTGATAAGAGTTTAACAGTAGTGGATACGTCTTTAATAGCATTGAGCATAGTAGTTTGATAGCAAGTCTATCTTTCTGGAAACAGTTGTCTCCAAAAATTCAACTCGTTTTCCAATAACATTTTGAGTTACGGTAAGACTTTCAGCTATACCTCTGTTCTTTTTGATTTCTTCCATTGTAAATGAGAGAGAGTTCACAGTATCTTGAATATTCTTCAATCTATCAGAATTGAATTCATTTGAAGAATTCAGCTTTAGAATATGAGAAAGTTGAGTAGATTGGATGTCTGAAATGGCGGTCATCATATCTGACACTTGGTTTATCAGTTTGAGAATCAGCTGGTTTTTCAGTTGAGTGACTAACTGATTCTTCAGTTGTTTGAACAACTGGTTCGTCAGCTGGAACTTCTTCAGTTGTAGCTGAGTGCAGCTGTGCTTCTTCAACGGATTCAATAATTGCCTGTTCAATCATAACAACTGTTGAACCGGCTGCTCAGTTTCTTCAAAAGTTTCCTTCTCGGCAGGTTCTTCAGTTAAGCATTGCTGAATCTCCATTGTTTCAGCAACTACTTGTTCAGTCATAACAGATGACTGAACCGGCTCTTCAGGTGGAACTTCTTGTTCAGTTGGGATGAAGGACTGAACTGGTTCCTCAGTTGTATCAAACGTAGCCTCTACGGCTGCTGGATCAGGTGAAGACACATTGGGCTGAAATTCTGTGGCGACTGATTGAATAATTTCATCGATATTTGCCAAAGATAATTCAACATCAGTGTAAATGAGAGGATCAGTAGTAGAAGATGTGTGAGAGCCCGTAATTTTGTATTCATAATTTTGCGGAATTATTAAAAATTTTCTCTTTAAATAAATAAACTTGCAACGTATAAAAACTTTCGTAAAATAATCCAACGGTTTAACATAAATATAGCAGCGGAAACTGAATAATATTTTAAACAATAACTTAAAATTTATAAAAGTTATAACAAGAGTTTGAACATAAAACTGAATAACTAAACGTGAGGTCCTCGGGTTCGTACTACCGTCGAACCAAGCTAACTCACTGGTCCCCGCCCTCAGCCTCTGCATCGTCAGTATTTACATCAATCAAGTCTAGTGAATCTAAAGACTCAGCATACATATATCGTGAATAACAAGTAAAATATATCATAAAATTTCATGACATGTAAAGATATCATATCGTAAAGTGTAACGTGAAAATCGTGCCATGAATAATTATAAATACGTGCATAACTGAAAATCGTACGTAAAATGTTTGCTCGATAGAGCCCTGTCGTAAAATAGCATATCATAATTTTCTAATGAGATAATGTTCTATGCAAGTGGCCCATAACATGAACTGAATCGTCTAATCAGACTAAACCACAGTATATTGGGCGGTAGAGATCATCACAGCCCTTGGACTAGATATCCGTACCCATACATAAACATAAACCGGTCGCAGGTCACCAGGTGAAGTAATAATCCCATAAGCTGCAATCCCATGAGTGTGAAGTGACCACAAGACATATCGCATAAATCTCAAAAATAAACTTTTATATTTATGCACGTAATATAATTAAATTCCTGAGTTATTTTACCAATTGGGTTGGATCGTTCCCAGGCTCGCTGCGACCTAATTATAACATGAAAAACATGCAAAAAACTTGGCTTGACCATGCAAATAACTTATCTTGACCAACGCTTCAAAATCGAACTAAAAACGAGACTATTACGCCCAACAAACTTAATATTTAACCATGACTCCGTACCAACCCGAACCAACATCGAACTGTCATTTAGTCATGATTAAAATACACCTAAAATACTGGAAAATAATTACCAAGGGCTGTAATACACGAAAATTGTGCATGGAGGCCAAAATCATGAAACGCTCTTTCGAGAGTCACTTTGGCACATTGCACCGTAAATTCTCGTACGACCTCTAAACTTGACCAAATCACAAACCGTCAAAAACATGACCTTCCTAACTCAATGAGGTACTGTCTAGTCTAAGGCTATAGGCTAAAAGCCAACCAAGAACTCAAACGAGCCTCTGAACCGAAGCACAAAACTGCTGTCAAAAATAACAACAGCAGCTGTTGCGCTTTCTTGCTTCGTTTTGGAGACTATCGGCCATTGGGGCTTGAACCACCGATCAGAGCCTCTTACCAACATTCTAAGGAGTGACTCAGACCATGGCTAAGGGCTAAAAGCCAGCCACAACCCAAGTAAAATCGTAGGAGAACCCGAAACTCCCACCCGAGAACACATGCTGGACCGTGGGGGGTGTAGCTTGTTTTGCTGTCAAATGAAGGATCCAATGGTTATGAGGTTAACCATGGTCCATGATAGACATGCTAAGGTGTTGTATGAGTCATGGCTAAGGGCTAGAAGCCAACCACAACCTATCTAACACCTCAAAATTCAAAACCCAACACACTCAACAAAACCAGAAAATTTAAAACCGATGGGGGCTGTTCTTGTTTGTTTGAAAAATCGATGGGACCATGAACCAAGCCATGAAAGGGCATCTTGGTCACGTCCTAGACATGTCAAGGAGGGGTTCTAACCATGGCTACAGCCCCTAGGACAGCCAAGATTCGAACTCTCCCTTAGACAATCCAAACAAGAAAATTTGAGTCTCATAATTTGCAACCTGGAGAGTTGCTGTCAAAAATGGTTTTTGCTGGGGCAAAAGGGCTCAAACCAATGGACAAATCCCTTCCTAACACACCCTATATCATGTCTAAAATCAGCTTTGAGCCCCTGGAAATCGAGCCAACCCTGAAACCACAAAACATCAAAACCGTGAAGAACAAGTGGGGACCGAAATTCTGTGCAGATTTTTCTTTGAAAGTTGCTGTCCAAATTCGGTTTTGCCATGGAAATCATGATCATGTAATGTTTTAAATATTTATTTAACTTGATTGAAGAGCAAAGAAATAATATAAACATGCCTTGGATTTGTTTAAAACGAAAACAAATCGATTACGACGAACGCGGCGCGGCGGAGACAGAGTTCTCTTTTCTTGCTTGTTTTCTCTCTTTTCTCTCTTGATGGCTCACGATTATTGGATGAGTTTTCTTCTGAATTTTCGTGCTTGGGGGAGTGGAAAAGGTGGTGAAGGTTGGTGGTTAATAAGGTGGTGCATGGGTGAGTAAATGATGTCAAGTTGGGGGGGGGGGGGGGGGGGGGGGGGGCGCATGCATGTTGAATGGTTGTCATTTGTATTGTTGGGGGAGTTAAATGGTTTGGGATTGTGTGGAGTGGGAATGACCAAGAGTTGGCTTTCCAATTAGTGTAGGATTTTTTTTAAGTTTTGCTAAGTAGAATCCTATGTTAGATAAGCTTGATTAAAAGGTTAATTAAGCATAATCTTGATGAATTAAGAAGCCTACAATAAAATTGGTGATTAATTAATTAAAGTAGCTTAATTCCACTTGATTTCATTAAATTAAATTATTTCTTAGCTCGAAATAAATTTAGGAATATTTTTGGATCATAAAATTCATCTCCGATTTCATATCTCCGGTCCGGTCTTGCGTATATATCTAAAAAGCTAAAATTTGAAATACGCGATTTAAAATCCTTAAAAATAACGTATATGATTTAAATGCAATTAAATCAACAAATTCTTAAAATAATAATCATATTTAAAATTAAATAATAGAAATTATGCACATATCTACGCATATTGGTTTTTCGGGTACTGCAAGATGGTTGAGGCACATCCTTGACTGGCTCAGTTGAAGTAGTAGGCGGTTGTTTGGATGACTTTCTATTCTGAGATAAAGTTTCTGCTTCCTCTTCTGAAGATTCTGTGGGATCTGCTTGAATACCAACTCTTGATCTTGTTCCCACTTTTTATCTCCATTTGTAACGTGATAAGGTCCATGTCCAAATGAGTAAACACGGCTATGTCATTGTAAGCAGTTGGACTAGTTGGGTTGTAATTGCTCTTCAGTTTATCAAGCAGTTGATACAACTTCTTGGCTCTTATTTGATTAAAGAAATAAATTTTTTCTATCTAGTGCCTGAACAATGGTAGCAGCTTTGACAACTTTGAAACTGCTGCTTCCAGTTTAATGAATTTTTCCAGTTGAGACTTCCTCCTCAACTGTTTAGCAAAAACATGAGTTCTGAATCTCACCCACGCATCAAAAGTTTTCAGATGAGACTCAGCAAAAGCATTGACCTGTTTCCAAATGAGGTCAATGTGAATCTGAATGGCATTATTTGGCCTAGACTTTTCGATTAATTTTCCCTTGCCTTTTTTATCAGTAAGGACATGAGAAATGCTCAGTCCTGAGTGAGTAGTATCCACCAGTTCCCGAATTACAACTCCTTTAGGTCGTGCAGGAGGAAGAATAGTAGGGCTGAATAATATGAGTCATAGGAACTTTGACTCCTGCTGATTTCTCATTTTCACCAGATGTGGTGATGGACTTTTTAGATTGAGCAATTGGTGGAAGTAACTGAATCTCAGTTCAATCTTTCAGTTGGTATAGAGCCAACCACAGCAGCAGGTTTTGACTTCAAGGTCCTTGGCTTCTTGACAACCTGAGGAGATGGTATCTTCTTAGAATCTGATTCACTGACAATCAGTTTCCTCTTAGCCGTCTTCAGCTGAGACAGAGTCTTTGCCTTTTTGACTGATTTGGGAGCCTCTTCTTGCGTCCCAATCTCCTTTTAAATTTTTACAAATAGTTCAGTAGAGATGTCCAATTTGGTCTTTGGTGGCTGGACATTCTTAGCATTGAAAACTTTGAACTTGGATGATTTTTCAGCAGTATCACCCACTAGCCCCTTCATCTTTAGTAGAAAACCGATTTGCATGGCATATCCTCGTGACAGCTTCGTTGACTGAAGCATATTTCTCAGAATGGTGAAGGTAATATTCCTCCAGATCATCTTCTTCTCAACCATTATCACCATCATGACTTGAAATTTTTCAAGAGTAAGGGAAGCAAATGAACCAGCCTTGGCTAGTATCCCCTTGGCTGAAATATCCGCCTGCAGTTGAATTTCTGGCTTGAGCTCTTTCTTGTGATCGGAAACTTTGATTTTCCGACCATCAGCTGACAGAAGAGACTGCATTCCCTCAATATCAGAGGTTTTCACCTCAGAGAAATTGTTAGGCCCATCAGTAGGCAATTTAAACAGTTCACCGAAAGATTTTTCAGAAATGATCAGCAACTGACCATTGATAGTAGCAGCGACATTTCCATCAACAGTAACGTAACCAGTTGAATAGAAGTCATGAAGCTCCTATGGATAAATTTCCTGAGAGGATTGTCCCAGAAATGTCTTTAAGCCGGCTGTTTCCAATTTCAGAAATATGTTCTTGATATCGGCATCATTGACTGACAGAACAAATTCAAAGTTGACAACCATAGCATTCAGAATATGTGCGGGAACTTGGTTTGCCATTTTTTTGAGAGTTGGAAAATCTGAAATTTTGCAAGGTAAAAGCTCTGAGTATGAATTTGCTCTGAAGAGTAATGTTCGCGTAAGGAGAAACTGAATTGGAGCGGGGAAAGGTACATATGTAAGTGACTGTACAATTTTTGGACACGTGTCACTCCACGGAAATTTGAAAAAAAAAATGTGTACGTGTGCCACAAACGTGTGTACAATTTTAAATCGTTCAAGTGGGTCCACGTTTTAAAACATTGTTCATCATTTAATGCGAAAACTGACAGCCACGTCACTTGATTTGGAATAAAATACGATTAATTAGTTAACTTATATGAGAATATTAGTTAAATTATCAGCTGAACGATCAGTTGTGAGACTGAATCATTTCAGATGAAAATTCACTAACTACTGTCTTCTCAGTTAACCTCTTAAAACCGATATTTCCCCTTAATAAATACATGTTTAAATTATGAAAGTTTAAACGACAAATAGAGTGACGTAATAAATATTATGCTTCAGAAGATGAAACGTCGAGTGTAATAATTACGTCTCTTCAGTTGCTTTGAACCTGGGTTATAAATAGGAATAACTAGGTTAGTCTTAACACATTAGAAAATAAATATTCCAAAAGATATGATGGCAGGTGCAAGCAGTTCTAAGGTTCCAGACATGGCTGAAGAGTTCATGGATACAGCGCTGGAAACAAGGAAGACTGCTATGGAAGATGAAATCTTCCACAAGATTCTCCGATTCTGGCAAAAAATTCAAGATCTTCAGTTCCTTCATCAGGGAGGAGCAGTTGCCACCCCCAAACGGGTGAAACAAATGAAGAAATATCGGCGGCGTTTGCACGTTGCTGTTGAGGTGGACATCTTCACAGATGAAGGTGTCTACCTGCTGATGCTTAAGAAGGAGAAGTGGACTCTGAAACACATAGCTATTTCAGAGGGCTTCCTAAAGACTACCACTGGAGTTTTAAACGGTTGGTTCACCTCGTGGAGGTCTGCTGTTAAGAAAGAAATCACCAATGTACGCTCCGTTTATAATAAATAAAATGTTTAATTATTTTATCGTTGTCTTTGACTTTTCTGTATACAAACAATTGTTAGACGAATAACATGCAACTGAAAATAATTCAACTGAAATGTTATTAACTGGTAACTAACTGACTGAGTAATTATCAGATGATATAAAAAAAACTCAGTTACGACAAGAAAATGGGAATAACCATGATATAATCAAGTTAAACCAATTAAACCAAGTGTATTGCGAAAGTAAGAAAACTTAGTCTCGGGCAGTAGTTTGGTGAAGATGTCAGCTGCTTGTTGTTCAGTTGAAACATACTCAAGTCTGATGACTTTCTTCAAGGCATGATCTCTGATGAAGTGATGCCTGACATCTATGTGCTTGGTCCTTTGAGTTAAGAACTGGGTTGTAAGTGATAGCCATAGTGCTAGTATTGTCACAAAATATGGGTGATTCTTTGGCACTAACTCCCTAATCTTTCAGTTGTTGCTGGATCCAGAGCAGTTGAGCACAGCAGCTTCCAGTAGCAAGTTATTCTGCTTCAGTTGTGGAAGTAGCTATGGATGTCTGCTTCTTGCTGAACCAAGAAATCAGTCTGTCCCCTAGAAACTGACATGATCCACTTGTACTTTTACGATCAAGCTTACATCCGGCATAATCTGCATCTGAATATCCAACTAAATTGAAAAAAGAGTCTTTAGAGTACCATAACCCAACATTTGGCGTGCCTTTAAGATATTTTAAAATACGTTTGGCAGCTGAGAAATGTGATTCTTAGGGTTTGATTAAAATCTAGCACACATACAGACAGCAAATACAATATCAGGACGACTAGCAGTTAGGTACAATAATGAACCTATTAATCCTCTGTAGAGTGTCGTCTCAACTGATATTTCCCCTTGATCAGTGTCCAGTTTTACTGATGAACTCATGGGAGTACTTGCAGCTGAACATGATTCCATGCAAAATTTCTTGTGCAACTCCTTCGTGTATTTAGTTTGACTGATAAAAATACCAGTCTCTAATTGCTTCACTTGCAGTCCAAGGAAAAATGTCAGTTCATCCATCATACTCATTTCAAATTTATCTTGCATCATCTTAGAAAATTTCACGCATAATTTGGGGTTAGTTGACCCAAATATAATGTCATCAACATAAATTTGAACAAGTAAAATATGATCATTCTTAGAGAATTTGAACAACGTCTTAACAAATGATCCAATAGAAAAATCGTGATCAGTTAGAAATTTTGAAAGGGTTTCATACCAAGCTCTTGGAGATTGTTTAAGGCCATATAAGGCTTTGTTCAAATGGTAGACATGATCAGGAAAATGATGATTGATAAAACCTGGAGGTTGTTCAACATAGACTTCTTCTTGCAACTGACCATTCAGGAATGCACTCTTTACGTCCATTTGGTAGACTTTAAAATTCTTGAAAGATGCATAGGCAAGGAATATTCTGATTGCCTCCAGTCTTGCAACTGGTGCATATGTTTCATCGTAATCAATTCCTTCTTCTTGCCTGTATCCTTGTGCTACTAGTCTTGCTTTGTTGCGCACAACTGAACCATCTTCGTTTAGTGTGTTCCTTTACACCCATTTTGTACCTATAATAGTTTTTGAAACTGGTCTCGGAACTAGGTTCCAGACATTGTTATGGGTAAAATGATTTAACTCTTATTGCATAGCATTTATCCAGTTAGGATCAGCAAGAGCTTCATCAGTTTTCTTTGTTTCCAGTTGGAAAACAAAAGCTGAATGAATGAATAGATTAAGCATTTGATTGCGAGTTTTTACAGGATCAGATGGATTACCTATTACCAATTCCGGAAGATGTGATTTCTTCCATCTGTACTCTGCATTTGTTGCATCCAAGTTAGCAACTGCTTCAGTTTCCAAATGAGTATTTTCTTCAGTTTCAGTTGCTGCTGCATCAGTTGGTAACTGAATATTTTCAATAGGCTCCACCAACTGATTGTCAGGAACAGCTTCTTGTTCCACTGGTTGATCTAACACTTCTGGTTCAGGTGTTTGAAGGATTTTTCGATTGATATGATTTTCTTCTTCATTATCATCCTCCAAACTGATATCTGTAAATATATCAACTAGTTCAACTGGATCAGTTGGCTTATCAGCTAGTACAGTTTCATCAAAAACAACATGGATAGATTCTTCAACATTTAAGAATTTTTATTGAAGACTCTATATGCTTTGCTAACTGAAGAATATCTAAGAAATATTCCCTCTGCAGATTTAGCATCAAAAGCTTTTAAATGATTTTTATCATTATCGAGTATAAAACATCTGCAGCCAAATATCTTGAAATAAGAAACCACACTTTTTCTTCCATGCCAGATCTCATATGGTGTTTTCACATGATTCTTATTAATCATTGATCTGTTCTGAGTATAACATGCAGTGTTTACTGCTTCAGCCCAAAACCTTTGAGAAATACCAGAATCAGCACGCATTGTTCTAGCAGCTTCTTTAAGGGTTCTTCTCTCGGCTACACCATTTTGCTGAGGGGTTCTAGCTGCTGAGAGGTCATGCTTAATTCCAGTGCTTTCTAAAAATTTTGAAAGAATTTGATTGATGAATTCAGTTCCTCGATCAGACCTGATTCTATCGATTCCAACTGATTTTTCATTTAGTAATATTTTAAAGAGCTTGATCAGTTGTGCAGCAGTTTGATCTTTGGATTTGAGAAATATAACCCAAGTAAATCTTGAAAAGTCATCTACAACCACCAAGGTGTATTTCATTCCCCCTAAACTCATGACTGGTATAAGACCAAATAGATCAATATGTAACAGTTCTAAGCATCGGGAAGAAGATTTACAACCCTGATTTTTAAAAGAAGATCTTACTTGTTTACCAAACTGACATGTTGAACAAATTTAATCTTTGGAGAAATCCATTTTGGGCAAATCAGTTACAAGATCATGATTACTCATATATGCAATAGATTTAATGTGGCGCCCGGTTTAGGAATTCATAATTATTCTCTTACTGAGTGCCACATTTTCTACAATATTTATTTATTGAACTGCTATATTTATTTTTACCATTATTATTAAAAAAATATTGTAGATAAAATTTAAATATTTTCTACTATCATTAAAAGATTATACATAAATATTTACATTCTTATTTCAAATATGTACAATTATTTTACAGCGGAAGTTTAAAATTTATTTATAAACAGATCATCACGACTTTCAAATGCTCTTATTTCAGCTTCAGTTATTTTTCTCATGTTTCAATTCTGGGGTTCCTGTGTATGGAAATTACAATAGACGAAGAGAAACAGAGGGTTAAGTCTTTGAGGACTTAGTGAGTTTAAATTAATATATATGTTTTAAATAAGTTAAAATAGCGCTTCATCATAATTATGCATGAAGTAATAAGCATAACAAATTAGATATTATGAATGCTATGAAATGTTAAAATTACTACGAATAATAGATAAATGTAGTTATTTCATAAATTAACATTGGTGGCTCTAATTGAGCATTTATAAGATCTTTTTACGAACCGGGTGAACCATTCGGTGCGCGTTGTTAAGATGAACCATAAACCCGGGACTTTTGACCCGTTGTTCATTGGACTCACTTTTCGGGTCGAAGCCACGTTGTCCAGTGGACTCAATTCCCGGACCAAAATCCGTTGTCCATGACTCCATTCATTAATGGTATATCAATTCATTCATAAATATGCAAGAAAATATATCAGTAATCGAAATGAATTGTAGATGATATTTGAACATTAAATAAGTGCTATTGAAATTTCGAGGCCAAATGCCAAATGCTTTAATAGAAGAATGAATAGTAATTTCCTCACCTGATAACTTACAGTTTTAGGCTTGATTAGTAATCCGAGTTGTTGGAGCAAGTCCTAAAATATATTAGAAATGATATTTATATGTTAGAGTTTTAAGTAAATAGCTGATTATTTCCAGATTATTTTTTTGTTCAAAATTTAACCCGGTTGATTTTACTTAAGTTCGCAAAATTCATATTAATTAGAAAATATCTCTAAATATTACGAAACTTGGCCAAAAAGTCGGAAACATCACCAGGAAGGTTCGGCCACCGGAAAAACTCCGATACGGCGGTGCGTGAGGTACATGCGCCGACGGTTCCGACGCGTGACTGGCCTTCCGGCGGCCAAGCGCGGCCGGGTTTTTTCCAGATTATATAACTTTGCAAGATCTTTAATTCTTATGTTGAAAGTATTTTAAAATTCCTAGCTGATCAATACCAGATTTAAATAACGTCTTATGGAGAACTAAGGTACTCCGACATTCCGAAAATGTTAGTTCCGGCAATATTTTGGGACGACGGACGGTATGTACCTTATCTATGCAACAAGAGGTAAAACTTTTGTGTCCAAGTCAACCTCTAGTTTGGTGTGTAGCTATAAGAAAGATGAGCGAAGATTACCAAGCTTGAAACGGGATTCCGTTGCCGTTTCTCGGAATATATTTGTTTGATTTTCTTGTTCTTTGATCGATCCTTTTACGTCTATATTGCTTTATGATATGAGGTGAATAGTTGGTGATTTATTGGAATTTTTCGGAAAGGGTATAGATTTTTCTTCTATTTTCTTTCTCTCTTTTTTTCCTTTCCTTTCTTCTTTCCTTCGCTCTCGGTTGATTTCTTCGGTTGGTTTGGATTGAAAATGAGTGTTCATTTATATATATATAGCCGAGAATCCAAGCTTATCCTCATTAATTTTATTTTTTATTAAATAGAAAAGATTATGTTTATCCAAACTTAATATTATTATATTCTTGTATCTAATTATTATATTATATTAAACATATGTATTGAACCTAATTATAATTTTATCTTTAATTATTGTACTTAATTACTTAACATATATGTTGAGCTTAATTATAATATTTTATTATATTTTGGGTATTTGGTTTTGGAATGGGAACCTCATAGTACTTGATGAATTTTTAAGTGTATTGTGATGTATTTTAATGTATTTCTAGATACTTTGGACAAATAAAATTTGTACCCAAAAATAATGTGGTAAAAATAATAAAATAAAATTTAGTTATACTAATAAACTTTTAAATGCATTTATGCACCTTTGTGTTTAGGGTGTCACATTTAAAGTTCAGGTGGTTCAATCTCTTATGCCATAACCAGTGTTTGGAAGATTTGGAAGCAATGAAACAGACTGGTGCATAAGAATGTTCAGTCCAACTAACTTTGTAAGTATTACCACAACGATTTCCAGTTAGAATGACCTCATCAGTTGAGTCTCTAACTGAACACGTGTGTCTGTCAAACTGAACTGAGAAATTGTTGTCGCATAATTGACTGATGCTTATCAAGTTATACTTCAAATTCTCCACTAGCAAAACATCTTTAATTGTAAAGTTACCATGGATAAGCTTACCCTTACCCACAGTTTTACCTTTGGAGTTGTCTCCAAAAGTGATGTTTGGTCCAATATATTTGATCAGTTGAGATAGCAAATTTGCATCTCCTGTCATATATCGTGAACAAACACTGTCTAAATACCAAGTTGATTCTTTGCTTGTACCTGTTAACTGCAATCACACACAGTATATAACTTTGGTACCCATATTCATTTGGGTCCTAAACTGATTAGTCCTTTAGGAACCCAGACTTGAATCAGTCTAACTGATTTCCCAGTTGCTGTGTTCCAAATGGTTTTTCTCGAATTTTTAGCAGTATGTGTGTGATGTGAGGATGAAACAATATGAATTATTTCCTTTTTCAACTAATTGTTCTTTTGATACCGTTTTTGAACTAGCTTAATGTTGTAATAGTTGTAATAGTCATTCCTTGAGTACTGATATTTGTAACTGAATCGTTTAGGAGACCAGTTTCTTGTATCAGTTGAACTCTCTGAGCTATATCCAATACCATATCGTTTGCCTTTGTTCTTACTCTCAGTCGATTGAACAGTTGGTTTACTTGGTTCTCAATGTTCATTTATCATGGTTGATTTTACAAAGGTAATGTATTTTCCTTTGTTATTATTCAACCTTGGCTGAGTATCACTTGCAGAGTTTTCAACATGACTGTTAAAACCTAAACCAGTTTTATCAGCAACTGATTTTTGAGCATTCTGCATTTCAGTTAATGTAACTGAGGACTTGTTCCAAGCTTGAATCAGTTCAGAATTTTTTTGAAATCTCACTTTTCAACTGACATATCAAAGCTTGGTTCTCGATCAGTTCAGCGTTTTGCTTGGCAATCTCCCCTTTTAAATTTAACACTTCAACTGACTTATCAGTTTCAGTTTTGTTATCATTGAGATCATTTTGCTCAGCTTTGACCTTTTCAAATGATCGAGCCAGTTTATGATATTCATTTACCATGTCATGCAAGGTGGTGATGAGTTCCTCACGAGTGAAATCAATAGAACTAAAATCAAATACCTGTTCACTTGCTGAATCCAGTTCAGCATCATCTGCCATCAAGCATTTGACTTCCTCTTCATCATCACTTGAGATGCTTGGGCTTTCTGATTCTGACTCATCATTGTGAGTTTTAGCCCACTTTGATTTGCTCTCCTCAGCTAAGAGCACTTCATGCTTTTTTTTGAATGATTTCTTGTCATCCCTGGTCTTTTTTTTGTGCTCAAAAGGTTTCTTTCCCTTATCAGTTGATACTCGACTGTCCTTCTTTGGCTTAGGACAGTCTGCTATGAAACGACCAGATTTGCCACAGTTGTAGCAAACATAGTATTCTTCTTTGGAATTGTTTCTCTGGTATTGTTTCTGGAAGTTTCCTTGATTCTTCCTCATAAACCTTCCAAATTTTTTGACAAACAATGACATTGCATCATTGCTCAGCTGATCGGCAGATTTGTCAACTGAACCAGTTGGTTTTAGTCTGACATCAGTTAAAGCAGTCATGGCAGTTGGTACAGAAGGCTCTCCTTCTCTAGTTTGTAGCTCAAACTCATAAGCCTTCAGATCCACAAATAGATCATGTAGTTCAACTTTGTTAAGATCTTTTGATTCACGCATAGCCATGGTCTTGACATCCTACTCTTTGGGAAGACCTCTTACCACCTTCAGTGCCACTTTTTTATTTGAGTACACTTTTCCAAGTGCATTCAGTTCATTGATGATGCAGCTGACTCTTTCATCATACTCGTGTATGGACTCTCCTGCTTTCATTTTGATATTATCAAATTTTTGAACAGCAACTGACAGCTTGTTCTCCTTGGTTTGTTCATTTCCTTCACACAGCTGAATAAGTTTTTCCCATATCTCTTTGACCGTTTTGCACATTTTTATTTTGCTGAACGTGACTTTGTCCAGTGCTTTGTATAAGATGTCCTTGGCCACATTATCCAAGTTTGCTTTTCTTTTGTCTTCAGTTATCCATTCATCTCTGGGCTTTTCTATTCGATGAGGTGCCACGTCAGTGATGGCAACTACAGTGTTTGCTTTTTATATCTTCATTGGACCATCAGTGATGACATACCACATGTCATCATCTTGTGCAACTAAGTGAGCCTGCATTCTTATTTTCCAGTCAACAAAGTCTTCTCTGGAAAACATAGGTATTTTGTTGAATGAAGACATACTGAACATTTGTAAGTAAGAATATTCTGAGACAAGATTCAACTGCTCTGATACCAATTGACAGGATCGATTAGGGAGATAAATCGTTGAGCTACAATAGCTTGGTTCTTGAAATATTGAACACTGATGAATTAAATCGAGTTTGGTTTTCAAACCAAGTGGAAGAAACTAGAAATAATCCTTCGTAGAAACCGATTAAACATTTTGTAAACAATTTAAAATATATGCAAGTTGAACGAGTAAAAATATTTTGTTGAAGCATTTTATCAAACAATTTGTATGCAATATTTTGGTATTTGAAGAACACATAAAATGGTTCAAGAATGCAACTTTAAAAACAATGGAAATGATAAGTAAAGCAATAAACAAATAGACACGAATTTGTTAATGGATGTTCGGAGACTTCAAATGCTCCTACGTCACCCCTTCTTCTCTTGGGAAGGATTCACTAGAAGACTTTGTGTGACGTACCGTACTTTTTACTATTTAAAATTTGCGAAAAAATTAAAAATTTTCTTAAAAGAGTAATCAAACTTCAATTTCGATAACGTAAACCGTACGTCCCAAAAGAAGTTGCAACAAAAGATCTAAAAATAAAGTTTAACAAAAGAATTTGTTTGAAATCTCATAACCAGTAGCGTATATCAAAGTATTTTGATCATTTCCAAAAAGCTTAAAACATGGCGGTCCTCGGGTTTAGCCTCCCGTTCAGTCCAAGCTAGCTCATTGGTCCCCACCCCTAGTCTCATCAAAATCATGCTCACTGGTATCGATCAAGTCTAGTGAGTCTAAAGACTCAACACGTATAAACTGGAAGTAACTAGTAATACGTAATAAAACCACATGCAACTTTAAAATAGAGCGTACATACATGAACTTGAACTTGCGCTTAAACTTGAACATACATACGTACATGCATAGACGTGCCATAAACATAATTCTTTTCTTAAACATGCTTGCATACTTGTAAATACATGAACATACTTAAACTTCATCATTTTGTGTAGAGGCATGTTTGTAGAACCCGTAAGTCAGTAGACGTATAAGCCGTGCATAATTCTAGATTTTTAAATTTAATTGACTTCATTGCATGATTATTTTAAATGCATTTATTTGAAGTTAATTATTTTATTATTTCAGTTCAGTAGTTTGATTTTTAGCATTTCAGTTATTTCAGTGAGGCCGGACCGGAGTTGGAGTTTTGAGATAGAATTTAAGATTCGAGAAATATTTCCAGAAGTTAATTTAGCTAGCAACCAAGTTCATTTAAGTTAGAAAGGGAGGTTTGAGGATTTAATTTAATTATTTGAGGTGATTAAGAAATGAACTCATTTAAGTTATTAAATTAAGGGGTTAGCTCACTAAAAATTATTTAAAGGATTAGTAAGGCTTTCAAGGATTATTAGTTGACTAGATAACCAACATTTCCCCTTTATTTTATTATGCATTTTTCGGCCACCCTTAGTTGCTAGAAGATTCATTTTTCCAACTCATCAACTTTGACCAATTCTTTGCATGTAATTAGTAGGATAATTCTAGGATTTTTGGGAGCACAATTTAATTAATTAATGGACATATCCTAGACTAGAAAACAAGCTAATATTCGGCCACCTCATCCCCAAGTAGACTTGATATCAAACAACAATTCAAATTTCAAAGGAGAGTGGACTTAGTCTTGATTCATTCCTTATATCTTGCACCCTTTCTCCTCACCTTCCTAACCATTTTTCCCCCTCTCTTTTCTTTCGAAATCTGAGTGAAATTTTAAGCTGAGAACCGTGGGAATCCAGTAGGAAAATAAGGGAGAGAAATCGAGAGCAAGAAAGGTAGACAAGAAGCGCTCCACCTCCTCCGTGCCGCGTCGTCGTCGTTTCGTTCGTTTTCTTTCGAAACGAAACCAAGCATGTCTAGATCTCTTTCAAACCTCAATCAAGTCATAT
Organism: Primulina tabacum; assembly: GCF_025594145.1. Taxonomy (NCBI): domain Eukaryota; kingdom Viridiplantae; phylum Streptophyta; class Magnoliopsida; order Lamiales; family Gesneriaceae; genus Primulina; species Primulina tabacum. Next base: position 44,279,929 of record NC_134552.1, on the reverse strand, counting down.
TATTAATTATTTTTCAGTACATGATCAGATTTTATCATTTCAAAAACCGAAATTTTCAGCAAAACAAGAAAGAAAATTCTGCACAGATTTTTATCGACTTCCATGCTTCACGATTGGTATGTTTTGTTTCGATTTCAGGGATGGATCGTTCCAGGGGCTCAAGGCTTCATATAGACATGTACTAGGACATGTTAGGGCCATGATAGATCGTGAGTTTCAGTTCCATACGTGCTGGAATGAGCACATGACAGCAACCTCCCCATTAGTGCAGAATGTTGTTCGAAAAATTCAGTTTCTTGTCATGGAGGAAGGATCTAATCTTGGCTGCCCCAAGGGCCTATAGCCATGGTTGGATCACTTCCCTAGCATGTCTAAGATGTGACTAAGTTGCCCTTTTGGTGGCTTGGTCCATGGTTCATCGGTTTTTAATAAAAACGTCAAAACAGCCCCTATACCCCTTCGGCTTCTTCATTTTTTCAGCTTTTGGTTCGTTCTTTTGTTGCTTGGTATGGATCTTGGTTGGCCTATGGCCCTTAGCCACGGTTCATATCATGCTCCTAGATGTCTAGATCGTGCCATGGTCAATCAAATGGCCACTGGAATGACGCAAGACATCGATCATAGCATAAACACTACACACGCATTCAAGATGCTCTCGGTTGGACCCTTCGGTTGAGTTATGGTGTGATGCGGATTGTGGCTGGCCTAGGGCCCTTAGCCATGGTTCAAATCATTCCTTGGGATGTTGGTAAGAGTCTCTGGTTGGTGGTTCACTCCCCTAATGGCCGATAGTCTCGAAACCAACGCAAGTCTTGTAGTTGCGCAGTTGCTGGAAATTACAGCAAGTTGCTGTGTCGGTTCAGAGGCTCGTTCGAGTTCTTGGTTGGCTTTTAGCCCATGGCCTTGGACTCGACAGTGCCTCATTGAGTTAGGAAGGTCATGTTTTCGACTGTTTGTCATTTGGATCATTTTTGTGGTCGTACGAGAATTTACGGTGCAATGTGCCAAATTGACTCTCGAAAGAGCGTTTCGTGTTTTGGCCTCCATTCCACCTAGATTTCGACCCTATCATTTTAGGAACATTATTTTATGATTTTTCAGCGTATTTTAATCATGACTATACGTCGGTTCAGGTTGGCTCGGAGTCATGATTAAATGCGAAGTCATTAGGCGTCATAGTCGCATCTTTTGAACGTAAATTGCATAGTTGGTAAAGTTTAAGCTATTGCATAATTTTCATGGCACAGTTAGGTTGCAGCGAGCCTGGGAACGATCCAATCCAATCCAGTTTGTAAAATTACGGGACATTTTCATTATGCCAGTTAATTATTTTACGTGCATTAAATAGAAAATGATTATTTTTGAGATTTATGCGATATGGCTTGTGGTTCATTCACTATGTGGGAGTGTTATTTTATACGGTCGTCAGTGACCGATCAGTTCAGTATGGTACCACCCGGTCGCCAGTGACCGGCCAGCTCAGTTCAGTTTCAGCCTCCCCGGTAGCCAGTTACCGATCAGTTCAGCTTAGTGCAGTGGCCACAGGCGTAAAACATAATCTCAACAGAAAATTTTACCAGATATTTCAGTACAGGCTCCAAGGAGCAAATATTTTTACAGTGATTTCCAGTTCAATTATGCACGTATTATAATTGCTCAGTACAGATTATTTTCAGTATGCCTCAGGACAGGATATGTTAACTCATGCATATTTTAATTCAGATTTTTACTCGTTACCTGTGATATATGCATGCTGAGTCTTTAGGCTCACTAGACTTGATTGTTGTAGGTACTGATGAGGCCAGGGCCGAGGGCGGGGACCAGTGAGCCAGCTTAGGTCGGCAGTAGTGGCACCCGAGGACCTCAGAGCAGCAGTTGTTATTTTTTTCCGCAAACAATTTTATCAGTCGTTGGATATTTTTAAATCGTTGTTGTTGGCAAAACTTTAATTTTCTTCCGCGGCAATATTTTGAAATATTGAACTTGATTCACCAGTGATTTTATGAATGAGGCCATTTAAGTTCTTTTAAAAAGAAAATTTTTAATTTTCCGCAAATTTTCAAGAAAGGAGTTTTAGGCCCTTCACAGTTGGTATCAGAGCGGTGGTTCTGTATAGGGTTTCACTACTACTGACCGCGAGAAGCTCACGAAGCCACGCCTTTGGTCTGTAAGTTTTTCAGTTCAACATTTTGTTCAGCATTTAGTTAAAGCATGAATTAGTTTGTCAGCATGCTTCCAGATTTTCAGTATTTCAGAGTTCATTTAAAATAAATTATGGAATTATGCATGTTAGTTACGTATGGGTTATGTTGGAACAGTATGCCCCCTAGACGCATTTTAGAGCGCAACAGAGAGGAGGAGCCCTCGCCGAGAAGACAGGGAGGAGCGTAGACCAGAGGGAGACCTACCACCTCCTCCACCGCCCCCACCGGACATGAGTGCCCAGATGTTAGCTGGGATGGCACAGTTCTTCGCACAGTTTGCGGGGGGCAATGCCTCAGCCGTAGCCGCAGCCGCAGCCAGGCCGACAGGGCCCGAGGCTGTGTATGAGCGATTCATGAAGATGCGCCCGAAGGAATTCTCTGGGGCATCTGACCCCATGGTTGCCGAGGGATGGATCAAATCCCTCGAGGTTATCTTCGATTTTATGGAGCTGGGGGACGCAGACCGAGTCCGATGTGCCACCTACCTGTTCACTGGAGACGCCCGCTTATGGTGGGAAGGAGCTTCGGTAGCCCTGACATTGGCTACACTTTCTTGGACCCGCTTTACGGAGGTTTTCTACTCCAAGTATTTTGCTGAGGAGGTTCGCACCAGGCTGACCACCGAGTTCATGAGTCTGAGACAGGGGGATATGTCGGTTACGGAGTTTATCCGTAAGTTCGAGAGGGGCTGTCACTTTGTGCCCCTGATAGCGAATGATGTCAGAGCCAAGCTGATGCACTTCCTGGTGGGCTTACGGCCGATCTTGCGCCGGGTTGTTAGGGTATCTGACCCTGCTACTTATGAGGTTGCCGTCTCCAAGGCCTTAGCCGCAGAGCAGGATCTGCGGGATATCGAGAGGGATCGCCAGGGCAAGCGCCCAGTCCAGGCACCGCACCGCCCTCCTCCTCATCAGCATCAGCAGCAGAATAAGAGGCCTTTTCATGGACCGCCCAGGAACCGAGGCCAGCAGCAGCAGCAGCGGGGACGCCCAGCCCCGAGGACTCAGGAGCACCCAGTCTGTCCAAGGTGCTCACGTCGCCATCCTGGAGCATGTATGGCTGGCTCAGGAAAGTGTTTTAAGTGTGGCAGTCCAGACCACATATTGCTGCAGTGCCCTCAGAGGAATCTGCCTACCCAAGGCAGAGTTTTTGCTCTCCATGGCGCGGAAACCAACCCGGAGACTATGTTGTTGACAGGGAGAATTTTTATATCTGGTTCCGCTACCAAGGCCTTGATAGATTCAGGGGCCACTCACTCGTTTATTTCGGAGGTCTTTGCTAACTTCCTCAAGATCCAGACCATTGGGCTAGATACAGCCTTTTCAGTAGTATTGCCGTCAGGCGAGGAGATGGCAGCTACCAATGTTATCCGAGATATAGACCTTGAGTTGCACGGTAATCTTGTTTATGCCGATCTGATTGTGCTACCGATGCTTCGAAGCTTGGTTTAGGTGCAGTTTTGATGCAGCATGGGAGAGTGATAGCGTATGCTTCTCGACAGCTGAAAATCCACGAGAAGAATTACCCTACCCATGATCTGGAGTTAGCGGCCGTAGTTTTTGCTTTGAAGATTTGGAGACACTATCTGTATGGAGAGAAGTGCCAGATCTTTACCGACCATAAGAGCCTCAAGTATTTCTTTACGCAGAAGGAGCTGAACATGCGTCAGAGGCGTTGGTTGGAGCTTGTGAAAGACTACGATTGTGACATTAGCTACCACCCGGGTAAAGCTAATGTAGTTGCGGATGCTTTGAGCAGGAAAGTCGCAGTGATGGCTCATTTGACGATGCAGAAACCTCTTCAGATTGAGATGCAGAGGTTTGATCTTGAGACTTATTCTCGAGGTAGAGTTCCTCATTTATCTACCTTGACTATCCAGTCCTCTCTTATTGACCGTATTCGCAGCGGTCAGGCAGCAGATGAGCAGTTGGCACAGTGGAAGAAGAGAGATGAAGCCAAGGGCAGTGTTTTGTATTCAGTCAGCGATGGTATTGTGAGATACCGAGATAGGATATGGGTTCCTAGCAGTGATTCTATCCGAGCAGACATCTTATCAGAGGCCCATACGTCCCCGTACTCCATTCACCCTGGGAGTACGAAGATGTACAAAGATCTGCAGCTATTGTATTGGTGGCCAGGAATGAAGAAGGACATCAGGCGTTTTGTATCCGAGTGCCTGACTTGCCAGTTAGTGAAGGCCGAGCATCAGAGACCAGCAGGTTTGCTCAAGCCTCTTCCTATTCCCGAGTGGAAGTGGGAGAACATTACCATGGACTTTGTGACCGGATTGCCGAGGTCAGCCAGAGGATCGAATGCTATCTGGGTGATTGTAGATCGTCTTACCAAATCAGCGCACTTCTTGCCTATTAAGACGACTTTCACCATGGTTCAGTATGCAGAGCTGTATATCCGAGAGATAGTCCGACTCCATGGTATTCCAGTTTCTATCGTATCCGACAGAGATCCCAGATTCACTTCCTCGTTTTGGAAGAGTTTGCATTCGACTATGGGTACGAAGTTGCTGTTTAGCACAGCTTTCCATCCGCAGACAGATGGACAGTCGGAGCGAGTTATTCAGATCTTAGAGGATCTTCTCCGTGCTTGCGTCATTGATTTCTCTGGGAGTTGGGAGTCGAACTTACCATTGGTAGAGTTCACCTATAACAACAGTTTCCAGTCGTCTATAGGTATGGCTCCGTATGAGGCGCTGTATGGCCGCAAGTGTAGATCTCCTGTTCATTGGGATGAAGTAGGAGAGAGAGCAGAGTTGGGTCCAGAGATTGTTCAGCAGGCAGCAGATGTAGTAGTCAAGATCCGTGATAGAATGAGGACTGCTTAGAGTCGACAGAAGAGTTATGCCGATCAGCGGAGGAGAGAGTTAGAGTTTGCAGTGGGCGATCATGTCTTCGTGAAAGTGGCACCTATGAAGGGTGTCATGAGATTTGGCAAGAAAGGGAAGCTCAGTCCGAGATTCATTGGACCGTTTGAGATCCTTGACAGAGTTGGGACGCTTGCTTATCGTGTGGCTCTTCCGCCAAATCTGGCCGGAGTACACAATGTCTTTCACGTCTCCATGCTGAGGAAGTATATGGCTAATCCTTCGCATGTGCTGAATTTCGAGCCGTTGCAGCTTACTCCGAACTTATCTTATGAGGAGAGACCCGTGCAGATCCTAGACAGACAGGAGAAGAAACTTCGGAACAAGTTGGTTAAGCGAGTCAAAGTCAAATGGCTCAACCATTCAGAGGAGGAAGCTACGTGAGAGTCTGAGCCGGAGATGAGAAGTCGATACCCTGAGTTATTCGGTGAGTTCTAATTTCGAGGACGAAATTTATTTAAGGGGGGAAGGATTGTAGAACCCGTAAGTCAGTAGACGTATAAGCCGTGCATAATTCTAGATTTTTAAATTTAATTGACTTCATTGCATGATTATTTTAAATGCATTTATTTGAAGTTAATTATTTTATTATTTCAGTTCAGTAGTTTGATTTTTAGCATTTCAGTTATTTCAGTGAGGCCGGACCGGAGTTGGAGTTTTGAGATAGAATTTAAGATTCGAGAAATATTTCCAGAAGTTAATTTAGCTAGCAACCAAGTTCATTTAAGTTAGAAAGGGAGGTTTGAGGATTTAATTTAATTATTTGAGGTGATTAAGAAATGAACTCATTTAAGTTATTAAATTAAGGGGTTAGCTCATTAAAAATTATTTAAAGGATTAGTAAGGCTTTCAAGGATTATTAGTTGACTAGATAACCAATATTTCCCCTTTATTTTATTATGCATTTTTCGGCCACCCTTAGTTGCTAGAAGATTCATTTTTCCAACTCATCAACTTTGACCAATTCTTTGCATGTAATTAGTAGGATAATTCTAGGATTTTTGGGAGCACAATTTAATTAATTAATGGACATATCCTAGACTAGAAAACAAGCTTATATTTGGCCACCTCATCCCCAAGTAGACTTGATATCAAACAACAATTCAAATTTCAAAGGAGAGTGGACTTAGTCTTGATTCATTCCTTATATCTTGCACCCTTTCTCCTCACCTTCCTAACCATTTTTTCCCCTCTCTTTTCTTTCGAAATCTGAGTGAAATTTTAAGCTGAGAACCGTGGGAATCCAGTAGGAAAATAAGGGAGAGAAATCGAGAGCAAGAAAGGTAGACAAGAAGCGCTCCACCTCCTCCGTGCCGCGTCGTCGTCGTTTCGTTCGTTTTCTTTCGAAACGAAACCAAGCATGTCTAGATCTCTTTCAAACCTCAATCAAGTCATATTATTAATTATTTTTCAGTACATGATCAGATTTTATCATTTCAAAAACCGAAATTTTCAGCAAAACAAGAAAGAAAATTCTGCACAGATTTTTATCGACTTCCATGCTTCACGATTGGTATGTTTTGTTTCGATTTCAGGGATGGATCGTTCCAGGGGCTCGAGGCTTCATATAGACATGTACTAGGACATGTTAGGGCCATGATAGATCGTGAGTTTCAGTTCCATACATGCTGGAACGAGCACATGACAGCAACCTCCCCATTAGTGCAGAATGTTGTTCGAAAAATTCAGTTTCTTGTCATGGAGGAAGGATCTGATCTTGGCTGCCCCAAGGGCCTATAGCCATGGTTGGATCACTTCCCTAGCATGTCTAAGACATGACTAAGTTGCCCTTTTGGTGGCTTGGTCCATGGTTCATCGGTTTTTAATAAAAACGTCAAAACAGCCCCTATACCCCTTCGGCTTCTTCATTTGTTCAGCTTTTGGTTCGTTCTTTTGTTGCTTGGTATGGATCTTGGTTGGCCTATGGCCCTTAGCCACGGTTCATATCATGCTCCTAGATGTCTAGATCGTGCCATGGTCAATCAAATGGCCACTGGAATGACGCAAGACATCGATCATAGCATAAACACTACACACGCATTCAAGATGCTCTCGGTTGGACCCTTCGGTTGAGTTATGGTGTGATGCGGATTGTGGCTGGCCTAGGGCCCTTAGCCATGGTTCAAATCATTCCTTGGGATGTTGGTAAGAGTCTCTGGTCAGTGGTTCACTCCCCTAATGGCCGATAGTCTCGAAACCAACGCAAGTCTTGTAGTTGCGCAGCTGCTGGAAATTACAGCAAGTTGTTGTGTCGGTTCAGAGGCTCGTTCGAGTTCTTGGTTGGCTTTTAGCCCATGGCCTTGGACTGGACAGTGCCTCATTGAGTTAGGAAGGTCATGTTTTTGACCGTTCGTCATTTGGATCATTTTTGAGGTCGTACGAGAATTTACGGTGCAATGTGCCAAATTGACTCTCGAAAGAGCGTTTCGTGTTTTGGCCTCCATTCCACCTAGATTTCGACCCTATCATTTTAGGAACATTATTTTATGATTTTTCAGCGTATTTTAATCATGACTATACGTCGGTTCAGGTTGGCTCGGAGTCATGATTAAATGCGAAGTCATTAGGCGTCATAGTCGCATCTTTTGAACGTAAATTGCATAGTTGGTCAAGTTTAAGCTATTGCATAATTTTCATGGCACAGTTAGGTTGCAGCGAGCCTGGGAACGATCCAATCCAATCCAGTTGGTAAAATTACGGGACATTTTCATTATGCCAGTTAATTATTTTACGTGCATTAAATAGAAAATGATTATTTTTGAGATTTATGCGATATGGCTTGTGGTTTATTCACTATGTGGGAGTGTTATTTTATACGGTCGCCAGTGACCGATCAGTTCAGTATGGTACCACCCGGTCGCCAGTGACCGGCCAGCTCAGTTCAGTTTCAGCCTCCCCGGTAGCCAGTTACCGATCAGTTCAGCTTAGTGCAGTGGCCACAGGCGTAAAACATAATCTCAACAGAAAATTTTACCAGATATTTCAGTACAGGCTCCAAGGAGCAAATATTTTTACAGTGATTTCCAGTTCAATTATGCACGTATTATAATTGCTCAGTACAGATTATTTTCAGTATGCCTCAGGACAGGATATGTTAACTCATGCATATTTTAATTCAGATTTTTACTCGTTACCTGTGATATATGCATGCTGAGTCTTTAGGCTCACTAGACTTGATTGTTGTAGGTACTGATGAGGCCAGGGCCGAGGGCGGGGACCAGTGAGCCAGCTTAGGTCGGCAGTAGTGGCACCCGAGGACCTCAGAGCAGCAGTTGTTATTTTTTTCCGCAAACAATTTTATCAGTCGTTGGATATTTTTAAATCGTTGTTGTTGGCAAAACTTTAATTTTCTTCCGCGGCAATATTTTGAAATATTGAACTTGATTCACCAGTGATTTTATGAATGAGGCCATTTAAGTTCTTTTAAAAAGAAAATTTTTAATTTTCCGCAAATTTTCAAGAAAAGAGTTTTAGGCCCTTCACAATGTTTCAAAGCAAGTGACCCATAACATAATTCGTCTGATCAGACTAAACCACAGTACTGGGCTTCGGAAGGAACAAAGGCATGGACCCCGTGCCTGGGTCCGTGTACCCTCGATGAAAGCGAACCAGCGAAAATTCAATACATGTGATGCTCAACATTCTAAACATGATTGTACGGACTATGACCCGACGCCTCGAGACCCATCCTAGGATGCTAATACTTTGATACAACCCGTACACACACCCCGAATCAACGACATCCAACCTACGACTCAATGCAACTCAAAAACACGGAACTTGACACCAAATCGCTTCTTACGACTTCTAATGAATTCAAATGTCTATCGACACTAATCGGTACACCAATTACCATCCCAACATCATACTAAACATACCTAAATGCAGCAATGATCAACCATCGATCCCCAACGAAGCCTGCAACAATAAAACTTCAAAACACATCAATAACATAATTTTCCAGAAAACACAGTTTGAGCAGTCCCACGAAAATGATCATAACTCTCTCAATTTTTATCCAAATATTTCGAACATCAAATCGAAGGTATCGAAAAGTTCTAAAATTTTCATGTTGAAAGTTTTCTCAAAATCACGAACGAAAAATCGCAGTTCTCGAAAGAATAGTAAATTTCAAAATTTTAGATCTAAAAACGTTTCAAAATCGATCCAACATGGTTCTGCCCAAACCTTGCATATCATACATGGATTTTACGCATAAAAACAACGCAACAATACTATGACATGATCGACGCAGAAAAAGAAAAGAATATACGTGCCTTTGATGTGAAAAAGTCACGATGCGACGATACCGAAGCGGAGACGGAGCGAAGGTTGATTCGGGATGATGGTGGCTCGATTTTTCTTGCAACAGAAACGACGAAAACTCGCTGGAAATCTCGAAGGAAAGGGGCGGCTGCTTTACCCCCAAGAACTCTAGGTTTTGACCTTCTCAAAAATGATAAAAATCTGAATTGTGATAGTGTGTGTTTTACTTATTTCAGTGTGTGTAAAAACGTGTTTATGCGTGCGTTTAGAGTGAAAACGTGTGTGTGTGTTTTACTTAGGGGTATTTAAGTTGCTTAATGATGATTAAAAAATGTTACTTAAAAGTTAATCCCCTAATTACCAAAATAAAATTGCACAATGCTAACTTTAAAAGCTTTAAAAATTCTAACATCACTAAATAAATAAATTAGACTTTTAAAAATGCTACAAACTTAATAACTCTTTCAAAATGACCCAAACCTAACTTAAAATAAAATACCACGTTTAAAATCGCCAAAATCGTCACCGGTCTCTTTTCCTCGATCCCGCATCGAATAATCGCCTGAAACATGAAACTCGAGAAAATATTTTAACATGCATCACATAAACATACGCAATTTAAAATAATGCAATTTAATAAATCATGCATCACTAAAGAAAAAAAATCATTTTAAATTTTAAATAAATTATTTAACAATTAAATAAATGCATGGGTTATACGTGTACTGATTTGGGCTCTACAGGTCCTCCCCCACTTATATAAATTTCGTCCTCGAAATTAAGTCTTACCAAACAGTTCTGGGTAGCGGTTCCTCATATCTGTCTCGGTTTCCCAGGTGGCTTCCTCTACTGATTGATTCAGCCACCGGACTTTGACCAACTTGGTCACCTTGTTCCGTAGTATGCGCTCCTGTCTGTCCAGGACTTGGACGGGTCTTTCCTCATATGACAAATGCGGAGTAAGCTGCAGCGGCTCATAACTAAAACATGCGAAAGATTAGCTAGGTACTTCCTTAGCATTGAGACGTGGAACACATTGTGTACTCCAGCCTGGTTCAGCGGAAGGGCAACATGATAGGCTAGCGTCCCAACTCTGTCAAGAATCTCAAACGGCCCAATAAACCTCGGGCTCAGCTTGCCACTTTTCCCAAATCTCATAACACCATTCATAGGTGATATCTTTACAAAAATGTGATCGCCCACTGCAAACTCTAGATCTCTTCTCCTCTTATCGGCATAGCTCTTTTGGCTACTCTTGGCGGTCTTCATTCTGTCTCGAATCTTGACCACTACATCTGCAGTCTGCTGAACTATCTCTGGACCAAGTTCTGATCTTTCTCTGACTTCATCCCAATGAATCGGCGATCTGGACTTCCTCCCTTACAATGCCTCGTAGGGAGCCATACCTATAGATGATTGGAAGCTGTTGTTGTAGGTAAACTCCACTAGAGGTAACTTTGATTCCCAAGTCCCCTGGAAGTCGATCATACAGGCTCGCAATAAATCCTCCAAAATCTGAATCACTCGCTCAGACAGGCCATCTGTCTGCGGGTGAAACGCTATACTGAATAGCAACTTCGTCCCTATGGTTGCATGTAAACTCTTCCAAAATGACGATGTAAACTTCGGGTCCTTGTCGGACACAATAGAAACTGGAATTCCATGCAATCGAATGATCTCCCTAATATAGAGCTCTGCATACTGCGTCATGGAGAAAGTCGTCACTGGCAAGAAGTGCGCTGACTTAGTGAGTCGATCCACTATGATCCAAAATGGCATTAAAACCTCTGACTGACTTTGGCAAACCAACCACGAAGTCTATGGTAATATTCTCCCATTTCCACTCGAGGATGGGGAGTGGCTTAAGCATTCCTGCCGGCCTCTGATGCTCTGCCTTCACTTGCTGACAAGTGAGGCATTCAGACACAAACCGACGGATGTCTCTTTTCATACCTGGCCACCAGTACAAACTCTGCAAGTCTTTGTACATCTTGGTGCCTCCTGGGTGAATGAAATACGGAGATGCATGTGCATCTGTTAAAATATCCTCTCTGATTGAATCAACTTTAGGCACCTACATTCTACATCTGTATCTCACCATACCATCTGACACTGTGTAGAGCACACTGACGTTAGCTTCGTCTTTCAGCCTCCATTTCTGCAACTGCTCATCTCAAGGATGACCTGCACGGATACGGTCTAGCAAGGAAGACTGGACTGTCAGATTAGATAGTCTGGGAGTTCTGCCCTTGGGATAAACCTCTAACCCAAACCTCTGAATCTCAGAATGAAGAGGTCTCTGTACTGACAACTGTGCTATGACTGCAACCTTCCTGCTCAAGGCATCTGCCACCACATTAGCTTTCCCCGGATGGTAGCTAATTTTGCAATCATAGTCTTTCACCAGTTCTAACCACCGTCTCTGTCTCATATTCAATTCTTTCTGCACGAAGAAATACTTGAGACTCTTGTGATCGTTAAATATCTGGCGTTTCTTGCCGTACAAGTAGTGTCTCCAAATCTTCAACGCAAAGACAACGGCGGCTAACTCAAGATCGTGAGTCGAGTAGTTCTTCTCATGCACCTTCAACTGTCTTGAGGCATAAGTTATAACCCGGTCATGCTGCATCAACACTGCGCCTAACCCGAGCTTAGATGCATCAGTGTATAACACAAAATCTCCTTGCCCTGATGGCATGGCTAACACTGGCGCTGAAATAATAGCTTGCTTCAAAGTATCAAAGCTCTTCTGACATTCATCACTCCACGCAAACTTAGCAGTCTTCTTGGTCAGTGAAGTGAGTGACACTGCTATCGAAGAAAATCCCTGAATAAACTTACGGTAATAACTGGATAGACCCAGAAAGCTGCGGATTTCTGATGCATTCTTCTGTTCAACCCATTTCTTAACGGCTGCCACCTTCGCTGGATCCACTTCAATCCCACTGCTAGACACTACGTAACCCAAAAAGGCTACCTTCTCCAACAAAAACTCACATTTACTGAACTCCGCAAATAACTTGCGACTCTGTAAAACTTGCAAAACTGTCTTCAAATGCTGGCTATGCTCCTCATAGCTCTTCGAGTAAATGAGAATGTCGTCAATAAATACTATGACGAACTGATCAAGGTAAGGCTGAAATACTCGGTTCATGAGGTCCATGAAAATTGCTGGAGCATTCGTCAGTCCAAACGGCATCACCAAGAACTCGTAATGTCCATACCTGGTTCTAAAGGCTGTCTTGTGAACATCTGCATCCTTCACCTTCAGCTGGTGATACCCTGATCGAAGATTTTTATCTTAGAGAACACTGAAGCTCCCTGTAACTGATCGAACAAGTCCTCGATCCTTGGAAGTGGGTATTTATTCTTGATCGTTACCTTGTTCAATTCTCGGTAATCGATACACAGCCTCATGCTCCCATCCTTCTTCTTCACAAAGAGCACTGGTGCGCCCCATGGTGAGAAACTAGGGTGAATACATTCCTTGTCAAGGAGCTCCTGAATCTGCTGTTTGAGTTATAGCATCTCAGCTGGAGCTAAACGGTACGGTGCCTTGGAGATTGACACAGTGCCTGGCAAAAGATCGATTGCAAACTCCACCTCTCTCTCTGGTGGAAGACCTGTGACGTCGTCATGAAAGACGTCTGGGAAGTCTCTGACTACTGGCACATCTGATAATGACGGAGTGGGTATGTCAGGTGTTGAAATGATACTGGCCAAGAAAGCCTGACACCCCTTGGAAATAAGTTTCCATGCCTGCATGCAAGAGATCATGCGAGGGAAACTTCTCCATCTGGCTGGTTCGAAAAAACTGCTCCAAACCCAACGGTCTAACCAATACTGACCTTTTCTGAAAGTCAATCAGGACTCTGTTCTGCGTCAGCCAATCCATTCCCAGAATGATATCAAACTCTGGCATCAACAACACTATCAGATCGGCATATACCAGGTGGCCCTCCAGTTCTAGATCAATATCTTTGACCACGCTGGTAGCTAATAGTTCTTCCCCTGAGGGGACTGTCACCGAGTAGTTCACGTCAAGACCGATAGACTTGATGTCTAAATGATTAGTGAATGTCTCCGAGATAAAGGAGTGAGTGGCTCCTGAATCTATCAGGGCCTTCGTGGCTAATCTCTTGATGAAAATATTTCCTGAGAAGCGTTAGCACAACACAAACTTATATCCCCAAACCTCTACATTAACCTCGAGCATCGCAGAAATTAATATTCCAAGTGACTCAAAAATATTACTAGCACACTAATGATCCCAAATAGAATTTCAACATGCAAGGCAGATTGATACTGAGCTTAGGTATAAAAGTTTACCAGTCAGTAACGTCGTGTCTGGGTTCGCCTCCTGCGCATGCATGGCAAACACTCTGCCCTAGGTCGGCTGTCTCCACTGTGGGCACTCCTTCAACATGTGGTCAATGGCTCCACATTTACAGCATTTCCCTGATCCCCATAGACACTGCCCTGGATGTTGGCGATTGCACTTCGGGCACACCGGGTGTTCTCCCGTCCTCTGTGGCGCCTTCTGCTGTGGCATAGGACCCTTGCTCTTTGGCGGTCCCTGATAAGGCTCCTTCCTGGCTTCCCCTGGAATGGCCTCTTAAATTGAGGTCGCTGCTGCTGCTGCTGCTGTGGAGCCTGATAGGGCCTCTTGCCCTGCCTGTCAGCCTCAATATCTCTCTGATCTTATTCTGCCACCAAAGCTCTAGACACGGCAACTGCATAAGTCGTAGGACCAGCAACTCGAACATCACGGCGCAAGATCGGCCGCAATCCATCCATAAAATGCCTCAACTTCCCCTAGGGCATCATTAGCTATCAGGAGCACAAAATGGCACACCCTCCCAAACTTCCTCACAAACTCCGCAACGCTGCTATCCCCCTGACGCAACGTCATGAACTCCTTGGTCAGTCTTGATCGTACTTCTTCAGTGAAGTACTTGGAGTAGAATATTTCTTTAAAGCCATCCCAAGAGAGGGTCTGCAAGTTTGCTGCCACTGACGCGCTCTCCCACCCAGTCTGGCGTCCCCGGTCAGTAGAAATGTGGCACACCTGACCCTATCTGCATCTTGTAACTCCATAAAGGCAAAAATCACCTCGATGGATTTAATCCATCCCTCAGCTAACATCTGGTCAATGGTCCCCGAGAACTCCTTTGGGCTCATCCGTCTGAACCTCTCGTATACTGCTTCTGGTCTGGGCCTCGCTTCTGTGTTTGCAACAGCCTGGTTCCCAGCAAACTGCGCGAAGAACTACGTCATACCTACAAGCATCTGTGCCTGCATATCTGGTGGTGGAGGTGGGGGATTGGCCCTCTCCTCATCTCGAGGCTCTCGGTCCTCTTCCCTAGCTTCACGGTTAATCAAACATCTAGGAGGAATACTGTTCCAACAATTTACCCAACACGTAATCCCAAAAGGATGAACATGATATAAATAACATAAGATGCACGTACTTGAACTTAAAAATATGCACATGCTGAAATCAGAAGTTCATGCTTACTACATAACATAAATTTAAAACCTTAAAACTTACAGACTTGAGGTGTGACTTCATGAGCTTCTTGTGACTAGCAGTACGCATAACCCTTTACAAGAACACCGCTCTGATACCAACTGTGACGTACCGTACTTTTTACTACTTAAAATTTGCGGAAAAATTAAAAATTTTCTTAAAAGAGTAATCAAACTTCAATTTCGATAACGTAAACCGTACGTCCAAAAAGTAGTTGCAACAAAAGATCTAAAAATAAAGTTTAACAAAAGTATTTGTTTGAAATCTCATAACCAGTAGCATATATCAGAGTATTTTGATCATTTCCAAAGCTTAAAACATGGCGGTCCTCGGGTTTAGCCTGCCGCTCAGTCCAAACCAGCTCCTTGGTCCCCACCCCTAGTCTCCTCAAAATCATGCTCACCTGCATCGATCAAGTCTAGTGAGTCTAAAGACTCAACACGTATAAACTGGAAGTAACGAGTAATACGTAATAAAACCACATGCAACTTTAAAATAGAGCGTACATACATGAACTTGAACTCGGGCTTAAATTTGAACTTACATACGTACATACATAGACGTGACATAAACATAAAACTTTTCTTAAACATGCTTGCATACTTGTACATACATGAACAAACTAAAATTCATCATTTTGTGTAGAGGCATGTTTCAAAGCAAGTGACCCATAACATAATTCGCCTGATCAGACTAAACCACAGTACTGGGCTGACAGGGACGAATCCACTACCACATACTTGAGATCCCCGTTCATGCTTTAACATGTGGATTGGTCCCCGTTCATGCTTTAACGCTTTCCAATCCTTATCTAAACTCGTTCATGCTTTAACGGGGTGGAGAGGTCCTCGGCCACGTTCACCGACTTCCAAACCCATTCATAATTTGGTCACAAGACATTTAGCATACCTCAAAAACATGAAAATATTTTCCTTTGCACGTCGAACATACTTATTTGGCGTTGAGGGATTCGTTGGATCTCACTTGGGGCCGCTGCTGCAACATACTAACGTGAGTTCAAACACTTATTTTTCATAGCTTAGACGTAGGTACTCGTGTTCACCACCGAAGTAAATAAATAGCTTATGACATTCTAAATCCCTCGTGACTTGACCTCGTTCAATAATCGTACTAAACCATGGTATAGAACCCAAAAAAAATCTCAAAAGGGACCCTAAACTATTCCCAAACAGGAGGTACACAAACTCCGTGCCCAGGTCCAGCTCCGGGTCCGTGTAGGTACTGTAAAACGCATGTGAAGGAAAGGGTTGGCACGGACCCCGTGCCTAGGTCCGTGTAAGGGTCCGTGTAGACTCGGCAAAATGGCACTTCGGAAGGAACAAAGGCACGGACCACAGTGCCTGGGTTCGTGTCCGTGTCCGTGTACCCTCGGTGAAAGCAAACCAACAAAAATTCAATACATGTGATGCTCAACATTCTAAACATGATTGTACGGACTATGACCCGACGCCTTGAGACCCATCGTAGGATGCTACTACTTTGATACAACCCGTACACACACCCCGAATCAACGACATCCAACCTATGACACGATGCAACTCAAAAACACGGAACTTGACACCAAATCGCTTCTTACGACTTCTAATGAATTCAAGTGCCTGTCGACATTAACCGATACACCAATTACCATCCCAACATCATACTAAACATACGTAAATGCAGCAACGATCACCCATCGATCCCCAACGAAACCTGCAACAATAAAACTTCAAGAACACATCAATAACATAATTTTCCAGAAAACGCAGTCTGAGCAGTCCCACGAAAATGATCATAACTCTCTCAATTTGTATCCAAATATTTTTCATTTTATATCAAATATAAGGTATCAAAAAGTTCTACAATTTTCATGTTGAAAGTTTTCTCAAAATCACGACCGAAAAATCGCAGTTCTTGAAAGAACAGTAAATTTCGAAATTTTAGATCTAAAACCGTTTCAAAATCGATCCAACTTGTTTCTGCCCAAACCTTGCACATCATACATGGATGTTACGCATAAAAACAATGCAACACATAATATGACATGATCGACGCAGAAAAGAAAAGAATATATGTGCCTTTGATGTGAAAAACTCACGATGCGACGATACCGAAGCGGAGACGGAGTGAAGGTTGATCCTGGACGATGGTGGCTCGATTTTTCTTTCAACAGAAACGACAAAAACTTGCTGGAAATCTCTAAGGAAAGGGGCGGCTGCTTTACCCCCAAGAACCCTAGGTTTTGACCTTCTCAAAAATGATAAAAATCTGAATTGTGATAGTGTGTGTGTTTTACTTATTTAAGTGTGTGTAAAAACGTGTGTGTAAATGTGTTTGGAGTGAAAACGTGTGTGTGTGTTTTACTTAGAGGTATTTAAGTTGCTTAATGATGATTAAAAAATGTTACTTAAAAAAAGTTAATCCCCTAATTACCAAAATAAAATTGCACAATGCTAACTTTAAAAGCTTTAAAAATTCTAACATCACTAAATAAATAAATTAGACTTTTAAAAATTCTACAAACTTATTATCTCTTTCAAAATACCCCAAACCCAACTTAAAATAAAATACCACGTTTAAAATCGCCAAAATCGTCACCGGTCTCTTTTTCTCGATCCCGCATCGAATAATCGCCTGAAACATGAAACTCGAGAAAACATTTTAACGGCATCACATAACATACGTAATTTAAAATAATGCAATTTAATAAATCATGCATCACTAAAGAAAAATAATCATTTTAAATTTTAAATAAATGATTTAACAATTAGATAAATGCATGGGTTATACGTGTACTGATTTTGGGCTTTACACTTTGATTTATACAACACCTTGTACAAACCCATTCAGCTAGGACTTACACCACTGCCTAAACTGAACTCCTAGCACTCAAGATTGTAGGCAGTACCTCACAATCAGCATATTGTTTAATGTCTCATATGTAAAGACTACAAACACATTGTTTTACGTCTTTGTGTGAAGACTCACTCAACTAATATTTGAAGTTCAACTCTCTTGTATATGTTTGAGTGATTGTGTGTGACAAATTTATCTTTTACAGTGTACATCTCAAATGTATCCTCGCACAAGGGCTTGTGCTCTCAACTAGCTGATTTCTTCATGCTAACTGCCCATACTTTGAATCCACTTCAAAAGCTCTTGTTTAATCTTCAAGATGTTTTATTTATAAGCCCTAACAATGATATATATGTTAGACACAATAATATGACCGTTTGGAAATTTTCTGTACTGTTTCTGAAATTGCAACGGTCAAATTCGTCTTGCTGGACATTTTTCCGACTGGTCAACTCTGGTCAACTCAATTGGTCGTTCAGTTCAGCTGGTCGTTCAGTTCAACTGGTCAGCAGCTGGTTCAGTTCAGTTTAGTTGGTCAACTGCTGGTTCAGTTCAGTTCAGTTCAGCTGGTTCGGTTCAGTTCAGCTGGTCAACTGCTGGTTCAGTTCAACTGGTCTGGTTCAGTTGGTCAACAGCTGGTTCAGTTCAGCTGGTCTGGTTCATTTGATCAGCCGCTGGTTCAGTTCAGTTGATCTGGTTCAGTTTCAATTGGTGTGCTGAAATCAGCCTAACTGATTTCAGTTTGCGCAGAACCAGTAGCTTCATCGTCATTTATCAGCATCTTAAGCTTCGATTCAGACTTTGACTTTTGAAAATGATTTGTAGATCTTCTTCTTATCTTTCCAACGCATACTGAATTGCTTCATTTCAATAACTGAGCTGAGAGATATGACCAAAATACCGCAACTGCTCAAACCTAACTGATTGCTATTTTCGTGTGATCAGTTCGGTAATTCATAGATCAGTTAGACCATGATAACATCCGATTTTGCCCAACTGACGTGAAATACACTTGTTCCAAATTGAGTTTTTTGATCAGTCAAGTTGGCTGATTGTAATTTGGATCACCCAGTTGAGAGATATCATCAAAAACCAAAGCTTGCCAGAAATTCATTTTGTGCAGAATTCAGTTTCGGCTTGCTTCTTATTTTAATAACTTCACACTTGAGTAAATTTGTTAGAAACATAATAAAAAGTTTTGTTAAAATCAAAATCAAGATTGCGAACATGAAATGTTCCAACAATCTCTCCCTTTTTTATTATCACAAAACTTGAATAAACAATCAATTCAACTAACATATTTCTCCCCCTATATTTTTGAAAATTTGAAAATTATAAGAGAGGAGGGATAACTAAACAATTTTCTCCATGGCTCATTTTCTGCCGCAACACATATGCTTTGCCTTCAACGAATAAACTGCTTTTTCTCGAGCATAAGTAGGCTGCAAATTTTATACCGCTGTAAACCTCTATAATCTAGTTTGCAACGCAAAAAGAGGTTTGTCATTTGGACACTCGAGCAAAGAGATATGCCATTTTTCCTACGGTCGCTGCAAACTGCACGAAAATTCAGTTTTTCTTGTATATGTTTAAAAAATCTGAAATTTTCGAATTTCAAACATCAAATTCAGTTTCAAT
Source organism: Primulina tabacum (assembly GCF_025594145.1). Taxonomy (NCBI): domain Eukaryota; kingdom Viridiplantae; phylum Streptophyta; class Magnoliopsida; order Lamiales; family Gesneriaceae; genus Primulina; species Primulina tabacum. The sequence goes on along the minus strand of NC_134552.1, from coordinate 44,260,557 downwards.
GTTCTTTCAATAACAACCCGCTCTGATACCACTTGATAGGATCGATTATCGGATAAGGAATGTTTAAAAGGGGGGTTTGAATAAACACTCACGGTTTTTAACGCTTTCTCGAGGGTTTGAATCAGTTTGGTGAGAAACTGATCCTCAAAATCTTGTCAGTCGATCACAGTCAGTTAACAGTTAAGTGCAGAATATAACTGACTGAAAGATAGAATATAGTAACTGAAAAGCTTATAAAAGATGCACAAAGTTTGTTTATAGATGTTTGGAGATTTCAATTACTCCTACGTCACCCCTTCTATCACGAAGATAGGATTTCCACTAAAAGATTTTGATCAATACAAGACTTATACAGACCCACTTCAGTTTGGACTTAACAATGCCAAAACTGAAACTCTTAGTTTACAACTCAATTTTCTCGATTGAAAGACTTAGCACAACTGATCTCTAGGATCAAGTTTCACAGTAATAACAATGTGCTAAAATGCTCGAAAGATAGCCTAACAGCTATGAATGTATTTGATAAGCGTGAGCTTTTTGAATTTCAGCAGAGTAACAGTAAGAAAGATTGCTAGTTCACTCTTCGCAACTGATTGTAAAGTTTCTTTGTAGTCTTCAACTGCTTCTCTCTGCTATTTATAGGCTTTCCTCCAATGGTAAAATTTGAATGCAGTTTAAACTTTCGATCCGTTGATGTGCCACGTCAGAAATTCCTCTGCCAATAGTACAGTACGCCTTTTCTGAAATGTGACGTTCCCACTAACAGTTGCAGATTGATGCACTGTTTGTCGGTTGTCGTTTTCAACTTGTGACGTGTCCAGCTGAAAGGTCAGTTGAAAGGTAGAAGCTGATAAAATTCACAACTGCAGTCAGTTGACTGCGCATCCAATTACGTAGATCAGTTGGTTAGATAGTTCAGTTGCTGGATTCAGTTGGGGCGTCCAAAATTTTAGCCCTTCAGTTTGTCAAACATCCGAAACTTAGTTTCCAACAAATTTATTAGAAAGAAAACGCATTGGAAGAGGCGCATTGTTGAGCTTGGGGGGTCGAATCACGGGAGACATTCACCGAAGATGACTGGTTTAGACGGAATCATTGTGGGCGTTTCAAATCCAGGTGGATGTGGGCCGGGATATATGTTTTTTGGGGCGGCTAAGAAGTTGCCCGGTGTCAAATTGTTTGAGTAGCCGCCTGAGTTGCGGAAAAGTCATACACGGTAATTTTTATTGTTCAAGTTTGCTGGTTGAGTGAAGAATTGAGGCACTGTGTGTGTTTTCTTTCTTGTTTTGTTGATTAGGGGCGAGGTTTGGAGTTTATGATAATGATATATTATGTTCTTGTTATGATAATGGTTTTGTTTGTTTTGCACATTTAGAAACGAAGAGATTTTTTTTCGAGTTGGCCACGTTATTAAAAAATTATTGGGTACACAATCCGATCATAGGGTGCATAAAATGTTTAGATTTTCTATAATGGTTGTCTCAAGTTAAATTCTTTAGTATACTTTTTTACAGCACAAATAACAGGTTTCTGGATTAGATGCATGGTTAAATTATGGGAACCGATTTCCGTGAATCGGACTACTATGTTGGTGTAACGTCCCAAAAATTTGAAGGTCCACGTGAACCACATCCATGCAAGTTATTAAATTTATTTGGTATTTTATTAAATTCTTTTAAAGCACTAAATGCATGTTTATTTCATTAATTTGTGTTTTAATTCATGGTTTGTTTGAAGTTTCATGCATTAGGATTTTTAGTTTCAGCTCGCGCTCGATCGAGAAACGGAGACCGGGGATATTCAGGAAAAATATTTTTATTGAATAATTATTTTTAATTATTTAATATGAGGTGTTTTTAATGTATGATTTTTGAAAATAGGCCTTGATTGGGTATTTTACCCGCCGGGTTATATTTTTAACCGTTACGCAAATTTTAACGATTCGGAGGAGTTTTTTTGAGGGTTCGAGTAATATTTTCAAAAACTTGCCAACACTAAATATTTTCCGGAAGTATGTTTGGACTTAATGGGCCTAATTTTAAGGTTATTGAGCTTGAAACTCTTTGTAAACTCTTTAAAAAATAATTAATGGCCCATTAGAGCTTATTATATTATTTAATTATTCCCCTAAACTCCACTAAACCTAATATTCTTTTCCATCAGCCGAAACACTTACTTCTTCAGCTATTTTCACGTAAAACTTCAGCCTGGTAGCTTCGGTCCACCATTCTTTTGCAAACAAGTCTTTTTCCCGCCTCTCCGGTGCTTCCCCGACGCAAAATTCTTCAAGATTTCGATCTTATATCATCAAGGCACACTTGTATTTTCATTTCCTCATCTCACACGTCATATATATACTGAATTTAATAAATATGTATGAGAATTGTATGATCTACACCATGCTTGCGTTTTTGCGAAAGTTTGACATGAAATTTCGATTCCTTTGCATGTTGCTCACGTTTTTATGATCTTTTTTGCAAGGGATTGTCGACTTCTGGTTTTTTTTGGTGAGAGTGCTGTGTTTTAAGGTGACTAGATAAGGGGAGCCTAGATATGCTCGGTTTTGGGTGAAGGCCTAAGCCTTTTATTCAAGTCGGATGGGGTTCGATGCGTGTTTGTGGTTTATTAGAGCAGGCTCGGTTGTGTGGGGGCTGCACCATGATGAGAGGCGATCCAGGAGGGTCCAACTGAGGCTAGGAAAGGCCCTTAACAAGGTGGTCTTGGCTAGGAAGAAGGCGGCTCGTGTTAGGGTCGATGGTTAGATGGGTTAAGTTGGGGGGCGATCGGTTTTTTTGTTGAAGTGTGTATCAAAACCCGTCACCCTCTATCATTTCAAATTCTGCGATAGCTTCGATTAGATAGCAAATTAGTAATTTTCTGATTAGAAACGAGGGAGATATGATTTTTATCGTAAAGTCGCTAAAGTGTGGAATTTCTGTGTTTCAAAACCCGTCACCTTCTGTTATTTCAAATTTTGCGACTTATTGGTTAATTTTTTGGAAATATTTTCAACATATATTTGTAGTACTCTCTGTTATCTTCGATTCAATAGCAAATTCGTAATTTTCTGATAAGAAACGAGGGAGATATGATTTCTATCGTAAAATCGCTCAAGCTGGGAAAATTTGTGCACATATGCTGGAGATTTCCAGCAACCTTTGGGCTTGTTTCTAGGTCTTAAGTGGTATGAAATTAATGGTTTAGAGGCTGGTCATGGAGGTTTGAGTCACAGTTTAAGTTGGGAAAATTTTTGTTAAGTTTCGGGTTGATTCGGGCTAAAACCGAGACTCCGGTCCAAGTTTTAAAATGAGTCGGTTAAGTTTTGAAACGAGCTCGAGTTTACGTCTAAGAAGTTATTTTTAATATGTTTTGGGATGTTTAAAGTGTTTGGTAAGCTTCGGGTCAAAATGTCGAAGTCCAGGGGTAAAACATTCCTTTTGGGTTTCCAAGGGCAAACTGGTCGTTTTGCACCCGAAGCGAGATTTTAGTCCTGGCAGCGCCCTGAGAATATTTTATCATGTTTTAAATATTTACGCATCATGTTTATGATTTTTATGAAATTATGATAAATACGGTGCATGCTTGGTTTTAAGAAAAAAGTTACATATATGCATGTTTTATTAAGTGGTGAATATGATGAAGTTTTTGAAGGATGAGAATTGGTTGTGACTGACGATGTATATGTATACAATGACATGAGATATGATTAGCTGAGGCCAAGGCTCAGTGGACGGGTAATGCTGTCGCCGATGTCCCCGCCGCCCGGTACCGTGGTTATACGTAGATGGATCCATCGAATAGAGCTGATACAATAGAGCTGATACGAAACTCACAACAAATGAACTGAATTCAATTGAAAGAAATTGTGTACGTATATGATGACATGTTTTGATACGATATGATTTTACACGACATGTTTATGTTCATGATTTTAAGTTCACAAACTATATGTTGAATATGGTATTTTTCACTGCTGTGTGTCATGTATATGTACTTGTTATTTCTGGTACAGGTGTATTGAGTCTTTAGATTCACTAGGTGTGTGTGATACAGGTGAGCTTGATGGTGAGGGGACTGGAGGTGTCGAACTCTGAGTAGGCAGACCTGGTGCGATGACACGACCCGAGGACCGCATGTTTTCCGCATTATGATTCATGAGTTTTGAGAGGATCATACGTTGATGATTTTAAGATTTGTATTCGTTTATGTTTGCGTATGATTTTGGGTGAGTTTGATTAATTTAAATTGTACCATTTTTACTGTCAAATGTTTAAGATCATTTTTATTTATGTTATTTCGAAAATGTGAGCTTTAATAAAAATAATATATTTTCATACTTTTAAAATGAGTAGACGTTTCAGTTGGCCATATATGCCTTTTTATTACTAACTAACTTGATATATACGTTAAGAAACTCGAATTCTATATAGTTGTCTTGTTTGATCGTTGATTTAAGTGAACATGTAAATTCATATCCTTGGCGATTGAAACTTGTGATGTAATTTTTTTGTACTACGAAAGGCATGATGGGTTTTCTGATTTGTGTAATTATCTTAATGAAATCGCTTTGCTATTTTATTGTATTTCTCTATGGGACTTGAGATAATGTTGCTCATGCACATTATCCTCAGGTTTGGCATTTATAGAAAGATATATGCAAGCTATTATGGTTATAGGGATGATGAGGATGGGATATTGGAGAAGTTGGAAGGGCCAGCAGAGAAAAGAATGAGAGCTGTAGCTTTGGAGGATTGGATGGAGATTGAAAAGATAAAGAAAGAAGCAAGGATGGCGGTGAAAAGTGGAGATGTGAAAGACATGGGTAATGTGTCCAACATATTATTTGAGGAAGTGGATGTTGTGGAGGAAGAGAGGATGAAAGAAAAGAAGAGAGAGGAGAACGAGAAGGAATAAGGAAATTGGAAAGATGGTGCTGGAAAAGTGAAAGAAGGATATCTTTGATAAATACACAAGGAATGCGCTGCAGGAGGAGATTACTGAAGCAAAGATATTGCTTAATATACAGAGATAGATGGTATGATGTACTTTTCACTTCACTTGGCTTAATGTTGATGTTATTTTTATAACAAGTTTTGTTGGTTGATGTATTCATTGAGTGACGATATTGTCTCTTCTTTACATTGGGATCCTTGCTCTTTTGATTCTTGTTCATGACATTGAATTCTTCCTTTGGTTTTTCCCTTCAGGTTCAAATCAACTGTCAGGGGCAAGGATTGGCCTAGGCTTGTAATAATAGGAGCAGGACAACACGTTTCGTACTTTCTAGGCATACAGTTTTGAAAAACATAATGTAAATTGTATGTGAATTATGTTATTTTACAGAATATGGTGTGCTATCTACAGTTTATTGATGTTTTGATGATCAAATCAAATCGAGGTATAGTCTGTTTGTCGTTTGGGAAAAAAATTAAAGATATTCAGCAAATTAAAGATATGATTATGGTAGTTTAAATATGAGATTAGAACTCCCACCCCTTACATTTGTTGTACTCAAACATGTGCAACTTAAGTGCATGTAATCTTGACAATGGATTTTGTTTCTAATGTGTACATTTACAAAAATATTTTCTACCTAATTTCTTATCAACACAACTATCTACACGTTATATAACATTAAAATTCTCGGAAATACAAATGTTTAAATCGGTTTTAAATATTATATACATATAATATATGACAATTGTTAACATACGATAAAAACAAAGTCACAACATATATTTATACATGTTATAAATAGTTATTATTTTCCCAGTGTTAATTAGTTAAAAAATCATTTTCTTCAAAATGTTTCTTAAATGATTTCAAACACTTATGTTTTAGGTACATGTATGCTCGAACATATATTCTATGTATGATATTATTACAACTCAAACACTCACAATGTAGCTACATAAAATATCAACAGTGGATATTATGTATAAAGCTATAAATATGTAAATGTTATTATCTGCTAAAAAAACTGTGATAATACTATAAATATGTGAAGGTTATTAGCTGCATGAAAGATCAACTGTTTTTAAAAAAATCGTAATTTTATTTGAAATTTTATTTAATTATGCATATATATACCTTAAACACAAAAAAAGAAATACAATATAGTATCAGAATTATTACATGACAAAGTTATATTTCATTATCACATATTTTTATGTATCATATTTAAAAATTTCCAAGCGTTTAAAAAACTCTCAATAATTTTTGTTATATATAAAATTCCCAATAAATATACCTTAGAGCAGGTCTCTTGTGAGACGATCTCATGAATATTTATCTGTGAGACGAGTCAACCATATCGATAATTACAATAAAAATTAATACTCTTAGCATACAATGTAATACTTTTTTATGAATGACCCAAATAAGATATTTGTCTCACAAAATACGATCCGTGAGACCGTCTCAAAAAAAATTTTGCCTATACCTTAAGCTTTGTAGCATATTTATCTTTACATATAGGTGAACATTCTTAGTTAGTTAAAATGATTCATTTTATCATAGTTTCTCCCATCAATTTTCTCTTTCTTTAAAAAACTTTATTTTTTGCAATTATACGACGTTAATATTTTTTTCTCCTTTTTCGCAATTAGATACTTTTACATTGTTTATATAAAAAAATTATTTAAATCTACAGCTTTTGCCTAAAGTTTCCATCTCACCACCTAACATTAACCTTATGATCCACTTTCAATCTTATATACATTCTCAGGAAATCTACACAAGTTTTTTTTCAGAATATATTTGAATTTTTTGTATATCATCTCATGCGTTTTTAAAGTTTGTAATTTAAGTCAATTTCATAAAAATGATAAAAGTCTATTTTATTAAATATAAATTCATACTACATACATCCACATATAGAAAAATAAAATAAAAATAAAACTTTTTTGTATTCTTCTGCTTCTATTATTAAACCCCTCTATGCTATGTGATTCTCAATTCAGTTCAATAATTATCATAATTCCCACATTACTCTCCACTTTTTATCATATTTTTTACTAGAAAAATGAAGAAGACGTATAGGTAACCTACAAGCTCACATATTCCAACTGTTTTACTTTCATTTAAATTTTTAACGAAAACTTATTTTATACTTATTGATATAACATTATCATTGTTGTTGTAATTGTTATCATTATATTCGTTGTCGTCAGCATCACTGTAATAAATAAAATTTATTTCGAAAATATTAAAGGTATGATACTTAATTTATTTAAATACTTTTTATATTTTTAGATAGTGAAGGGCGTTCCTTATTCTATTCTATCATACTCATTAGTACTGATCATTCATTCTGGAACGTTTAGAACTATAATGAAATATACGATAAATAAATTTACCAACTTTTTCAATCGTTATAATTAATGCTTCCTATAACATAAAAATATCAATTAATATTCCTTAAACTATAGTCCATATTTATCTTTATACACAAATAAACATTAAACTATTCAACTAGATGATATAAATCCATCTTAACACATTTGTTTTCCTTTAAAAAACTTCGTTCTCCTAAAATACATGTCAATTACATCTTCGTTCCCCCTCTATTCATAACTACTTATTGTTGCGTTCTTTATATAAAAAGTTTATATAATTCTATTATTTATAGCTTCTTCCGAAGTTCGTAGGTTTTATCCATCCCTTTCTTATTAACCACACATATTTTGTTGTTTTTAAAATTATTTAAGAAAATCAATTCTTTTCATTACGTAAACTTATTTTCATTTTCATAACTGCTCTATTGTTTATAACAATGTTCATTTAATTGACACGTGACATGAATAAATGATAACTAGCTTTTTTTTTAACATTGCAGGTGTCAGCAATACACCAAATGCGGTTGTGATTCAGGTTTCTGAGTAAAAAATTATAGCTTGTAATTTACCATCGGTGAACAGTTAGTTACATATGACTAACCTACTTTTATTGCAATCAAAAAAACGACCACGGAATTTATTATAAATTATCTATGAATCAACACATTTTATATAATATATGAAAATTCACTTGGCACCTTCCATCTTACCTTATATATACTTATATGCTTAATTATCTAATGCTTAACATACTTGCCATGTTGTAATTTCTCCACAATCATCATTTGCTAACTACAGAATCAATATATAAACCAAATTCAATGGAAAACAATCTTACTGTATGTGTATCAAATGTGGACAATGTCAATACAACTATCAATTTCAGAAAGAAGTTGAAGAACTAATAAGAAGATTTTACTTCACCCCTAGTATGAGACATCATCTTACGAAGAGTGCTCAACATGGAATCAAAGCTCTTGCTGTAGAGCCCAAATTCAGTACGCGTAAAACCCATGAATTTATTTAATTGTTAAATTATTTAATCAAATTTAAAATGATTTTTGAGATGCATGATTTATGAAATTAAATTATTTTAAATTATTTATGCTTTTGCGATTCACGTTAAATGTTTTCTTGAGTTTCATGTTTCAGGCGATTATTCGATGCGGGATCGAGGAAAAGAGACCGACGAAGATTTTGGCGTTTTTAAAAATGTAGTATTTTATTTTAAGTTAAGGATGGGGCATTTTGAATAATTTAGTGAGTTTTTAGCAGTTTTAAGACTAATTTATTTATTTAGTGATTTAAAGATTTTTTAAAACCTTTAAAGTTTAACAATTGTGTGCTTTAATTTTTATTAGGGGATTTGTAAAGTTAGCCTTGGATTTAATTTTTTATATTAGCATGTCAAATGGGTATTAGTTGTTTTTAATTGCATCTCTTAGCCCCTAATTACTCCTAATTATACACACACACATGTTAACACTAATCACAAACATACACATATACACGTTCACACACACACACACACACACCTTTCCTTCCAATTTCTTTCAATTCTTTGAGAGCAAAGCCTAGGGTTCCTAATATTCTCTCTAGCCGCCACCCCCCTCTTTCGAATTTTTCCAGTAACCTTACGTGACTTTTGTTGCAAGAAATCGTGCCAAGTTTGTCCCGGATCAACCCTCGCACCGTTCCCGCTTCGGTGTCGTCGTTTCGATAACTTTAAATATCAAAAGGCATGTATAATCTTTTGTTTCTGCATCGATCTTGTTATATTATATGTTCTTATGTTTATTATGCGTATAAATCCATGTATGTTGTAAAAAGTTTGAGCAAAAATTTGTCGGATCGGTTTTGAAACGATTTTAGATCGAAAAACTCAAAATTTGCTGTTATTTTAAATACTAGCGACTTTTCAGTCGATTTTCTGGAAAACTTTCAACATATAAAACGTATAAGATTTTGATACCTTCGATTTGACGGTAAATTTTAAATATTTGGATAAGAAATGAGTGAGTTATTATCGTTTTTGTGGTACTGCTCAAACTGTGTTACCGAAAAATGCGTTCTTGATGTGTTCTTGAAGTTTTATTATTGCAGGCTTCGTTGGGTATCGCCGAGCCAGTACTACTGCGTTTAGACATGTTTTGGGATGTGTTTAGGCACCATATGACGTTTCGTTACAAGACGGGGATGTCTTGGGAGGTATTAGGAGTCGGAGGAATTGTTATGGTGTCGAATGTCGAGTTGTGTCGTTTTTGTTGTGCTTGTCGATATTGGGGTCGTTTGGATTGTTGGTACGGGTTAGGGTCAATACCATAGCGTCCTAGGGTGAGTCTCGAGGTATCGATTCTTAATCCATTCTATTTAGTTGGGAGAAATAAACATCGTGTAAGGAATTCCAACAGATTTGATTTTCCACATGCTAGACGGACCCTGGCACGGGATCCGTGCCTTTGTTTCTTCCGAAGTGTCAAAATCCAGTGGCAACACGGACCCCCAGACGGACTCTAACATGGGGTCCGTGCCCTTAATTCTTTTCGGGTATATTATTACAGAGCCTACACGGACCATAGCCAGACCCGAGCACGGGGTCCGTGTACTTCGTTTTTTGAGAAAAATATGTTGATTGCTTTGGGGTTCGATGTCTTGGTTTAGTGCGATGATTAACCAAGGTCGAGTCCCGAGAGATTTAAAATGTCATAAGGAAATGGTCAAGTTTGTGTATGAGCATAGTTATTGCGTCAAGGTATGTAAGATAAGGATTTTGAATTCATGTTAGTATGTGCAGCAGTGGCCCCAAGCGAGATCCAACGAATTCCTCAACGCAACGTAAGTATGTTCGACGTGCAAAAGAAAATATTTTAAGCTTTTGAGATATGCTAAATGTCTTGTGACCAAATTATGAACGGGTTTGGAAGTCGGTGAACGTGGCCGAGAACCTCTCCACCCCGGTAAAGTATGACCGAGTTTAGATCAGGATTGAGAAGCGGTAAAGTATGACCAGAGACCAATCCACCCGTTAAATTATGAACGAGGATCTCATGTATGTGATAGTGGACTTTCCCTACCAGCCCAGTACAGTGGTTTAGTCTGATCAGGCGTATTTATGTATGGGTAACTCGCTTTGAAATATATCTCTACGCAAAATGATGTTATGTATGCTCAAGTATGTATGAAGCAAGTATGTTTAAGAAAATTCTTATGATGATGGCACGTCTATGTTTATGCTACTACGCTCAAGTTTCAATTATGTACGCTCTACTTTAAAGATGCATGTGGTTTTGTTATGTAGTACTTGTTATATCCAGTTTATACTTGCTGAGTGTTTAGACTCACTAGACTTGATCGGTGCGTTGTGGCTCGAGCCAAAAGTTGGAACCGTGAGGGAAGCTTGCGCGTAGGCTGCTGTTTGCGAGAGGGTGCTTCGTGCTTGGGTTCCAGGGCTTGGGCTGGTCTGGGTAGGGTCAAGGTGTGGTCCAGGGAAGGTTAGGGTGAGGTGGGCTCAGTGGTGGCTCGACTGGAAGTATCCTAAGCTAACTAGTAGTCTTGGGCGTGAGTGACAATTTCATGTGTGGCTACTGGTTTCTCAAACAGGTGGTTTGCTGCGTGGCTTAGAGGCTCGTGCTTGGGTGGTTCGGGTCAGGGACTGGTATAGCGTCAGTAAGGGTCGAGAGTGGTCAATGGTTAACCAGTTGGAAGTGTCCTAGTTGGGTTAGGAGTCCTAGAAGTGCAAGGAAGCTCACACACACACACATGCAAAATTGGGTCTACTGTCCAGGTGAGTTTGAGCGACTTAGGGGCTTGTTCTTTGAGCTGAACTTGGTCAAGAGGGTGCCTAGGTGGTTTGGCTCAGGCTTGGATCGAGATGGCTCGACCATGGCTCGAGTATTTCGGGAGATGGCTCGGGTGGTTCGTTTAGGTGTCATATTTCAAATTTAAGAACAAAAAATTTAACAATGGGTCCTTGGGGGTGGTTCGTGATTTTAAAGGGTAGAATAAATAATAAAAATGATATTTTTAAAATTTGGGATCAAAATATTGAGTTTTGGATTTATCCGGGATTTAATCGCCTCACAAAACGTTAATTAAAAAATTAATTAAAAAACCTTTTTTTATGCTTTATAAAATTATGAAAAATTATATTTAAGCTTAAATAATTATTTAAAATAATCTCATGTCATTAAAAGTGAGAAAAAGATAAATTCGAGAATTTTTACGTCTAGGGGTAAAACTGTAATTTCACACTTAAGAAAATACGAAAACGCTTGGCAGCGTCCTGAAGGATCATTACGCATGTTAAATGATATTTTATGATTTAAAATGATGATTTTGATGATATTATGTATTTTTGTTATTTATGGTAAAGCTGTGAAATTTTACTACTTAAAATGCTATTTTTTGAAAGCCGTCTTATTTTATGATTTTTAAAGAAAAGAAAAAATATTTTTGAGGGATTTGAATTGACTGTGACAAAATATATGATATATGATATATGATTTTGTGGGGGAGCCCCACAAAGGGAGCCCATATACGGGCCATTTATGGGCCAAGGCCCTAGAGGGACCCCGTTTATGGACCAAGGCCCCAGAGGACCCCGTGTATGGGAAAAGGCCCCAGAGGGACCCCGACGATCGTATTTCTACGGTGGAGCCTAGTGCACACCTCCGTGGACCGTGTGGAGCTAAGACTGCAGTCGACCAAAGGATAAAAGTTAGTCACTTTCAATGCTCAAATTTCACCCAAAATGATATATGATTGAAAGTTTACGATAAAAATGATACTTATAATAAATGATTTATGATGAAGATTAAAGCTATTTTTAAAAATGATTTTTATGATATATGATTTATGATGATGATTAAAGCTATTTTTAAAATGAATTATTTATGCTTAAAGTTTAATTTAAATGATTTTGAAAGGATTTATTTATGCTCAAAATTATTTTAAAATTATTTTACGATTTATAATTTAATTATGCTTAAATGATTTTAAATTGTTTATTTAAGTCCAAAAGCTATTTAAATAAAAGTATGATTTTAATGCATGTGATTGTATATGTATTATTTGCTATCAATGTTTAGAATTTGCTGAGTCTTTAGACTCACCAGTTTTGTATGATACATGATTTGATGATTTATGGGAGGTGTTGAAGATTGAGTAGATCGAGTGCAGTAATACACATCCGAGGGCTTCTATGTTTCCGCACTAGTTTATTAGATTAAGGATTTAAAGATTATGTTAATGATTTTAAGTAGGGTTATTTTTATGCTTTATTTATTCATAGTTGATCTTTTTAAATGTCAATTTAGAAATTTTTGGTTAGGTGACGATTTAGGATTTATTTTATGCACTTGAGATTCAAATTGTTAATTTATTATGATTGTTAGAATTGTTAAGTTATTTTATTTAGTTAGTATTTTCGAGTTTATGATTTATGATTAGTATATATATAAAAAAATCGAGGTCGTTTCAGAAATCATGTCTACATTAACAAGTTTTCAAATTTCTTTGAGTACACTAAGATTTTATGTGCTTTTATTGATTGTTTAATGTCTCATATTACTACTAATATTTAAGTTAAAGTTACCACGATTGTAAATCCATTAGGGTCAACAATGTCATTAATTGTGACACCCTTACAACCACTACCATAATTTAAATATGAATACATTATTTGCGAATTTATAATAACTTATTTATGGAGTAGAGCTCTCATTAGATTTTAAGATGTGTAAATACTTTATATTCAATTTGAGACATGTTATTAAGCTTCTCCCATATGAACACCAACTCAATAGTTTTCCTAAATATTTTTACTTTTATTAATTCCTTGTTTTCCCATATTTTTTACTTTGCCACGCAGAGTGCCAACTTGAAGTACTAATCGTATGAATACAGATATAAAAGAAAATAAAAAATACTATACTCATAATAATTATAGCTTTTAGAATTACATTATTAAATAAGACCTACACAAATATAAACACATGATTAGTTACTTTCGAAAAAAATATAAATACTCATACGTAAAACTACAAATTTGGGTTAAGTTTAAAAATAGTTAGTCCATCAACCCCTGCAATTAAATAAGAAATCAACAATTAATTTTGAAGAAAGCTGGGCTGAACGAAGGCCCATGGGCCCCAAAGCCCAGCCCAAACGGGGAAAAGATTAAAAAGAAAGGGCAGTTTGGGCATAATATAAAAGCCACAGTTCTGTCTATCCACGCCACCCTATATGTTCATCCTCTCCCTCCATCGTTCGCAAACATAGAAATCTCCGAGACTATAAATCTCCCTCCCGTCCACACCAAAACATATATATACGCAAAGTTTTCGCATAAAACCAACCGATTTCAAATTTACTTCCCTCTAATCTCCCAGGCTCCTCTTCTTTACGAAATTTAACGCTGAAGGGGCTATAATTGAAACCCTAGATCGATCAAATTCAAGCACGGAAGGTCGCGTTTTTAACTTTTGAGATTTTCTCGATTTCTGTTCTTTTTCTTCCCCTCTTTCCAGTTTTCAAATTCCAAGTGCTCCATTTTTTTGTGATCTGTGTGGGTCTGATCACTTTTCCTGTTCTTTGTTTGTATTTTGGGGGCGGGTTTGGTGGAGAATACATGTCATATGAATATGGAAACTATTCTTTATGTTACCGCTTTTCTCTCTTTTTTCTCCTGAATGAAAAATATAGAATCCAAGAAGAGAAATGAATTTGATTGTAACAATGGACCGAAGAAAATTATAGTTTTTTTTTATTCCTTTGTTGGTATGGACTTGGGTTAATTTGAATTTAGTTTCTTGATTTTCTGAACAGGTGGTAACTACTGCTTAAAGGAGGGAGATACGTTAAAAGTTGGTGGTTTCATGGCAGATCCTCAAGGTCTGGAAGGGAGCCAACCGGTTGATCTATCCAAGCATCCTTCTGGACTTGTCCCAACTCTGCAGTAAGTTCTGGCCTTTCTATTTGTTTTCAGTTGTTTCCTTTACTTGAATGTTGGTGCTCTTCATCGCTCTTCTTATTGAGTAAAGATTATACCGTCCAATTACTAAGCCTTTCTACTTTCTACTAGGAATACTATAGTAACGGAAATGTTATGGTGGGATCTAACCGGAGTTTCTCGCTCTATACTGTACAATTGAAAAGGTAGTAGAAAGGTTTTTCTTGTTAATATAGAGCTACAAGCCTACACTAATGAATCATACTTACACTAGATGATCTGAAAGACAGTACACAAGATGATACTCAATGGTCTTCATTGCTTATGGTGATGAACCTTAGAGTAGAAGGATTTTAAACTAAGTAGCTCAGGTCAATTTATATGCTTTGTCAATTTAGTCACACCACAGTTAACAGCATTGAAGATGCTACTATATGTATTTTCTGGGTTGCTGTCACACCTTTTAGAGAGTTGTCGGAGAAAGATATATGTTGTTAAGTTTGGTGGAAGAATAACAATTTGGTGGAAGGTGAAGGTCATTTTGAAGTATGACTGCTATGCATTCGTCCACTCTTGTCAAGATTGGAAGGGCTCGCAAAGTCCTGGTCTTCATATAAGTTTGGGCAATATGGATCATTGTCGACAAGCTTGGAAAGACTTGAAATTTTTTGCCTTGTCTGAATTTGATGACTTCAAAATGAAACTGAAGAAACATGTATTTCTCATTTTCTTGTCTTCTCTTTTCATGTTTAAAATTTTAATGCGACTATTAAATGGAATTTGATGAACAAAATGAAATCGGTTACATCTAGGTCTAGAAGTTCATGTCCCTTTATCTATAGATATAGTAGATTTAATGGATCCTACTTTGATGTACATGAAGGAATATTGTCTCAACAGTCAATTTGGACTGCAAATTGGATCTTAAAGCTATAGCTTTACAAGCTCGCAATGCGGAGTACAACCCCAAGGTTTGGTACTTCCACGCCTTTAGGTTATATTTGTTATTCTATGTAGTCTGTATTCTTTAGGTTGTGAAACTATCAGAAGATAAACATGTATTATGATTGCTTTTAGATGCCTTATTTGTTAGGTGGGTGGTTGGTGAAAAAGAATTCAAACAAAACATGCAGCATACATTCTTGACCTGCCGTATTTGATGGAAAATATTGTTGAGTTCACACCATGTTTTGCATCTATAAATAGGTAGCTTCCAACTTCATTTAGAATCATCCCAAAATCAAAAGCTTTTCAGCTTTGATAAAAAGAGAGTGCATAGAAAAAAGAGTGTATTTTTTCTTGAGTGCGGGAATTCTCTTGTCTGAGTTAGAGAAATTATTTTCTCGGTATACTCGGGGTTTGGGAGTGAGAAATATTGAGTATATTGGTGTATACACTTGTTGTAATATTTCTTCCAGTTATAAAAGTTGCAGTTTGGGTGAACCACGTAAATCTTTGTGTTCTTGTTGATTATTTTATTCCGCAAGTTTGGGTACTATATTATCATCTTGATCGGCATCGCTTCGGTATAATTTCCCAACATTATTTTCCTATTTTATTTGATTTTTATACGACTTGAAGAAAATTATTGTTTTTCGTTTACCATATCTTGTTGATACTTATTGTTTTATGGTCTTGCAGCGTTTTGCTGCTGTGATCATGAGGATCAGAGAACCTAAAACAACTGCACTAATTTTTGCTTCTGGAAAAATGGTTAGTTTATCTTCTGTTAACTGAGTGCTTCAACTTTGAGAATCTGCTTTATCATTGTTTATGGTTTATTCATCTTAATGCAAATATGTTTAACATTGATAACAAAATGTTAGCAGTGGATTTCTTTATGATTTTTATCTCGTATTGTTACTTTTAAGGTCTGTACTGGTGCAAAGAGTGAACAACAGTCAAAATTGGCTGCTCGGAAGGTAAATATATTTTAAGAGCATGCCTTATTTAGAGTGAATATTTATTTGGTGAAATCCAGAAAAAAAGAATGATGAACCTTCATAATTATGACTTTGATAATTTTCTTTTAGCTAGATAACGTGGTTGCAGATATTGCTTTGCATTTTTTGGTTAATTTATAAATGGCAAAACTCCGTTTCTCACCTTTTTTGCTTTGTATCTCTCATTTCTGTTCCCATTCCTATTTTCTTCAGTATGCTAGAATTATTCAGAAGCTTGGCTTCCCAGCAAAATTTAAGGTAAGCCCCTATCTGTTCTGTGCCATGTCTGTTTTTGCAGTTTACACTTCTTCAGCGGGTTTTAATATTTCTGTACTCGATCAATGACATGCATCCTACTTTTCTTACAGGATTTCAAGATCCAGAATATAGTCGGTTCCTGTGATGTAAAATTTCCTATTCGACTTGAAGGCCTTGCTTATGCGCATGGTGCCTTTTCAAGTGTGAGTAGCTTAACTATGTTTCTAAAGTTGATATATATCACGTCATTTGTGATTGTATGTAAAGGAATGATTGGGTTTGTATTTTCTTTCTGGTTTAGAGAAGTGGAATCAACTATCCAAAAAATTGAACAATAATTTTTTGCTATCACAATTTTGGCACCAAAGGTCCTGATTGTGAGCGAACTTAGCTTTCAGTTCCTGCACACACACACACACACAAACTTAGTATTCAGTGTTTGCTGGCACGTCTGGTATCTGTTGTCAATACTATCCTTTTCTTTGTTGGTTCTTTATCCTTATTAACGTCTCCATATTTGTTTTCACAAGGTTGGTGATAATACCAATGAAACCTTTCTTTCCAGAGCAAATTTGTATAAATTGATTTTTTCCCCTTCTTGCAACATATTCCGCTTGGAGAATGAATCTTGTTCCCCAACTACCGACATTTACCTTCCATTGCATGCTCTATGGTAGCGTAAGACATGACACAAATAATAAGGTTCTGCTGCTTGGCTCATTATGTTGTTAGTGGTCCCGTGTGGATTCCGGGGACTTGTGATTTCTGGTTTTTATGAGTCACTGTACTCTGGAGAAAGGAAAATGTTCTTTGGATATCAAATTGAAATATTATTCAATATCTTTGACTTTTTGCCCTCATCTGTATGATTCAAAGAGACATATTTTGTAATGATAACTAGGATTTATATGTCGGAGGATTGGTCTTGTGATGATTTAACATCTCTTTAATTGGGAGTAAAAAATGCTGATGATTTGGATTGAAACAAAGTATCCTAGACTTAAAAGGATTTAAATCTCATTTACTTGTTATGTCTAAGAATGCTAAGGCCTTTGAATTGGTGCTTTCAGCGTACGTATCTGTCCTTAATGAGTTCCTTTCGCCAAATTACTGGTTTCAATTTCAAAGTTTGAATCTATGCAGTACTTATTTATGTTTGAGTTTCCAAAAGTTTATCGAATTTGCAATGGCATTTAAAAAATTAAGCCTACAATATTGGCCCAATTGCTGTGCTTTTAAGTTATAGTAGTTATGGTATATTCATTTCCTAATTTGTTGGTACAGTATGAACCAGAACTTTTCCCTGGATTAATATATCGGATGAAACAGCCAAAGATTGTGCTACTTATTTTTGTGTCTGGGAAAATTGTCCTAACAGGAGCAAAGGTTGCGAATTCTTCAGTTCTCAGGCTATTTAATTTTCGTAATTTATGCATTTTACTCGTACTTTCAATTCAATTGATGCTTTACCTCACCTTTGCAGGTCAGAGATGAAACTTATACTGCCTTCGAGAATATTTATCCTGTTCTCACTGAATTTCGGAAAGTTCAGCAATGGTATTTAATTTGATTGTTTCACACACCTTAAATTTTCATTGCGGTAGTATCTGAGCTCATTGCTCATTTCTCATTGCATTCTTCACTTGACCGCTAGAATTCTTGCGTTGATATGAGCTATGAAGAAAGCTACTTAAATCAGCAGTCTATGAGCTTCAAAATATGGGGTTCTACATTATTCTAGTATTCTACAGGAGAATTTAACGATATATAGCACTTTACGAATCGTTATCCAACTCTCGGAAGAATATATTGGCTATTTTATTCATTGGCCTATAGGTAAAATGATTTTAAAGTTGATCCCGGGAAAATAGAACTACAGACAAAAAACCTTGTAATCTATCTAACTGAAGGCATAATAAGAAATTATAATTGGTTTATTTTGCAGCGTGAATGTATCTCGTGCTTGTTCAGATAATTTGATGAGAATAATTGTAGCTTGTTTCTTTTCATCATGTTGAAGAGGTTTTGCAGCTCTTGATATACACGAATATTTCATATTCTATCCTTCTATGTCATCATATGCTGCAGATTTATCATCCAAATGATATGTTCTCTGTGAAGAATCGCATGGAGTACCTCGGTGAGATTAGACCATAGATATGGGGTTCTGGATAAATGATGGGAGCTGTCTTGTTCCTTTTAGCTTTGAGCTGTATTTGTACAACACAACGTCAAATGTTTAATGGAGAGAAATAGAGGAATGTATTTGTTGCTAATAAAATTTTTCTACTTGTTTGGACGATAATCAATCTCATATTTGTGTACATTTCATATTATGTGGTTTTCTTTTTTCCTTCTATTATGCGTTGGTTTTGGGCAAGCTCTTTTACATGCCAATTTGTTCTCACCAATGGAAGAAACACACTCCAATTAAGGATCTATTTCATCATGTTTGTCGTACGACTCCAAATCTTTTGTTCTCACACTTTTTGAGTTGCTATGGTTCATGCTATGGTATTATGCTATTTGACATTTACAATAAATAGAAAGAAATAGAGATTAAATTTTCAAAGATTAACGAAATAAATTTGGCTTAATTTATATTGTGACACTGCTATAGTTCAATATGAGCTAATATGAAAGAACGGTCAAGCGTTGTAATCCAAGGTAATGTCAATAAAATAAAGTGAATGTCCATTGTTGGAATATTATAAGTTTTAGAGTTTGATAAATTAATCAAGAAGAGAAGTGAAGAAGCTACCTGATCGAATAGTCATGTAAATGTAACTGAAGACCTCGTTCTAGCTGAATTGGAAAGACCTTATCAACTGAAGTTGTAACTGATACGACATCAATTACAATCGATAATGTCTAGCTGAAGTGATCGACTGATCAGTTGACTTCTAATCAGTTGGCCACGTCATTAGTTGAAATATCAGCAGACAGTCTGACAGGTCTCACCGAAACAGAACAGTTGAATCAGAACAGAACAGTCTGAATACCTCGTACTACTGTCAGATAAAGTAACTACATGACGATTCAACGGATATTTGTCATTAAATGTTCATTAAATGCATTCAATACGACTATTGGGATCGAAGACTATATATAGCTGATCGAATAAGTTGAAAAAGGCTAATGACTACGACTGAACACATACAAAACAATCAAACTACAATATTCAATCAAATTGAAATACCTTTCACGAGTATTTTATCAAGATACAGATAACACACTCAAGCTCTACATTCATTGTATTTATCAGTAGCATTCAGGCTACCAATTTAGAGCGTTTCAGTTAAGAACTGTATAAGAGTTGTTAGACTAAGAGTTTCAGTTTAGCAGTGTGTAAGACCAACTGAAGTGGATTATTACAATTTGTTGTAATATGTCAAAGTCTTTTAGTAAAGAGTAGGTCTCTTGTGAAATGATCTCACGGATATTTATCTGTGAGACGGGTCAACCTCACCGATATGCACAATAAAAAGTAACTCTTAGTATAAAAGTAATATTTTTTCATGGATGATCCAAATAAGAGATCCGTATCATAAAATACGACCCGTGAGATCGTCTCACACAAGTTTTTGCCTTTAGTAAAATCCTATCCTTGTGATAGAAGAGATGATATAGGAACATTTGAAGTCTTCGAACATCCACAAAAAATCATGTGTTCATTTCAGTTATCATTTCAGTTTACGCTAAGTATTCAATCTATATTTCAGTCTTATTCCGCACTAGTATTAGTTGAGTGATCTATATCAACAAATTCCGCACTACTATCAGTTGACTGATCTATATCGACGAACAAGATTCTAGGATCAGTTCCTCAAAGAACTGATTCACATAATTGAAAAGAGTGCAAATATCCTAAGTATTTATTCAACCCCTTCTAAACACTTCAACTACTTTAACCGATCCTATCAAGTGGTATCAGAGCAGTTAATCTCGTCTTGAATACTTTCAAATGCTCAAACTGATACAGATCATCATGTCTTATTTCAACAAGATTCTCATGTTCTCTGGAGAAGAGTTTGATGATTGGAAGATAAGAATGCATGCTCATCTAGCTGATCAAGAGGATGACATGTGGTATATCAACACAGATGGACCAATGAAAATCATGAAAGGCATTACAGCTGTTGCTATGACTGATGGAGCACCACATTGGATAGAAAAGCCATGAGATAAGTGGACCTCAGAAGACAAAAAAAAAAGCTAACTTGGACAATGTGGTCAAGGACATCTTGTATAAAACTCTGGACAAAAATACATTTAGCAAAATCAAAACGTGTAAATCAACTACAGAAATATGAGAGAAGCTGATTCAGTTGTGCGAAGGAAATCGAGGAACGGAGACCGAGGGCTGAAGAAGGGAAAATATTTTTATTAAATAATTGTTTTTAATTATTTAAAGTATGGTACATGCTATATGGTATTTTTTGAAAATGAGGTGATTTTCTACGCCGAGAAGTATTTTTAAACGGTATTCGATTTTCGAAGAAAATATGAACTTTTTGAGAACTCGGCTAATATTTTCACAACCTTTTCTAAATAAAATATTTTAAATATTACTTAATGGGTTTAATGGGCCTAGTATACCATGTTAATGTGCCTAAACTTGTATTATGTATTTTAATTAAAATAAAAGGCTAGCAAACCCTCCCCAAAACCCTTTATCACACGCTCTATTTGTAACGTATCGTACTTTTAAACTGCTTTAAAATTTGCGGAAAAATAAAAATTTTCTTTATTAAATAGAAACCTTCAAATTGCGATAACAATAAACTGATCATTCAAAATATTTGCAACGGAAAGATCACAAATAAAGTTTGCTAAAAACACTTGTTTAAATATCGACATTGCATAATTTCTTAAAAACATGGGCGGTCCTCGGGTTTAGCCTCCTGCGCAGTCCAATCCGACTCATTGGTCCCCACCCCTCATCTCCTCAAAGTCATCATTACCTGCATCGATCAAGTCTAGTGAGTCTAAAGACTCAACACGTATAAACTGAAGATAGCAAGTGCTACATAATAAAACCACATGCATATAGGGGTTCTACATTATTCTAGTATTCTACAGGAGAATTTAACGATATATAGCACTTTACGAATCGTTATCCAACTCTCGGAAGAATATATTGGCTATTTTATTCATTGGCCTATAGGTAAAATGATTTTAAAGTTGATCCCGGGAAAATAGAACTACAGACAAAAAACCTTGTAATCTATCTAACTGAAGGCATAATAAGAAATTATAATTGGTTTATTTTGCAGCGTGAATGTATCTCGTGCTTGTTCAGATAATTTGATGAGAATAATTGTAGCTTGTTTCTTTTCATCATGTTGAAGAGGTTTTGCAGCTCTTGATATACACGAATATTTCATATTCTATCCTTCTATGTCATCATATGCTGCAGATTTATCATCCAAATGATATGTTCTCTGTGAAGAATCGCATGGAGTACCTCGGTGAGATTAGACCATAGATATGGGGTTCTGGATAAATGATGGGAGCTGTCTTGTTCCTTTTAGCTTTGAGCTGTATTTGTACAACACAACGTCAAATGTTTAATGGAGAGAAATAGAGGAATGTATTTGTTGCTAATAAAATTTTTCTACTTGTTTGGACGATAATCAATCTCATATTTGTGTACATTTCATATTATGTGGTTTTCTTTTTTCCTTCTATTATGCGTTGGTTTTGGGCAAGCTCTTTTACATGCCAATTTGTTCTCACCAATGGAAGAAACACACTCCAATTAAGGATCTATTTCATCATGTTTGTCGTACGACTCCAAATCTTTTGTTCTCACACTTTTTGAGTTGCTATGGTTCATGCTATGGTATTATGCTATTTGACATTTACAATAAATAGAAAGAAATAGAGATTAAATTTTCAAAGATTAACGAAATAAATTTGGCTTAATTTATATTGTGACACTGCTATAGTTCAATATGAGCTAATATGAAAGAACGGTCAAGCGTTGTAATCCAAGGTAATGTCAATAAAATAAAGTGAATGTCCATTGTTGGAATATTATAAGTTTTAGAGTTTGATAAATTAATCAAGAAGAGAAGTGAAGAAGCTACCTGATCGAATAGTCATGTAAATGTAACTGAAGACCTCGTTCTAGCTGAATTGGAAAGACCTTATCAACTGAAGTTGTAACTGATACGACATCAATTACAATCGATAATGTCTAGCTGAAGTGATCGACTGATCAGTTGACTTCTAATCAGTTGGCCACGTCATTAGTTGAAATATCAGCAGACAGTCTGACAGGTCTCACCGAAACAGAACAGTTGAATCAGAACAGAACAGTCTGAATACCTCGTACTACTGTCAGATAAAGTAACTACATGACGATTCAATGGATATTTGTCATTAAATGTTCATTAAATGCATTCAATACGACTATTGGGATCGAAGACTATATATAGCTGATCGAATAAGTTGAAAAAGGCTAATGACTACGACTGAACACATACAAAACAATCAAACTACAATATTCAATCAAATTGAAATACCTTTCACGAGTATTTTATCAAGATACAGATAACACACTCAAGCTCTACATTCATTGTATTTATCAGTAGCATTCAGGCTACCAATTTAGAGCGTTTCAGTTAAGAACTGTATAAGAGTTGTTAGACTAAGAGTTTCAGTTTAGCAGTGTGTAAGACCAACTGAAGTGGATTATTACAATTTGTTGTAATATGTCAAAGTCTTTTAGTAAAGAGTAGGTCTCTTGTGAAATGATCTCACGGATATTTATCTGTGAGACGGGTCAACCTCACCGATATGCACAATAAAAAGTAACTCTTAGTATAAAAGTAATATTTTTTCATGGATGATCCAAATAAGAGATCCGTATCATAAAATACGACCCGTGAGATCGTCTCACACAAGTTTTTGCCTTTAGTAAAATCCTATCCTTGTGATAGAAGAGATGATATAGGAACATTTGAAGTCTTCGAACATCCACAAAAAATCATGTGTTCATTTCAGTTATCATTTCAGTTTACGCTAAGTATTCAATCTATATTTCAGTCTTATTCCGCACTAGTATTAGTTGAGTGATCTATATCAACAAATTCCGCACTACTATCAGTTGACTGATCTATATCGACGAACAAGATTCTAGGATCAGTTCCTCAAAGAACTGATTCACATAATTGAAAAGAGTGCAAATATCCTAAGTATTTATTCAACCCCTTCTAAACACTTCAACTACTTTAACCGATCCTATCAAGTGGTATCAGAGCAGTTAATCTCGTCTTGAATACTTTCAAATGCTCAAACTGATACAGATCATCATGTCTTATTTCAACAAGATTCTCATGTTCTCTGGAGAAGAGTTTGATGATTGGAAGATAAGAATGCATGCTCATCTAGCTGATCAAGAGGATGACATGTGGTATATCAACACAGATGGACCAATGAAAATCATGAAAGGCATTACAGCTGTTGCTATGACTGATGGAGCACCACATTGGATAGAAAAGCCATGAGATAAGTGGACCTCAGAAGACAAAAAAAAAAGCTAACTTGGACAATGTGGTCAAGGACATCTTGTATAAAACTCTGGACAAAAATACATTTAGCAAAATCAAAACGTGTAAATCAACTACAGAAATATGAGAGAAGCTGATTCAGTTGTGCGAAGGAAATCGAGGAACGGAGACCGAGGGCTGAAGAAGGGAAAATATTTTTATTAAATAATTGTTTTTAATTATTTAAAGTATGGTACATGCTATATGGTATTTTTTGAAAATGAGGTGATTTTCTACGCCGAGAAGTATTTTTAAACGGTATTCGATTTTCGAAGAAAATATGAACTTTTTGAGAACTCGGCTAATATTTTCACAACCTTTTCTAAATAAAATATTTTAAATATTACTTAATGGGTTTAATGGGCCTAGTATACCATGTTAATGTGCCTAAACTTGTATTATGTATTTTAATTAAAATAAAAGGCTAGCAAACCCTCCCCAAAACCCTTTATCACACGCTCTATTTGTAACGTATCGTACTTTTAAACTGCTTTAAAATTTGCGGAAAAATAAAAATTTTCTTTATTAAATAGAAACCTTCAAATTGCGATAACAATAAACTGATCATTCAAAATATTTGCAACGGAAAGATCACAAATAAAATTTGCTAAAAACACTTGTTTAAATATCGACATTGCATAATTTCTTAAAAACATGGGCGGTCCTCGGGTTTAGCCTCCTGCGCAGTCCAATCCGACTCATTGGTCCCCACCCCTCATCTCCTCAAAGTCATCATCACCTGCATCGATCAAGTCTAGTGAGTCTAAAGACTCAACACGTATAAACTGAAGATAGCAAGTGCTACATAATAAAACCACATGCATATTTAAAGTAGGGCTTACATACTTGAAACTTGAACATAATAGCATAAACATACTTGAAACTTAAACATAATAGCATAAACGTAGAAGTGCCATCATCATAAAACCTTTCATAAACATGCTTGTTTCATACATACTTGAACATACATAAACTTCATTTTGCGTATAGATATGTTTCAAAGCAAGTGACCCATACATAAATGTGCCAAATCAGACTAAACCATAGTACCGAGCTGGTAGGGAAAATCAACTACCTCATACATGAGATGCCCGGTCATGCTTTACCTGGTGGATTGGTCTCTGGTCATGCTTTACTGCTTTCCAATCCTAATCTAAACCCGGTCATGTTTTACCGGGGTGGAGAGGTCCTTGGCCACGTTCACCGACTTCCAAACCCGTTCATAATTTGCTCACAAGACATTTAGCATACCTCAAAAACATAGAAATATTTTCTTTTGCACGTCGAACATACTTACTTGGCGTTGAGGGATTTGTTGGATCTCACTTGGGGCCACTGCTGCATGTACTAACATGAGTTCAAACATTTATCTTTCATAACTTAGACGTATTAGTCATGCTCACAACCAAAATGACAAATTTCCTTATGACGTTCTAAATCTCTCGGGACTTGACCTCGTTTAATCATCGTACTAAATCATTACATCAAACCCCAAAACATTCCCAAAAAAAAAAATAATTTTTTTTAAAAAGGACACGGACCCCATGTAAGGGTCTGGGTCGGGGTCCGTGTAGGTGCTATAAATTCACATTTTGAAGGAAAAAGAGCACGGACCTCGTGCCAGGGTCCGGCTACGGTTCTTTGTACCTACTGGAATCGCGAACCAACGAGAATTCACTACACTTTTGACTTAATTCTCCTAACTCGATCATACGATCCGTTAACCAACACATCGAGACTCGTCCTAGGGTACACTGGCAATGACTAAAACTTATACAAACGCCCCGAAAACAACAACGTCCAACCTACAACGCAATACAACTCATGAACACGAAATTTGACGCCAAATCAATTCCTACGACTTCTAATTTAACTAACTGCCTAAAGACACGAAACGAAACAACAAAAATCATCCCAACATCATTCTCGATATACTTAAACGCAGCAGCGATCACCCGTCGATCCCCAACGAAGCCTGCAACAATAAAATTTCAAGAACGCATTTTTCAAAAGAACGTAGTTTGAGCAGTCCCACAAAAACAATCATAATTCACTTATTTCTTATCCAAATATTTCGAATTTACTGTCAAATTGAAGGTATAAAAAATTTCTACGTTTTATATGTTGAAAGTTTTCCAGAAAATTGACCGAAAAATCGCAGTATTTAAAATGACAGCAAATTTTGAGTTTTGAGATCCAAAAGCGTTTCAAAATCGATCCAACAAATTTCTGCTCAAACTTTACACAACATACATGAATTTTTACGCATAATAAACATCACAACACATAATATGACGAGATCGACGTTGGAAT